>NC_135236.1:127589042-127893933 GCF_051348905.1 Ranitomeya variabilis | reverse complement strand
TACTGGTGCTGAAACTCATAGTAAAAAAACAAAAGCACTGAGCTGAAATCTGTGTTTTAACCCCCTTCCTCATGATGTCTTTAGATTACATAACAAAAACTTGCTTCTAGCTACAAGTCTGCTGTCAATATATGTGACGGCAGACTTGAAAATCCTAACATCACTGCATACTGGGAGGATTCTCCTGTGCCGGGAATGGGCCTGTCACGTGACCGGAAGAATTTGATTTCCATGCATTGACTTGAATAATTCAGAAATGTATGATGCCAAAAAAATCACCCCCCCCCCAAAAAAAAACAAACAAAAACAAAACAAAACAAAAAACACAGTAAAACAATCCCACAGTGCGTCTTTCCCAGTACTCTTCGCATGCATGATTTGATGACCACCCCTCAGCCAAAATATGGTAGACCCCATCACGGTATGATTCCTGAACTGTAATCCCCACACAGCCTTCCACACACTAAAGTAGACCCCACATAGTCCTCCATGCAGTTTAGCAGGGTCCTGTATTGCCTTCCTTTCAGAATAATGGGCCCAACATAGTGCTCCATACAGTATAATGTTCCCCGCTGCTCTGGTCACTGCAGTTCATATTCACTGCACTGCTTGGCACAGCGGGTGAAATGTAATGACGTCAACGCTCCCGCTGCACTCGGGCATCTTTGCTTTCCATCGGCTCGGCGGACCAATTATACTCGCCATGCGGGCCAGAGTTTGACACATGCTCTCTGGAGACGGGGTAGGAGGGATGAGACCTCAGCAAAGTGGGGCAAATCGTGCTGCAGCTTCTAGCAAATTTATTTCACTTCATACTGGATTCACAGCTCTGTAAGGCCCCCTTCACACATCAGTGTCTCAAATACGTGTGGTGACAGTTTTCACATGTACTGGAGACAATTTTGTACGTAGATCCATTTCATTCTATGGGACTTGTCACATGTCAGTGTGTTCAACTCACATCTGTGTCCACACGTAAGCATGTCTGTTTTCTTTCTGGCAGCATAGACTGCAATAGGTCCCACACATGTGCACACTGACACACGGATGACCTCCGTGCCATCTGTGTGACACATACCAGAATGAAATTTTCCAGCGGCTAGGAAAAGCTTTACAGTTAGCCCTGTTCCCAGGTGCCGAGTGCTGACTACAACTGTCCTCCTCCTCACCTGTTCTCCCTGCTGACAGTTCTGGTCAGCACCCACCATCTGTGAAAGTGCACATTAAATAAATGGGGAAAAAACAGTGGATAGGAGATATTTTACAACCAGCACAGATAAAGCAGATAGCTGCAGGCTTTTATTAACAGCCTGGGAAGGTCCATGGTAATTGGCACAAACCAAAAAAAAAAAAATAGCCAGCAAGCCACCCCAGAATTGGCACATCACATTAGATGTGCTTTACCTGGCTTATCCCGATGCCCTGGTGTGGTGGCAATTGGCGTAATATATGGGTTTAACAGCTCTGATTTATCAGAAATTACAGATGCCATCAAGCCGAAGGGGTTGGTAATGTGGGTGTCTGACTGACACCTCCCTATCACTAACCTCATAGTGAAAAGAAGTAAAAACACAGACAAAGAATAGTCCTTTAATTGTGAAAAGTACACTGTGACAATTACCATCTTTTACCCAATTAATAGCAAAAATAAAAGTAATCCAGAAGGGTCCGCAGTAAATCCATAATAAGGAGGTCCCACAACTATCCATGACTCTGTACAAAAAATATAAGAGCAGAAAAAATGCAGCACTCACCCATGAGCTGTGTAAACAAAGTCCTTTATTGAACCATAGTAGGTCTGTGGACAAAGTTCATGGGACAGGCAGGTGCAGGAGGAATGCGGGGAAGGACGTCGGCCGTTTCGCGTGAAAGACGCTTCTACGGGTACATGGACCCTACTATGGTTCAATAAAGGACTTCGTTTACACAGCTCATGGGTGAGTGCTGCATCTTTTTTGCTCTTATATTTTTTGTACGGATCCTTTTGCTTCATGCTGTGCACCTGTGCCCGGAGCTCACATATTGCTGGTCTTAAAGTGCCGGCCATCAAGTATAGCAGGCTACTAAAACTGCATGACCTTGGTGCCATTCATTTTTTTTTTTTCTTGTGTGTGCTATCCATGACTCTGCTACAGCCAGAGGTAGTGATGACATAAACAACAACAAGGCTGTGTACCACGGCTGCCGGAATACAATGAGTAGCACCACTGCAGCCAGGTTCTCGCACTACTCTCATTGTGTTCCGGTAGCCTTGGTGAGTGGCCACATTGATGTCACTGCTCATCACTGCCTCTGGATGTAGCAGAGTCGGGGATCGTCATGGGGCCTTTATTACTATGGATTTACAGCGGACCCTTGTGGACTACTTTTTATTTTTGCTATTAAATAGGTAAAAGAAGGTAATTGTCGAGGTGTACTTTTTACAATTAAATGATTTTCTGTGTTTTTTATTTCTTTTCACTATGTGGTTAGTAATGGGGATGTCTGACACCTCTCCATTACTAACCCCTTGACTTGATGTCAGCTTAGATTACAGAGCTGACATCAACCCCAAAATATTGCCAATTCACCAGGGCAATTGGTAATAGCCGAGGCGAAGTGCCAAATTAGCGCATCAAAAGATCGTATCCATACCAAAATGGTATCATTAAAAACGTCATCTCAGAGCACAAAAAATAAGCCCTTACCCGACCCTAGATCACGAAAAATGGAGAATCTATGGGTTTTTTTTTTTTTTTTTAAAACAAACTTTGGATTTTTTTTTTTCACCACTTAAAAATAAAGAAGAACCTATACATGTTTGGTATCAGCAAACTCGTAATGACCTGGAAAATCATAACTGCTGGTCAGTTTTAGCATTTGGTGAAAATGGTAAAAAAATAAATAAATAAAAAAAACAGTTGTGGAATTGCACTTTTTTCCCCCATTTTCCAAAACATGGTATAGTAAAACAAATTGCTTCCTTCAAAAGTACAACTTGTCCCACATAAAACAAGCCCTCACTTGGCCATATTGATAGGAAAATAAAAAAAGTTATGCATCTGGAAAGAAGGGGAGCGAAAAACAAACGCAAAAACGAATTAGGGCTGCGGCGTGAAGGGGTTAATATCAGCCCGCAGCTGTTTGTTTAGCCTTTGCTGGTTATTAAAAATATACGGGAGGACACAGCTATATATTTTTTTTTTTCTCTTCGCCACGACAGCACCCACTGAGAGAGGGGATCCGCCCCTAGGAACAGGAAACCCTACGGAGAGATAAAAGGGGCGGTCCCCCTCGCTCCCACAGTTTGGTTTCCTGTTCCTATGGGAATCCACGGAGAAGAGGATACCTAGCCTGGATGCCGCTTGCGCAGTTTACCTGTGAGGACGGCAAGGGCTCCAGAGCTGGATGCAGCGTCGGGGGTCCCTTTATCAGCTTCCCCCCTCTGCTGGCAGACGCCATGAGGCCACAACTGCAGGGGGTTTCTGGCTCATGGGAATCCGTCCGGGCAGTCTGCGGGACCTAGCGCCGAGGAGAGGTAAGCGCTGCGCTTTGACGAGCGCTCGTACGGCGTGGAGCTCCATGATTTTCCCGGGAGTCCAGAACTGAAACTCCGGGTGAAGGAGGAGGTGGACGGCACCCGCGCTGATGCCGGTCACAGCGCGAGTGCATACAGTATGGCCGCGACCCGGAAGTGATCAGCACTTCCGGGTTCAACCGGAAGAAGATGGCGGCCCCCATGTAAAAGGACGCCGGCACAAGCACCCGGTGTCCACAATGGATTCATCGCAGAACCCTGCGATGCTCTCTATAGAAGACACCGCTTCTACCCCACGTACGCGGGGCAGCAGCAGTCGCTCCAAACAGAGCGGATCCTCCAGGAAAAAAGCCGGTTCTCCACCTAAATCTCCTCCTCGTCAATCGGTACCGTAAAAGCTTCACTGGGGTAAGTGTGCATCTACCCTCATAGGCTGACTGGTGTTCCCTTTCCCTTTATACACCTAGGGAAAGAAAACAGAGAAAACGAAGCACAAACAGTGTGCGTTATGTCTCCAGCCCCTCCCGGATAGTTACAAAAAGAGACTGTGTAATTCATGTATTACTTCTACCTTACGGGAGGAAGCCTCAATTAAATCAGAGGACATCAGACTCATGATAAGACAAGAGTTACAAGCCTTACGGGGTTCTGATAAAGAGCCGCATGCTAAAAGTAAAAAAGGATATGAATCCCCTATATCTGACCCTTCTTCGGATAGGGAAAAAGCGGACTCTGACACCTCTCGCGAATATGTTTCCTCGGACAAGGACCAGGATACATGCTTTCCCACGGATGGTATTGACAACCTTGTCAGGTCCGTGTGTAATACGATGGGTATCGAAGATTCTAAAATTCCCAGAACTCAGCAGGATATTATGTTCGCTGGCTTATCGGAAAAGAAAAGGCCTTCCTTTCCGGTAATAGCAGCAATTAAAACCTTAGTTAAAAAAGAATGGGAAAGCCAGGGCCAAAGAGGATTACCTCCATCCTCAAAGAGACGGTATCCCTTCAATGATGAGGAGTTTTCAACATGGTCAAAAGCGCCAAAGGTGGACGCTGCGGTAGCATCCACATCTAAAAAATCTTTGCTGCCTGTGGAGGATTCAGGCTCATTACAGGACCCGTTAGACCGTAAAGCCGACTCACTATTAAAAAGAGCCTGGGAGTCGTGTACGGGAGCCTTCAGACCCTCTATCTCTGCTACATGCACCGCTAGGTCCATGTTGGTCTGGCTGAGTGACTTAGAGGAAGGTCTTAAAAGTGGCCTTTCCAGAGACAAACTGTTGTCTTCTATACCCTTAATTAGAGGGGCTACAGCTTTTTTGGCGGATTCATCGGCCGATTCTATACGTTTGGCAGCCAAATCAGCAGGTCTCACAAATGCAGCACGCAGAGCCCTATGGCTTAAAGGCTGGAAAGGCGATCCACAGACAAAGTCCAAATTATGTGGCCTCCCATGTCAGGGTGAGTACCTGTTTGGTACCAAACTGGACGAGATTCTAACTAAAGCAGGGGAAAGAAAGAAGTGCTTCCCTAATAATAATAATTACCTTCCATTCTATAGGAGAGCGTTCCGGAAGCCCATATTTAATAAAAGAAAAGATTTTAAAAACCAAGATCGCTGGACCCCTAGAGACGCCAAACAAAGAGGTGCATTCTTTGGGAAGCGCCCTTTTAAATCTGAAGACAAGCCCCGTTAGAGCAGATCTACCTGTGGGAGGTAGACTATCCTCTTTCTCAGATCAATGGAGGAAAATAACTTCGAACATTTGGGCAAATAGTCTCGTCACCTCTGGCTTAAAGTTAAAATTTGCCCGAGTCCCTTCGGACTCATTTCTATTGACTTCCTTAAAGTCACAGTCTCAACAGGAGGCATTACAGCAAGAAGTAATGAATCTTCTATCCAAAGGAGTTTTGGTCGAGGTTCCATTCCTTCAGGAAGGGAAAGGGTTCTATTCCCCGCTATTTCTAATTACAAAACCTGATGGATCATTCAGAACCATCATAAATCTTAAAAAACTGAACACCTTCCTAGAAAATCAAACCTTTAAAATGGAATCCATTCGATCTACCGTAAAACTCCTGTTTCCCCATTGCTTTATGGCGGTTCTGGACTTGAAAGATGCGTATTACCATCTACCAATCTTTAAAGAACATCAACAATTTCTCCGCGTAGCGGTTATATTAAATGGATGTATACGGCACTTTCAGTATACAGCAATGCCCTTTGGACTATCAATTGCTCCTAGGGTATTTACTAAACTAATGTCAGAGGTTATGTCTTATCTAAGATTAAAAGATACACTCATAATCCCGTACTTAGACGACCTGCTAGTAGTGGGAAAATCCCCCTCACAATGTCAGCAAAGACTATGTCATATGATCTCATCCTTACAGAACTTGGGATGGATAATAAATTGGGAAAAATCTAGACTGATCCCGACAACCCGGCAGGTATTTTTGGGAATTATATTAGATTCTGTAAGTCAAAAATGTTTCCTCCCAGAATCTAAACAGATAACAGTTAGGGATAAAGTTCAGTCCATACTAGTTAAACCTATAATTTCCCTCCGGGAAGGCATGTCCTTACTCGGCTTCTTTACGTCATGTATTCCAGCAGTGCCGTGGGCCCAGTTCCACTCGAGGTGCTTACAGTATATGATTTTACATGAGGAAATTAAATTACAAGGGCGATTAAACGGTAAGATTTCCCTTTCTAATGACGTAATCCAATCCCTAACCTGGTGGCTACAGCCAGATCATCTAGTTAGCGGGGTTCCCTGGGAGGTTAAACCCTCAAACATAATATTTACGGATGCCAGCCCTCATGGTTGGGGGGCACACTTGGAAAACCAGGTTGTCCAGGGGCTGTGGTCGGTTACGGAATTAGACGACTCGTCCAATAAAAAAGAACTAAAAGCCATCTATCATGCCCTATGTGAATTCCTCCCACAGTTGCACGTAACACATACCAGGGTACTCTCAGACAATATGACATCGGTGGCTTACGTCAACCATCAAGGCGGAACGAGATCAGGCACTCTCATGTCTATAGCCGAAAACATCTTGACTATAGCCGAAAATCATCTTCTGTCCTTATCAGCGCTACATGTCCGAGGGATAGACAACGCAAAAGCAGACTTTCTCAGTCGTCATACCCTCCATCAAGGGGAGTGGGTGTTAAATCGTCGGATATTCAATATGATAACTATAAAATGGGGTATACCCGACATAGATCTCTTTGCCACAAGAGACAACAGGCAAGTAAAAACATTCGCCTCAATGTTCCGAGCAGACAACCCCGATGTTCTCGACGCCCTCCAGATTCCATGGACATTTCAGAAAGCATATGCCTTTCCCCCGATGATTCTTCTTCCAACAGTCATCAGGAAGATAAGAGAGGACAGAGCGAATGTAATCTTGATCGCTCCATTCTGGCCAAAGAGACCATGGTTTTCCCTGCTCAGAGCCATGTCCATCTCGGATCCATGGATTCTCCCAGAGAATCAAGATCTGCTTTTCCAGGGGCCCTTCAACCACCCTCATGTGAAGGGTCTACGGTTGACAGCCTGGGATTTGAGAGGCAGCTGTTAAAACTAAGGGGCTTCTCTGATAAAGTAATCGATACCCTATTGCTGAGTAGGAAGAGATCCACTACATCGATCTATGTAAAAATATGGAAAAAATTTTTAAGCCTCTATCCCTCAGCCCTGTCAAATGAAATTCCAGTCCCTATAATTCTTGAATTTCTCCAAAGAGGACGTGATTTAGGCCTTTCAGTTAACACCTTAAGAGTGCAAGTTTCTGCGTTGGGGGCTTTGTATAGTCACAACATTGCGGGGAATAGGTGGATATCCAGATTCATCTCAGCCTGCCAGAGAGCAGAACCAGTCCATATTCCCAACTCACCTCCTTGGGATGTTAATCTGGTCCTTGAAGCCTTAACAGATCACCCGTTTGAGCCTCTACATTCTGCCCACATTAAACATGTCTCCCTCAAAACAGCTCTTCTTGTTGCCTTAGTATCGGCAAGAAGGGTCAGTGACATACAGGCGCTATCAGTAGATCCTCCATTTATGTCAATATTGCCAGATAGGATTGTCCTAAAGACAGACCCTTCCTACTTACCTAAAATGAGTACCAAATTCCATAGATCTCAAGAAATTCTTCTTCCTACCTTTTATAATAACCCTACAAATCAGGAAGAAGAAAAATACCATACCTTAGATGTGAGAAGGGCTGTAATAACCTATCTAGACAGGACTAGTCCCTGGAGGAAGAGCAGGGCTCTCTGTTTCCTTCCAGGGTCAAAGAAAAGGAGCCGGTGTTACGAAGGGCACATTATCCCGATGGATTCGGAAGGCGATATACCTGGCCTATTCGTCTAAAGGGGAAGATCCACCTGAGACTATAAAGGCACACTCCACCCGGGCGATAGCATCATCCTGGGCAGAGCGAGCAGAAGTTCCAATAGAACTCATATGTAAGGCCGCAACCTGGTCGTCTCCTACTACCTTCTATAGTCACTATAGACTAGATTTATCTGCCTCCACTGACCTGTGTTTCGGTAGATCGGTTCTTAACACGATAATCCCCCCCAAATAACTGTCTCTGAAAGTCTCTCAGTGGGTGCTGTCGTGGCGAAGAGAAAACACCGGATTACGTACCGGTAATGCTCTTTTATAGAGCCACGACAGCACCCCTTCACTTCCCTCCCTTATATATTAGTTTGCATATGAGCACAAATAAGGGTGATTGGTTCTTGTAAATATTAGTAGTATAAGATAAAATGATAATATAAAATTGCCTACTAATACTGGTGGGCGGTTCCTCGCAATCTCTGTAACCCAAACTGTGGGAGCGAGGGGGACCGCCCCTTTTATCTCTCCGTAGGGTTTCCTGTTCCTAGGGGCGGATCCCCTCTCTCAGTGGGTGCTGTCGTGGCTCTATAAAAGAGCATTACCGGTACGTAATCCGGTGTTTTTTTTTGTCCCCCCTTTTCAATAACCAGTAAAGGCTACACAGACAGCTGTGAGCTGTTAAAGAGAATCTGTCACCAGTATTATGGCATAGCAGCCTAAAATATCGCCTTATTAAGGCTTCTATCACACTTCCGCTTTTACAATCTGCACAGGATCCGTCAAAATGTTGAAAAGACGGATCCTGTGCAGATTGTAAAAAACAAAACAAAAAAAAACGGGTGCACTGGGCCCGTCTTTCTGACGGACCCGTCGGGGCTATGTGCACCTGTTGTGTATGCGTCTTCGCAGCGGTTTTCCGCTGTGAAAACGCATACACAACACAAACCAAGTTAAAAAAAAAATCGCAGTATTTTCACCTACCGGCGTCTCGTGCACATTGCGAGAAGTCGTGGTCTTGTGAGACCGCAACTTCTCACGAGATTTCGCAATGTATTTTGTTACTATTGCAGCATCAATAGTAAAAAGAGAGAGCGAGAGAGAATTCCCCGGACGGGAAATTCTTCCGCTCATGCTCAGTTTGAAAAGACGGAACCTGTCGCTGGATTCCTGCTTTTCACAGTCAGCGACGCATCCTGTGCCCATAGGCTTCCATTGTAGCCAGTGACGGGCAGCGCAGGATGCGTTGCTGACCGATTTTCCGACTTGCAGAAAAAACGTTCCTCTAAACGTTTTCTCTGCCCGACCGACCGTTTTTTTTTTATGCAGGATCCAGTGCACGACGGATGAAACGGATGGCCATCCGTTACAATCTGTCGCTAATACAAGTCTATGGGAAAATGCAGGATCCTGCAAATTTTTTTGCAGGATCCTGCATTCTCAAAAATCGACGGATTGTGACTCGAGCTGAAAGATGGAAGTATGAAAGAGGCCTAAGCGGCGTGATGTAGAGACCCTAAACCACGCCCATCGGACCGGACTGTGAAATTAACATACAGCGCCGGACACACTAAAAAAAACATTTTTGTGAGTATACAAGGGGAGTCAGGGGGTTCTATAAGGATGTAGGGGATGCATAGCAGACGCTTAAAAAGGTGATATTTTTAGCTTCTATGCTGTGAAACTGGTGACAGATTCCCTTTAATAGGCTAGAAAACTCCATGTATATTTTCCCCTTCCAGAATAACACCATCTCACAGGTGTCTTTTTCTCAGATGGTTATTAAAAATAAGTGGGACCCCACAATTTTTTTTAAATTTTATTTAATTATTAGCGAAATACAATTACAGAAAACTACTGTACATATGCACTTTATCCAAATCTAACACCTAATCGTCTGTCATTTCTTTTCCTGTACATGTCACACAGATGGTGCACACAGACTATACACACGGACATGGTTTTTCAAGTACTGGAAATATCAGGACTTGTGAAAGGGATCTAATACACTATAATTTCCTCCATACTGTGTGCTACATAGAAATAAGAGCAATAATATAGCTCTGTGTGTGCTTTGTGTAGGAGACAACACATAAGCTTGGTCAGAGAGATTTGGGAAATTACCTTGCATAAAGCCTACAAAGGGTAAACTGTTGAAAATGGCAGAATACAAGTCGTATAATGGCCAAAAATAGTGTTATTCTTCATGTGCACAAGATCTTATTCTGAAAAGTTAGCTGTAGCAACAGATACTCTTTTTTAATATTTTTACAGCAGTCGCATTTTAGTCAGCCAATTACTCATTCCCTACCTCTTTTAGGCCTCAAGAAAAAAATGGCCTTGATTATTGATCCATACTGGCAGGGCCGGCTCCAGGTTTTCGTGGGCCCTGGGTGAGAGATTCTAAGTGGGTCCCTTTAACACATACCACAATTCATGATGCACAGATACGGCAGAGAAATATAGGTATAATACAATGCCAAAGATTTCACTTGCCTCTTAGGGTACTGTCACACAGTGCAATTTTGATCGCTACGACGGTACGATTCGTGACGTTCTAGCGATATCGTTACGATATCGCAGTGTCTGACACGCAGCAGCGATCAGGGACCCTGCTGAGAATCGTACGTCGTAGCAGATCGTATGGAACTTTCTTTTGTCGCTTGATCACCCGCTGACATCGCTGGATCGTTGTGTGTGACAGCGATCCAGCGATGTGTTCGCTTGTAACCAGGGTAAACATCGGGTAACTAAGCGCAGGGCCGCGCTTAGTAACCCGATGTTTACCGTGGTTACCAGCGTAAACGTAAAAAAAACAAACAGTACATACTCACATTCCGGTGTCTGTCCTCCGGCGTCTCAGCTTCTCTGCACTGTGAGCGCCGGCCAGCCAGAAAGCGAGCACAGCGGTGACGTCTGACGTCACCGCTCTGCTTTCCGGCCGCTGTGCTTACACAGTGCAGAGAAGCTGAGACGCCGGAGGACAGACACCGGAATGTGAGTATGTACTGTTTGTTTTTTTTACGTTTACGCTGGTAACCAGGGTAAACATCGGGTTACTAAGCGCGGCCCTGCGCTTAGTAACCCGATGTTTACCCTGGTTACCCGGGGACTTCGGCATCGCTCCAGCGCCGTGATTGCGACGTGTGACCGCAGTCTACGACGCTGGAGCGATAATCATACGATCGCTGCGACGTCACGGATCGTGCCGTCGTAGCGATCAAAATGGCACTGTGTGACAGTACCCTTACATTACATGAGTGATATCAATAGCTCAGAAACCAGACAGTATAGTCCTCCATACAGTATTATGGGCACCACATAGTGCTCCATACAGAATAATGTGCCCCATATAATTCTCCACACAGAATGGGCCCCATGTAAGGTTACATACATAATAAGCCACATTTAATGCTCCTATACAGTATATGATGGGCCCCATATAATGCTCCATATATAATCTGCCTCATATAATGCTCCACTATGTGACAGGCCCCATGTGCTGCTCTACTATGTGGCGGGCCCCATATAATGCTTCAAACATTTTAAAAAATAAAAAATAATAAAATGCTCACCTCTCATCACTGACTGCTGAGCTGCTCTGGACTCCTCAGCGTCGCTGTCTTCTGGCTCTCTGCGCTGACTGTCCAGGCAGATGACACACAGACATAAAGTCATTGCACCCTCTGACCTGAAACGTCAGTCGGAAGATGCCACAGCACAGGAACGAGAGGAGAAGTAAGAATTGCAAGTACCGGGTCACTGAGCAGGCGGAGGGCCCACTCGTGGGCGCTGGCATCGGGCTCCCATAGCACGCCGGTGTGCCCGACAGCAAGTGCCCCCCCCCCCCCCCCCACCTGCTCAGGGCCCCAGCACTTGCCAGGGTGCTGATGCCGACCCTGCATACTGGGTGACAGCAAGACTTGATGGAGATGAACAATTGGGATGAATGAAGTCAAATGTTTATACAGTCCTGGCTGAAAATGTTGGCATCCTTGAAATTGTTCCAGAAAATGAAGTATTTCTCCCAGAAAATTATTTCAATTATGCATGTTATGTCCTTTGTGTGTATTTGAACAACACAAAAAACAAAGAAAAAAAGGGATATTGGACATCATTTCACACAAAAGCCCCAAAATGGGTCGGACAAAAATTGTTGGCACCCTTAACTTAGTATTTGGTTACACACCCGTTGGATGACTGCAATCAATTGCTTCCTATAATCATCAAGTTTCTTACAACTCACTGAAGGGGGGCTTAATTGTCTCCTCTCCAAATCGCACCTCACCGCCTGTGCGCTCGATCCCATCCCACCTCCTCCCCAACCTCGCCACCACTCTTATCCCATCCCTAACCCACCTCTTCAACCTATCACTAACTTCTGGCACATTCCCTTCTGCTTTCAAACATGCCACAATCACGCTTATCCTTAAAAAGCCAACCCTCGATCCAACTGCTATGTCCAGCTATCGCCCGATATCGCTGCTCCCATTCGCTTCCAAACTCCTGGAGCAGCACGTCCACGCTGAACTTTCCTCCCACCTCTCATCTAACTTGCTCTTTGACAATCTGGTTTCCGCCCCCATTACTCAACTGAGACAGCCCTGTCCAAAATCACTAACGACCTACTTACAGCCAAAGCTAACAGACAATGCGCTGTACTCCTCCTTCTAGACCTGTCCTCTGCTTTCGACACAGTTGACCACTGCCTCCTACTACAGATCCTCTCCTCCTTTGGCATCAAAGACCTTTCCCTATCCTGGATCTCCTCATACCTTTCCAACCGCACATTCATCGTCTCCCACTCCCACACTACCTCCTCATCCCACCCTCTCTCTGTTGGAGTCCCCCAAGGCTCTGTTGTAGGACCCCTTCTCTTCTCAATCTATACGCTTAGCCTGGGTCAACTCATAAAGTCTCATGGATTCCAGTACCACCTTTATGCTGATGACACTCAGATCTACCTTTCTGGCCCAGACATCACCTCTCTACTGTCCAGAATCCCGGAGTGTCTATCAGCCATATCCTCCTTCTCCTCTCGCTTCCTCAAACTCAATGTGGACAAATCTGAACTCCATCATCTTTCCTCCATCTCATAGATCTTCCTTACCTGACCTATCGCAATTAACGACATCACGCTTTCCCCCATACCGGAAGTCCGTTGCCTCGTAGTAACCCTTGACTATGCCCTGTCCTTCAAACCACATCCAGGCTCTTTCCACCTCCTGTCGCCTCCAGCTCAAAAATATCTCCAGAATCCATCCTTTCCTCAACCGTCAATCTGCTAAAATGCTTGTGCATGCCCTCATCATCTCCAGCTTTTAGGCTACGTTCACATTTGCGTTGTTGTGTGTTGCGTCGGCGACGCATCGGCGACACAATGCATGCAAAACGCATTGTTTTGTGACGCATGCGTCCTTTTTTTGCATGATTTTGGACGCAAAAAAAATGCAACTTGCTGCGTCCTCTGCGCCCTGACGCGTGCGCCCAAAAAGACGCATGAGTCACAAAACGCAACACAACGCATGTACATGCGTCCCCATGTTATAGGGGCGCATGACGCATGCGGCGACGCTGCAGCGCACAACGCTGCGGCGCACAACGCTAATGTGAACGTAGCCTTACTGCAACATCCTTTTCTGTGGCCTCCCTGCTAACACCCTTGCACCTCTCCAGTCCATCCTTAACTCTGCTGCCCGACTAATTTATCTCTCTCTTCACTACTCCTCCGCTCGCCCCGCAAATCTCTTCACTGGCTCCCATTCCCTCAGCGTATCCAGTTCAAATTACTAATACTGACCCACAAAGCTATCCATAACCTGTCTCCTCCATATATCTCTGAACTAATCTCCCGATATCTTCCCTCACGTAATATCCGTTCCTCCCAAGACCTCCTTCTCTCCTCCACACTTATTCGCTCCTCACCCAACCACCTCCAAGACTTCTCCCGAATATCCCCATCCTTTGGAATTCTTTGCCCCAACACGTCCGACTATCAACCACATTTGGATCCTTCAGACGGAACCTGAAAACCAACCTCTTCAGGAAAGCCTACAGCCTGCACTGACCCCGCTGCCTCCTCACCTCTACTGAAGCTACCGCCTCACCAACACCAGAGCTCCTGCAACCCTCAACCTATTGTCTCCTTCTCCACCATCCTGTAGAATGTAAGCCCGCAAGGGAAGGGTCCTCGCCCCTCTGTATCAGTCTGTAATTGTTAGTTTGCGTACTGTAAGTGATATCTATAATTTGTATGTAACCCCTCCTCATGCACAGCACCATGGAATCAATGGTGCTAATAATAATATAATAATTTTTAATATCATCATCATCCATCATCATCTCTCTTCTGGAATTTTGGACCTCTCTTTTTCAAACTGCTCCAGGTCTCTCATAGTTCACCTTCTCCTAACAGCAATTGTAAGATCTCTCCACAGGTGTTCATTTGGATTTAGATTCTGACTCTATGCTGGCCACTTCAGAACTCTCCAACACTTTGTTTCCATCCATTTCTGGGTGCTTCTTGAAGTATGTTTGGGGTCACTGTCCTGCTAGATGACCCAGGACACAAACTCCGCTTTCTGACCCTGGGCACAACACTGCGAGCTAAACCTTTGTTATTCTTCAGCTCTCATGATGCCTTTACAAAATCAAGGCACTCAGTGCCAGAGGCAGCAGAGCAACCCCAAAGCATCTTTGAAACACCCCCACCATATTTGACTATAGTTACTGTAATCTGTTCTTTGTAAGTTTCATTCCGTTTTTGGTAAACAGAAGATTGATGTGCTTTACTAAAAAAGCTCTATCTTGGTCTCCTCTATCCACAAGTCACTTAAACCGAAGGATTTTGACTAACTCGCGTACATTTTGGCAAACTGCAATATAGCTTTTTTTATGTCTGACAGCAATGAGGTCCGCCTGGATCTCCTGCCTTAGTGTTTCATTTCATTCAAATGTCGACTGACACTGCACCCTGAGCCTGCAGGACAGCTTGATTTTCTTTGGAACTTGATTGGGGCTGCTTATCCACCATCCAGACTATCCTGTGTTGCAACCTTTCATCAATTTTTCTCTAGCATCTATATCCAGTGAGGTTAGCTACAGTGCCATGGGTTGTAATCGTCTTGATTATGTTCCCCACTGTGGACAAAAGAACACGGAAATCTCTGGAGATGGACTTGAAACCTTGAGATTGTCAATGTTTTTCAACAGTTTGGGTTCTCAAGTCTTCAGACAGTTCCCTTCTCCTTTTTCTATTCTCCATGCTTATTGTGGGACACACAGACACGCAATACAAAAATTGAATCAACTTGTCCCATTCTATCTGCTTCCAGGTGTGATATTCATATTGCCCACAACTGTTATTTGCCACAGGTAAATTTACAGCACAACATTTTGGAAGGGTGTCAACAATTTTCTTCCCATTTTTGGGGTTTCATGTGAAATTATGTCCAATTTTTGCCTTTTTCCTTGTGTTTTCTTCTGAAATTTTTTGGGAAGAAATACTTCATTATCTGGAACAATTTCAAGGGGTCCAACACTAAAATAAATAAATATATATATATATATATATATATATATATATATATATATATATATATATATATATATATATATATATATATATACCGTATATATATATTGTATTTAATTATATTTTAAAGTTAAGTTAATTAACATTTTAATGTTCCAGGTATGATGAGATGCTCCAATTTTACCCATACCATCATACTTGTCAGTGAGAGAATTGGGGGCATACTGTCATAATTTGGCATTTTGTATAAATGAGAGGTCATAAAACTACTGATAAAAGTGCATATTTTGTAAAATCTGATGTATTTGTATTGTACCACGTTTTGAAGCAAGTTTGCTAATAAGTGAAGTTATGCAAATTACATAACTTTTGTAACCAATATCTTAGGAATATGCAGACCACTTGCATCAATGTGTTTGATAAAATAAACCCTTACTAATTTCTCATCAGTGGGGTTCCCACTGGTAGAACCCATGCCAATTACACGTTGATGACTTATCCTAGGCATACCGCTTCAGCCTTTAACTCTATGATGCCAGACAGATCCTTTAAGGCTGTGTGCACACAAAAAAACACATGTGGATTTCCTGCAGAAAATGTCTGGTTTTGTTCAGGAAATTTCAGCAAAGAATCCTGACGTGTGCACATAGCCTTAAAGTGTATTCTTTAAAATGTTTTGTGGCATTTTATAATATTTTTAAAGAACAATGTAATGAGACAGTTATTGTTTTGCCCACGAATTCCTTGTTTATCAGAGGGGAAAAAAAATTCACTACTAGGACAACCCCTTCTTGAATTAAATGTTTGGCCTCGATTAAAATAAAAAAAACTATTCTCCTTCCATGTTGGCGCTGTTCCAGTGGTGTCGGCACTCGTTGTCCTGGAGCTCTCGTCCGATGTTGTGACACGTGGTGCTCGGTGCCTAATCAGCGCTGGCGTCATTTTCTGTGCCTTCATATGGATTGAACATGGTGGTGGACAACCCCTTTAAGAAGTCAAAGGCATTCAGTGACATACTATGGGTAGATGGCATTCTCTGGTTCCATATGACAGTAAATTTAATTCTGTAAGGAGGTTTGCCATCATTCATTCAGCAAATGGGGCAAAAAAAATTAAAATGATAAAAAGCCAATGACTCCTCTCCCTGCCTTCCAACGCTGCCCCTCTCGTCTTCCCCTCTGGTCACCCTTTTCCTTGGCCGCTGTGATGATGTGCTGACTATAACCTGCTACTGCTTCATCCATGTAATAACCAGCTGGGAGGGAGAGTACATGGCAGATGAGTACTTGGCATTAGGATTTTGTTTTTCTGTTTCTTCCATACCTGGCACCTGCGTCTTCACCTTACCCACCTCTTAGTGAATCCCTCTGGATCCTGACTTTCTGCTATCTAATTATAAGACAATTATCATTATGAATATATGTCTGAGCACCCGTCCAGCTGATTTTACAGTAAAGTTATCTGCAAAAAATGTTTTTGAACTTAACCTAAAATCTGTCCTCGGTTGTAACCTTTTATTGCTCAAGCACATCAGAACTACAAACTGAAGCCACGTTGTATATGGTCTACAGCTCCTCTGCAGGCCTGTGTGTCTCCACGGTAACAAACTGTACAGTGAAATCCTGTAGTCATGGTTTATTCCATTCATCATCTGCTAAAGTGCAGGAAGTGAGCAAGCAGTAGAGTACTGATGGAAAGGGGTATGGCTGCAGGATTATGTACCGATGAGCTCAGGGCCTCACTTCTCTCCAGATCCCGCTCTAATGATTGACAGAAGCCTTCCATAAAAGTAGAGGGGCAGGGCTTAGCATTGGGAGCTTTAATTAAAGGGATTCTGTTGTGTGATTTTGCCTTCTTACAAATAGAAGGCAGTGTGACGGCAATATCAGACTACACAGTGTTGTAGTCTGTTACCATAGGGACACAAAGAATGCATGGGAGATGAGAAAAAATATGAATTCTGAATATTTGATTGTTAATGTGAAAAACTTTGTTTTCAGTTCCATTTTCACTCATAAATCTTGCACTCTAATAACCGAGTGTGATGCTTTTTTTTTTTTTTTTCATAGAACATTTCTTTTTAGCCCATATCAAAAAGATTTACAGGACCCTGGTCCAGCAGAAACACTGTAGTCCTTCACCATTGGACCAGAGTACTGCAAACCTTCCACTGCCTATGGCCTCTTCGGCCTCCATGGCGTAAAGCGTGTATGATGCGGTAATGTAATAATGTCACAAGGCCTAATAAATCAGAAGAGGCACTGGGGATGCTGCCGGTACTGGGAGTCGCTGTGCTCTGGCCGAATGGCTGTGAAGTTTGTACATGGCCATTGGACCAGGATCTTACAAATCTACAGGTTCAACCCCAAATGGCGGAGTGTTGTATGACATTTGGTTTTCTTGTTGAGAACATGACATATCGTGCCAGATCTGAATGATATAGAACAAAAGCAGAGAGATTGATACAGTTTTGTGAACAAAATATTAAATCTAAGTTGTATTTTATTTTTTTTATTTTTATTTTTTTTTAACCCTTTCTCTTTCTTCTCAGGAGTCCAGTGGGCGGTGCTGTCTGTGACTGACAGCCCGGTATGCTTGTGCTTACACAGGAAGCAGTCAATGATTAGAACCATCCATTGAACTTCTGAACATAAAAAGAGCATGGGTGTAAATCAATGAAATGCACATTGTTCGGGCCCTACTCTATACCGCGCTGCCCACAGATAGGAGTGAATGTATGTCATGACAGGCTCCCTGTACCAGAAACCACAATGTGACGACAGATCAGCTCTGAAGAAGAAAGCTTGGTTTACAGTGTATCACAATCCCATTGATTTAGATGCACGCTGTCGGCTTTGATATATAAAAATACTCAAATCTTGATAATTAAATATTACTCTTATCTTAGTTTGTGCTTAGTTTTTTTTTTTTAGAATCTTTGCTTTATTTACAATGTAGGTTTTATCTGTTGCTTTTAAAGTACGGTATTTTACCAATTGAAGTTTATTGGTTAACAAAAAAAAAAAAAAAAAAGCATAGCAAAAACCTACAGAGGGAAAACCCCTCCAATGTGTCGTACAGTATTGCTTCCACTTCAGTGTACATGACTTGTGGCATGGTGCAGTGGCCTTGTGTGAGGTCTTACTCTGCAGTATGTATCCGTATCCACAAGAGCAAGTAGATAGTGGGGGAGGTGTGTTTGATTAGGGGGCTGTATTGTAAGGATGTACTTGTTATTTATGTCGCTTAGCAACACAGTCATTGGAAACAAGCCAAATCTGTATAAATACAACTTTTGCAACATCTTTCCGCCTACGGAATCTATTAACACTGCGATGTCTGTAGACAGGACCTTGTCTTTAGATGAGGAAATCCAGCGAAGCTTCAGTTAAGGCAGAACAGTGGCTTTATGTCCCCCCCAAAAAAAATTTGAAATACAACACAAAAATTTCATTAATTTGGTGGCTTATTTCCTCGAGGTGAATGCACAGCAAGAGTTAATACACTTATGTGTATGTAATGAATAAAAGGATGAAACTACCCACGCTGCGCCCACATTACCCACACCATCAAATGTCGGGAACGTGAGGAAATGCATGATATAATGTATTCCAGGATGATAGCAGAGGATTCACTGAGGGGTTAACTGTCAGGGTTGCTGCAAACATCTAGACCCAGGTCAGGGAAATCCTGTACTAGTGGTAATCCCCAGGACATTCCTTTGGTGGACTGTCAGCGGCACATGGGGACAGAAGTAGCAGTGCGGTACCAGGACACGCACACACTAGGGTCAGAGAATGGGCAGCGCACATCTACAAACTAATTGGAAAAGGGGAACTTCCTTTTTAGTTCCATGGGCGGTCTGCTGATTACAGTGGCATAATGTTGGGTTCCAATGTCCCAGGCAAGTTTAGCACCGCTGTGTAATATTGCCCCTTTAGTTGTCCCATAAAAGGTAATGATGCTCCCTCTAAATGTAATAGTCACCTTTGTGCCACCCCGCACCCGAGTCCTCTTCTCCCTTGTACACAGAGGTGGTCGGCCCAGGCAGCACAATGCAGCAACGTCTTGTGGGCACTAGGCCTGCAGCAGTCTGCTGCCAACAAGGCGGGGAGCGGTAGGGCAGGGAGCCAGCCAGTGGGCTCTATTTGTATCCGCTGCCCTGGATCTTTGGCACTCGCAACTCCAAGCTACTTTTTATTTTATTTTGAAATTTTGCACCCTTTAAAAATTATGACATGCTATGCCACTGAGTGACTGATATTACATAATTACATAGTTATTAAGGTTGAAGGAAGACTGTAAGTCCATCTAGTTCAACCCATAGCCTAACCTAACATGCCCTAACATGTTGATCCAGGGGAAGGCAAAAAAAACCCATGTGGTAAGAGTAAGCTCCATCATGGGGAAAAAAATTCCTTCCCGACCCCACATACGACAATCAGACTAGTTTCCTGGATCAACGCCTTATCAAGGAATCTAATATATATATATATATACCCTGTAATATTATACTTTTCCAGAAAGGTATCCAGTCCCCTCTTAAATTGAAGCAATGAGTCACTCATTACAACATCATACGGCAGAGAGTTCCATAGTCTCACTGCTCTTACAGTAAAGAATCCGCGTCTGTTATTATGCTTAAACCTTTTTTCCTCCAGACGTAGAGGATGCCCCCTTGTCCCTGTCACCGGTCTATGATTAAAAAGATCATCAGAAAGGTCTTTGTACTGTCCCCTCATATATTTATACATTAACATAAGATCACCCCTTAGTCTTCATTTTTCCAAACTAAATAGCCCCAAGTGTAATAACCTATCTTGGTATTGTAGACCCCCCAGTCCTCTAATAACCTTGGTCGCTCTTCTCTGCACCCGCTCTAGTTCAGCTATGTCTTTCTTATACACCGGAGACCAGAACTGTGCACAGTATTCTAAGTGTGGTCGCACTAGTGACTTGTATAGAGGTAAAATTATGTTCTCTTCATGAGCATCTATGCCTCTTTTAATGCATCCCATTATTTTATTTGCCTTTGTAGCAGCTGCCTGACACTGGCCACTGAATATGAGTTTGTCATCCACCCATACTCCCAGGTCTTTTTCATTGACGGTTTTGCCCAGAGTTTTAGAATTAAGCACATAGTTATACATCTTATTACTTCTACCCAAGTGCATGACCTTACATTTATCCCCATTAAAGCTCATTTGCCATTTATCAGCCCAAGCTTCTAGTTTACATAAATCATCCTGTAATATAAAATTGTCCTCCTGTGTATTGATTACCCTGCAGAGTTTAGTGTCATCTGCAAATATTGAAATTCTACTCTGAATGCCCCCTACAAGGTCATTAATAAATATGTTAAAAAGAAGAGGGCACAATACTGACCCCTGTGGTACCCCACTACTAACCGTGACCCAGTCCGAGTGTGTTCCATTAATAACCACCCTTTGTTTCCTATCCCTGAGCCAACTCTCAACCCACTTACACATATTTTCCCCTATCCCCATTATTCTCATTTTATGTATCAACCTTTTGTGTGGCACCGTATCAAAAGCTTTTGAAAAGTCCATATACACTACATCCACTGGGTTCCCTTGGTCCAGACCGGAACTTACCTCTTCATAGAAGCTGATCAAATTAGTCTGACATGATCGGTCCCTAGTAAACCCGTGCTGATACTGGGTCATGAGGTTATTCCTCTTCAGATACTCCAGCATAGCATCCCTTAGAATGCCCTCCAGGATTTTACCCACAGTAGAGGTTAAACTTACTGGCCTATAATTTCCGAGTTCAGTTTTTGTCCCCTTTTTGAATATTGGCTGTGCCATTCAATCTACAGTGATTCCCTCATGGAACAGGACATCAGAAAATTGCCTATTAAGATAATCCTGCAGGCAGTTGCGTGATAATCAGTGTCACACAGCGACAGGCGTCCTGAGCCGGGATCATGCCCGTGTCTGCGCTGGATTTCAGAGACTGCAGCACTGACATCACCTGGCTGGAGCCATAAATCAGAGACAGAAGGCGTTTCTTCACACCATGACTCTGTGACCCAGCAGTATACCGTATCGTCCCGATGACTCCGAGCATAGTAACGGTTTTCTATTCTTGGAAGCAAGTTTTTACTTAATTATAGCAAAACCACTACGCACATAACTAAAAACATCATGGGTGATAATTACAAATTCCCCACAGGAGTCTGGGATTACTTTAATAGGTAATTTTTAGTGATGAGCGAGTATACTCATTGCCTGGGTGGTCTCCGAGTATTTCGGCATGGTCGGGGATTTAGTTTGTGGGCGCAGCTGCATGATTTGCAGCTGTCAGACCTCCTGAATATACATGCCTGTTTTTTAGGGAATCCCCACATGTATTCAAGCTGTCTAGCAGCCGCAAATCATGCAGCTGCGTCCACATAAACTAAATCCCTGAGCACACCGAAATACTCAGAGACCACCCGAGCAACGAGTATACTCGTTCATCACTAGTAACTTTCTGATTTCACTTTGACTGAGTGTGGAGAGAGGGGCAAAGCAGCTTGGCCTAAGTCATATAGATTAGTCTGGTTGCTGAGGAAATGCGGCCTTATATCCTTATTTGTAAAATTGTCAGGCAGCTCACCCCTAGTAAAGCCGTCACATTATTAGTTTAGTTTTTTTTCTCTCGTTTACATAAGATTTATGTAAAAATACATTTGTGGAGAATTTCCAGATTAATTGAGAGATTAATTCTACAAAAAATGGAGAGGACTGTAATTTTTATCGTAGGTACACTTCAACTGTGAAACAGAATCCTAAAAAAAATCCAGAAAATCCCATTGTATGGTTTTTACATAATTAATTTGCATTTTATTGCATAAAATAGGTATTTGATACAATAGAAAAATAGAACTTAATATTTGGTACAGAAACCTTTGTTTGCAATTACGGAGGTCAGTAGTTTCCTGTAGTTCTTGACCAAGTTTGCACACACTGCAGCAGGGATTGTGGCCCACTCCTCAATACAGATCTTCTCCAGATCTTTCAGGTTTCGGGGCTGTCGCTGGGCAACATTGAGTTTCAGCTCCCTCCAAAAATGTTCTATAGTGTTGAAGTCTAGAGACTGGCTAGGCCACTCCAGGACCTTGAAATGCATCTTACGGAGCCATTCCTTAGTTGCCCTGGCTGTGTGTTTCGGGTCATCATGCTGAATGACCCAGCCACGACTCATCTAAAGTGCTAAGGAGGTTGTTGGCCAAAATCTCGCAATGCATGACCCCATCCATCCTCCCCTATGGGAGGTGGAGCCACATATTCATCACTGTAATGAGCGGTACCACGTGACCGCTCATACAGGAAGAGCTGCGACGCTGAGAGGAAGCATCGAGGGAGCCGGGTGAGTATTTTATTTCCAGCGGGCGGGCGCACAGGGGGTGGGAGGGGGGAGGTGACAAGGGTCTTTATTTTAAACACACAAAAAAACAATGATTTTTCATTCCTTCTCTCCAGCGAACGCTGCTGGAGAGAAGAAATGAATGGCGGCTTCAGCACCACGCTGGGAGGACAGCGCTTACTGTAGCGCTGTCTCCTGCACGGCACATGGACTGCACACGGACAGGATCCGTGTACGGTACGTGTTTTACACGGACCCATTGACTTTAATAAGTCCGTGTGATCCGTGCACTCCCACGAACACTGACACGTCTCCGTGTTTTTCAAACGGACACACGGTCCGTGAAAACACGCTGACATGTGCAGAGACACATTGATTTTAATGTCTACGTGTGCCAGTGTCTCCGGTATGTGAGAAAACTGACACCACACGTACCGGAGCCACTGACGTGTGAAACCGGCCTTCAGGTCATTGACCAGGTCCTCCTGTGTAGTTCTAGGCTGATTCCTTACCTTTCTCAAAATCATCCTTAGGCTAGGTTCAGATTGCGTTAGTGCAATCCGTTTAGCGCGAGCGCTAGCGGATTGCGCTAACGCAATGTCTTTTTCGGGGCCGCGTTCAGGGGTCGCGTTAACGTCCCCGCTCTCGCAGATCCCCGATCTGCGAGAGCGGGGAACGGACCTCTGGCGCGCCGCGGACGCTGCAAGCAGCGTCGAGGCGCGCTACAAAAGACCGGCACGTCGCTAGCGCGTGCCGAAAATGACACGCGCTAGCAATGCGCTCTAACATTGCCGGCAATGGGAGCGCTAACGGACGCGGTGCACGGCGTTAATTTTGCCGTGCAACGCTGTCCGTTAGCGCTATCCCATTAACGCAATGGGAACCTAGCCTTACACCACAAGGCGAGATGTTGCATGGAGCCCAGACCGAGGAAGATTGACAGCCATCTTGTGTTTCTGGACTTTTCTAATTGCGCCAACAGTTGTTGCCTTCTCTCTAAGCTGCTTGCCTATTGTCCTGTAGCCCATCCCAACCTTGCGCAGGGCTATAATTTTGTCCCTAGTGTCCTTAGACTGCTCTTTGGACTTGGTCATGATGGAGAGGTTGAAGTGTGATTGTGTGGACAGGTGTCTTTTATACAGGTAACTCGTTCAAACAGGTACAATTAATACAGGTAATGAGTGCAGAGTAGGAGGGCTTCTTAAAGAAAAACTAACAGGTCTGTGAGAGCCAGAATTCGTGCTGGTTGGTAGGTGATCAAATACTTTGCAACCAATGTTGGCGGGCACCACTACTGGGGATCACCTATTGCATGCTAGAGATAATAAGCACAACAAACTAAGAAAAGATAGCATGCATTTCACAGGGATCACCACACAAAAATAGCAGAAAAAGTAGTAAGTTTTATTTGGTTATAAAACAAACAATGCAAAAAGATTTTTAAAAACATTTAAAATTGCAAACAAAAAATACACAGACCCACAATAGGGTCATGCCCTTGTCACACCCCAAACAAAAAATCAATATCTATAGTACTAATAATCACTCAAGAATAGCCACACAGAGAAAAAAGGAATCATCCTGTCAGTATTGTATAATAAGCACATATGCAGAGGAAGCCCTTACTTGTAGGCTAGAAAATACATAGATAAATGCTCCAAAAAAATATAAACTGAGACTAATGTTCATGAAATACATATTAGGTGCTATCTAGAAGGAGATAGACAGATAGAGACATAGTCCTGCTCAAGGGGCATATAGATAAAATCGATTGTCCTTTAAGAAGTGATATTGATCACTTAACCACAATAGTAGAATAATACCCACATATGGGGAGACAAAAAAAAAAACCTATACAACATGAGCCTGTGAATAGGGCTTCCTGAATAGGATCTCTGTGTGGAGCATTGATGCAATAAGAGGTAGAAGAAATGGGGGATGCAAGGACACTAAATGCCCAACGCGTGTCGCCAACCCTGGCTTCTTCAGGGGTGGTCTTCAGGGGTTTCTTAGTTTGTTGTGATCAAATACTTATTTAATTCAATAAAATGCAATTTAATTACGTACGAATCATACAATGTGAATTTCTGTTTTTTATTTTTATATTCTGTCTCTCACGGTTGAAGTGTACCTACGATAAAGATTACAGACCTCGCCCGCCATTATTTGTAGGTGGGAAAACTTGAAAAATCGGCAGTGTATCAAATACTTATTTTCCCGTGTGTGTACAAATGTGATAAATGCTTTCTAAAAAAAAAAAAAAAAAAAAAAAAAAAAAAATTTGTTTTATTTTTCCACCACTGGTCCACTATATTTGGAAGTGCAATCAGATGAATCCAATGAAGGCCAGACAGACGGATAAATTTGGCATAGATATAGGACAAGCGTGGGGCTCTGACACAGCTTGGAGCCTTTACTGGATCAGGTCCAGCTCTTGTTCTGGAGAAAGTGCTGAATTCGGCATTGCCCGGGCTCATTACTGTGGTCAGAAGATGACACATGCCTGAAGTTGTTTTCTGCCTGCAGTTCTCATATCTGAGTGATCCAATCATTAATTGCTGTGGTACTTTTGGTCATGCAGGCTGTTCAGTAATGGTTTTGCATCATGCTGCAATTCTCTTCATTACCATTGATAATTAATTGGTGTCTGTACAATATACCTGTTCTGTCTGTAAATCACCGTATACTCAGTCACTGTAGAGCAATAATTACATATATCAGAAAGCCATAGATTTATGGGACAGAAACTCGCCTGTTCCCTTTTTTTTTTTTTTTTTTTTTTTGGCCTTTTGTAAATTCTTGTCCCTTGAAAATAAGGTGATTGCATACTGTCCTCTACCCAAACACCTAGTGATTGTAATCTGCGAGGAAATCTGGGAACAATTTGTTCAATCGTCCCATCTGTAGCTCCGTCACAGGGGACATTTAGAGATAAAGGGAATGTGTCATTAGGATCAGCCCACCGAAGACGTTTATATGGGCATGTAGATCATAGGAAGCTTAATAAAATGGTATCTGCAATCCAATGTCTTATTCCAGAGAAATCTACATTTACCTTGTATGTAAATGACCCCTTTCAGGCTTTGGGGAGGACGCAGCCTGGAAGATAGCTCTGCCTCCAGAGATTATTTTACATGAAGGGGCCATGACCAGTGTGCGACAAGTAACTAACACAGAACAGGAGAAATTACATTTATTTGTCTTCTTGCAAACACATATTTCACAACTCTGAGCTCTGCTGTATTGCAGCAGCATTACAACCCTATCTGCCTGTGAGCTGGAAGCTGAGAGGAACCTGCAGATGTGTCCGGTATAATCACACACAGCTCTGCAGTGAGATCAGGAGAGCGGCCGTTACACAGCACACTGGTAACTCCACTTCATGTAAAATAAGCTCTGGAGGCAGAGTTATCATCCAGGCAGCGTCCTGACCTCCCTGTAGCCTGGAAGAGGTTATTTATATAAAGTAATAAAAATTGCAAGGTATTTGATATGTGACGTAAAGGTAGGACTATTCTCACCAGTTTTTAACCTGTATGCCCATATTAATAATTTAGTTATGTCAAATGTGTTGACAGATTCCCTTCTGTGCCTGTTATCAGGCCAAAATCACCAGGGTATGTGAACTATTGATCAGGGTTATTCGGATATTTTGGGCTGTCATTAGATTTACAAAGAGAAAACACACAGTAGTTTTACAATAAATGCCTTCATCCAACCACTAACCATGAGTGGAGGAAAAGTTTTGGTGTTATCATTCATATTCTCTGAAAAAAGGTCAAGAAAGCAAAAATTCTGCCGAGGTATGTAAACTTTTGAGCACAACTGTAGCATAGTACATGAAAATAGAACATAATTTGAGAAGGATGTGCAAGGTCAGTGATAAAAATAAGATACTGACCTTAAAAGCGTTGTCCGAAATCCAATTTTTCATCCTCAATCCCTATCTATTTACGGTAATTCCACCGCTTTTATTTGACGGTAAATGAGAAATGCACTATTGCTACTATGAGCAAACGCGTCTGGTTCTTCTGTTACAGTATTGATGAATTAGGTATGGATCTGATATAATGGGGTTATGGGCTCAGAACAACATTTTTCTTTCTTTTTTTTTTTTTTAAAGATCTACTCTGGAAACTGAGAGATATTGTTGTACATGTTTAAAAATGCAGGTGGAAAGCGATTCCTGACGTCTGTCGGGTGATGGATGCTGACATCTTGTTTTCAGTAATAAATGATGGCTCTTGGCTTCTGCATTTATTTTCTTTCTTATGTACCGTATTTGACATGGCTACATATTTCTCTAAATATCTGCTACATCCCCATCTCAGATTGTACCTTTTTGAGTTCCAAAAATAACATTTTGTTCAATCGATGTAACTGTGGTAGACAACACTTTGATCCCGATTGATCAAACAATTTTTGCTAGATTTCTAGTGTAAGACTAAGTGCACACGTTCTGGATTTTTTGTGTGCCGTTTTCCGCTGCAAAAACGCTTACATTAAGCATCCCATCAATTTTAATGCATTCTGCAATTGTTGTGCACATGTTGCGTTTTTTTCGTGAAAAAAAACGCAGCATGTTCATTCATTTTGTGGGTTTTCTCGGATTTGCCACTATATTATTGCATTGGGAACCTCCGGAAAAATTAGCAAAAAAGCACACAAAATGCGAAAAAAAAACGCTAGCGGATTTCCTGCAAAAGTAGTCCGGATTTGCTCAGGAAAATTCTGCTAACTTTCCTGAACGTGTGCACATAGCCTAAAACTTTTTCAAATGTTACAAATGTTGACAATTTTGGCATTGCTACACTAGTACCATCCAGCTCTACCAACTTATTGAAAAGGTGGTTAGATGTCACATGGGTCTCAATTTTAGTAATCTTTATCCGTGCCTAATGTCAATGTCACTATAAGATTATTATTTTTATTTTTTTTAAGGTCCCAAATTCTGTGCTATATTACTATATCTATGGTCAGACTAATGGAGGGTTAACATGGAATGATCCAGGCAGTTAAAGCGTTGCCTGCTGACGATCGTTTTGTATATTGCCGGTTGTCTACTGATCTGTTTACACAGGCCAATGACCGTTCTGTGCACACAACAATTACAATGATCGTTCTGTGTGCATAGGATGTTATGCTAACAAAGACTTTTACACCAGCTTAAAAATGATTGTACCCAATGGACAAGCAAGCTGTTGGTCTATTCAGACTGGTTGATAGTCAGAAGCTTCCTACAAGCGCTCATTCCTCATCCCTAGAGTATTGGCTCATCTAATGTACGGCTACATTCACACATCTGTTTTTCTGTTGACCATCTTATGGCTATGTGCACACGTAGGAAAAGAGGTGCAGAATTTTCTGCGCAGAATCCGCCGTGGATTTGCAGCGGTTTTTATGCGGATTTTGTGCGGAATTGATGGGGATTTTGTGCGGGTTTTTGCCACTGTGGATTTTTATCATGGAGGGGTGCAGAAATGCTGCAGATCCGCACAAAAGTGACATGCACTTCTTTGAAATCCGCAACAATTCCGCAATGATTTTTCCGCACAGCTGTTTTTTTTTTTTATCCCACTGAATAACATTATACTGTACATCACAGTGCGGATCTGCAGCATTTCTGCGCGGTAAAATCCGCTGCTGATCCGCAGCAAGTCCGCATCGTGTGCACATAGCCTTAAGATGGAAACACACTGACCTAGTTTAATGGAAACATGTTAAATTTGTTTTTGTTTGTTTTTTTATGAACAGGTTTGTCCATTCCATTAAACTCTGTGCATGGCTTATTCTCATCCATTTTTGACTTTCAGACTGTCTTTCAAGTTGGTTTTTTTTTTTTTTTTCTTTTTTAATTTGGGGGAGTGCGAAAGGGATCTAGAAAAAGAGGAGCTCATACAGGTTACCGAATTCAGTTTTAACAACAGATAGAAAATTGAGCCAAAAGGGATGAAGAAAAAGAAATACGGTCCATTTTTGACTGATGTACGATGACAAACAGATTTTTGAATTTAGTCTTATGCATTTCTAAAAGAATGCTTCAAAGAATAGACATGGCTACAAAAAAAATCTGGTTTCATGTGATTACCATTACCAGAAACTTAGAGAGCTTGTCGCTTGCTCAAAAAAGTGAGACTTTAAAAAAAAATAAATCCCTGAGCTTTCCTGATTCTGCCGCTTTTTTCCGTTTTGCACTGCGTCATTACGTGACTGCGTCATTACGATGTCTCCATCTTCGGACAAACTGAACATGAAGAGGATGTCCGGGATGAGCTGCAGCTCTGGCTTCCTCTTCATGTTCAGTTCGTACAAAGGGGGGAGACGGTGACGCCAGCGCTGATTGGGCGCCGACGTCACGTGTCACAACACTGCATCACCGCTTCGGGGAGAGCAGGCACGGTGTCAGCACGGGGCGAGTATAGGCTTTATAATTTTATAGGGGCTGAGATTTAGTTTAAGAAGGAGTTGTCCTAGTAGTGGACAATCCCTTTATGTCTGGCGTTCCATACACCAGTCTTAATGAGAGGTGGTGTGCAGGAGTAACATGCAAGCAATTCTTTAAAATGTGCCACATCACTTAATGAATTTGACGCATCTTTTTAATGTGTCTTCCTCCAGTTTTCTGCCATAAACGCTTTGATGCTTCGCCCCTTTTGCACTGTGAACTACAGCTCCATTCATTGTGTAGCAGCCACTGCCAGGTGCTGCAGAATGGATCCAGCAGCTGCACAATGAATGGAGCTAACTTTGCAATTCCGTTCTAAGTCTTTACATCTGGGAGCCACTTGAGCAAACTGCTGATCTGTGGGGGTGTCAGATGCCCATCAGTCTTAACCCCCTTAACCATGAATGTGATCCCCAGTTTGGACAACCACTTCTGTTATCACAAGGAGCCGAATAGCAGCTGGTTGAAGCCAGTCTTACCACTGCAGCCCTTCACACCTCGAGGTGGTCCTCTGGATATCTGCCTGCCAGATGTCAACTTTTCACATTAAAAATAAAGGACATCCCTCGATGGAAATATAAACTGAAGTGAAGACCTTTCTCTAGCATGATGAACTTTTGTACTGTTCTCTTTGGGTTCATACATTATCTTTTTTTCTTTTTGTATTGTCAGGACAAACCTTGAGGCCCTTCAGAAGAAGTTGGAGGAGCTAGAACTGGATGAACAGCAGAGGAAGCGGCTGGAAGCTTTCCTCACTCAGAAACAGAAAGTTGGAGAACTTAAAGATGATGACTTTGAAAAAGTTTCCGAGCTTGGCGCTGGCAATGGTGGTGTGGTCTTTAAAGTTTCACACAAGCCGTCCAGTCTTATCATGGCTAGGAAGGTGAGCCACGGACCTTTTCTTAATGGTTTAGTCAATGTAATAAAAATAACAAAGGGTTTTTCCGGGATTAAATTCATGAGTCCGCTAACGAGGTTTATCTCCCGAGCATTTATCAGCTGATCGGGGGGGTGCTGTATGTTGGACCCCTGCTGATCTCCTATTTATGATATATTTTATGGACAGCAATATTTTTATACCTGAACAACCCCTTTTTAATATGGTTGTGTGCAAGAGCCTAAATATTCTTTGGAGCTGATAAGGCAACAATAATGGGGCTGCATGGCATTATGCTGTTGTTTTGGCCCTTACCACCAGTACTGCACCATGACTGCTAAAGCAGCAGCTCTGTGGCCCCTTGGTTTTCTTAAATCAAGTTATTTTTTTCTTGCAGCTGATTCACCTGGAGATAAAACCAGCAATTAGAAACCAGATTATCCGAGAGCTCCAAGTTCTGCACGAGTGTAACTCCCCATACATTGTGGGCTTCTACGGGGCATTCTACAGTGATGGAGAAATCAGTATCTGCATGGAGCATATGGTGAGTGCGGGTACATGGGTAAAGCGTGGGGCCCTGAACATTAAGCAAGGGTGATTGGAATACTTTTTTTTATTTAATAATTTCACATATTCATTCTTTAATTAGAATAATGAGCAGAAATGTCTAAATTACATCGTGTCTTGGTGAATAAGGTTGATGGCGGGTATCAGTCAATCTAATTCCTCCTGTTAAAGGGAAAAAAGGGAAAAAAGCAGCCATTTATTGTATTTCCTAATTGTCTGCAAAGTGGGGGGGGGGGGGGATTTCCCAATTGGTATGAACCAAATAAGTTGCCCACATCAGAGCCAATAATGTGTAAGGTGAAACTTAATGTAAGTCCAAACCTCACTAAATCAGTCGATGAGGTTCTGAGCTTCTAAGCTCCTTGGATTGCAATTGACCATGAGTTTTTAAAAAGAGTTGTAACACAACATGCATTTATCACCTGTTCAGAAGTGATAATTATCTGATCACTGGGGGGGGGGGTACTGTTAATTAAAGCGGGGTTGGGCACCTTATTCCTCGTTAATGTCAGCTTACAGTGAGGACGAGTTTGATTGGAAAGGTGCTTGAACGTGGCTGGTGCTGCTTCATTCAGTCTGTAGGACTGACAGCTCAGTATAGGGTTCTGCTGTTCTCAGCTTTTTAGATATTGAATGGAGCTATAGGGCGTATGCCGTGACAAGAAATTGGGGATCAAGATCTCCTTTCTTGTGATTTATGGGGGTCCATGCGCTAATATGATGATGTACAGTACCTGTACAAGGAGGGTATGTTCAGGAGCTCTGGGCTCCAGTTCTAGCAAGTCGGTTAATGTGAAGTTAAAGGGAACTTGTCACCAAAAACGCTATTAACGCCACAGGCTGACAGCCGCCTCTAATGCTGAGCCAGGGTCAGTCAGGGCTGGGAGCGGAGTTAGACACCACACTCTACTCAGAGCAGTGACTGAACCCTCCCGGGGGCGCCCCGTGACTGAACCTGGAACGCTGCTGGGTGGAACAAAGATAAATTTTCTCCCCACATCATTCGGCTATGTGCGGGCACTAGGCAGGTTAGTAATGCAATTAGCCTGCAGATTAACACCATATCTGCTGGTTAACAGCATGGTTTCTGGTGACTGGTTTACTTTAAAGGGATTGTCTGGCCTTAGTGTGTAAGTATGCAGTCGTTCTGTGAATGCAGACTTTTGAATTCTCATAACATGCGCACTGTGAGAATTCTCTGGTGACTTCGCCAGGAATGGTGGTCATGTGACTGTAAGTATGTGATATGCATACTCCCGGCCACATTCCGACTAGACTGTTTCTGGCCTCAGTCAATACACTTGCATTTAGCGATGCCGGAAACAGTCTAGTCGGAATGTGGCCAGGAGTATGCATATCACCTACTTGTGATCTCGTGACCGCCGTTGCTGTGAGGATTCTCCGGTGACAGAGTGCAGTGCGCGTGATGTGAGGATTCACAAGACTGCAGACTTGTAGTTTAAGACCAGGCAACCCTTTTAAGTGGTTGTCCAGCACCTCTTCTCTGCCCGATGTGACATAGGATGTGGGAAGACACTGGAACATATTTCTATAGGAAACATTCAATGCTCAGCTTGTCTCGTCTAATTAATAGGACTTTCCCATCAATTAGGCTAGACCCCCCCTGTGCATCTGATAGTTTTCTCCTTTAAAGTCCTGTATGCATACAGAGGCTCCAAACAGCCCTTTTAACTATTGCAGCATCATGTAGTAGATAGTTAAGTCTCACTGACCCTTACTGCAAATACATTTTTTATTAGTTTTCGTTTCAGTTTATTGCTAAATTTGCCAGAATCTTGGGTATATTCACAGGAATTTGTAACATGGATATTGGAGTAGGTTCTGCTCCAAAATCCAAATTAAAAACTGCTTCAATTCCTCTTAAATAAGCTTGCGCTGTTCATTGCAATGGGGATACAAGCCGACAATATCTAGATGGTGTAGTTTTAAATGGTGACCTCTAGATGTAGATTGTGTTTTGTTTTTTTTTCCCCATAAAGGATGGTGGTTCACTGGATCAGGTGTTGAAGAAAGCTGGAAAAATTCCAGAAAAAATTTTGGGAAAAGTCAGCATTGCAGTGAGTATCCAAAAGTTATCTGTGCCCATACAAATTTGCATCTAGTAGATATTTCACTCAACCGACTTTGGAAATGTTTGCTCTGCTTTATAGGTAGCTTCAGCATGATATATACTAGTCACACCACTGTTATGTTACTGCATATATTTTAGCAGATCAACAGATGCAGTCATGGTTGAAAGTGTTGGAGCTCTTGGAATTGTTTCAGAAAATGAAGTATTTCTCCCAAAACCTTATTGCAATTACACGTATATTTTACATGTTTATTTCCTGTGTGTGTGTATAATAGAACAACACAAAAAAAAAAAGGAAAAAATGCTAATTGGACATAATTTCACACAAAACCCCAAAATGGGCCTGACAAAATTTGCACCCTCAACTTAATATTTGATTGCACACCCTTTGGAATAAATAACTGCAATCAATCGCTTCCTATAACCATCAACAAGCTTCTTGCACCTCTAAACTGGAATTTTGTGCCACTCGTCTTTTGCCAACTGCTCCTGATCTCTCATATTTGAAGGTTTCTCCAATATTTTAAAATCTCTCCACAGATGTTCAATGGGATTTAGATCCGGACTCCTTGCTAGCCACTTCAGAACTCTCCAGCATTTTGCTTCCATCCATTTTTTTTGAGTGGCTTCATGAAGTATGTTTGGGGTCAATGTCCTGCTGGGAGACCCATGACCTTGGACGCAAACCCAGCTTTTTGGCACTGAGCACTACATTGCGACCCAAAATCTTCAGATTTCATGATGCCTTACACACAGTAAAGGCACCCAGTGGCAGAGAAACAACCCCAAAATATTTTTGAACTCTTCACCATATTTGACTGTAGGTACTGTGTTCTTTTCTTTGTAGGTCTCATTTTGAATTCGGTAAACAGTAGAATGATGTGCTTTACCAAAAAACTCTATCTTGGTCTTATCTATCCACAAGAATCTTTCCCAGTAGAATTATGGCGTACTAACGTACATTTTGGCAAACTGCAATCTATCTTTGTCTGTGTCAGCAGGAGGGGTCCCCCTGGGTCTCCTGCCATGGCGTTTCATTTCATTCCAATGTCGACCGATAGTTTGCGCTGACACTGATGCACCCTGAGCCTGCAGGACAGCTTGAAGTTTTTTGGAACTTGATTGGGGCTGCTTATCCACCATCCAGACTATCCTGCTTTGCATCCTTTCATCAATTTTTCTCTAACTTTCTGTAACGTTTTTACTTCCAGGGACATTAGCTACAGTGCCAAAATTGTAAACTGCTTGATTGTGTTGTGCAACGTGGACAAAGGAACATCAAGATTTCTGGTGATGGACTTGTAACCTTGAGATTGTTGTTTGTCAATTTTGATCCTCAAGTCCTCAAACAGTTCTCATATCCTCTTTCTGTCCTCCATGCTTAGTGTGGCACACACAGGCACACAATGCAAAGACTGAGTCAACTTATCCTTTTATATTATCTGGTTTTGGGTGTGATTTTCATATTGCCCACACCTGTTACTTGCCAAAGGTGAATTTAAACGAGCATCGCAGGCTTGAAGCAAAGTTGTTTACCCACAATTTTGGAAAGGTGGCAACAATTTTATTCGGCCTATTTTGGGGGTTTTGTGTGAAATTATTTTCAATTTGCCTTTTTTTTTTTTTTTCTCTTTTGTGTTGTATATTAAGCTGTGTCCACTTCTGTGGCTCAATTCGTCTATCCTGTCATATTTAGCAGGAAAATTAAAAAAGGTATTCCCATCTCCAAGAGCATATCTCAATGTAGTAGGTGTAATAATAAAAATGTTGCTATTATTAATAGCAAATACCTCCAATTATAAATGTAGTATAGATTTTTTGGTTTGCGATTTTTATTTCTACGTGTGCAGGACCTTTGGTATCCATGGTTACGACCACTAGCAACTAGCTTACTGTCACTATATCAGTGGTCGTAACCATGGACCTCCAAGGTCCTGCAATGTCTGCATAGAAGGAAAGAGACCTAGCGAATCAGAAAAACTATACTGCATTTGCTAAAATTATTATTACACCTTCTACATATTGGGGTAGGATCTTGAAGATGGAAATACTCCTTCAACTCTGCAAAAAAGAAGGCTGTACAGATCCCACATGGCCATGCTTCCTGACACTGTAGATTTGTAGAAAACTAGGCCTTAAAACAATTATACCTCTTACTACATCTAGAAACACAAAATCCATGGTGATTATCTTTTGGGTTTTTTGTTTTCAGCTCTTAATCCTTTTTCAATATACTAATATTGAGTTGCTATAGTTTAATGGCCGCCATGCACATTAAACTAACTTCAGCCAAACCCACCTATATCGGCGGAATTGGCTAACAGTCTAATATGAATATGGGTCTCCAGACTATTCCGCAACAGATTGTGTGAGGAGAGAAGGAACTGACCTGTTGGATTTCTCCAAGCTGATCCATTGTCTTTCCCCGAGAGAGGAGTCTGGCAGCGGCTCCTTGATGGGGAACACAGAAGCGTTCTGCCAAGCGGAGTGTTCTTGTATGTGAGGGAATCGGGGAAGAGAACAGTCATAGTCTAGCTGGGTTTTAAGGTGTAAATATTGTAATATGGAGACAAATAAAACTGCCCTTCTTATAGGATGCATGTAACACATAGCCGTATACATTTTTCAGATTTTGACGCAGGTATTAAGTCCTAGTATTTAGATGGAAATGCTTTTGAGACCAGACTGGGGGACTAGTACCGTGTAATGTGGACATGATATTGTGTTACTAACTTGACACTGATTATATTTTTGAATAGGTGATAAAAGGCCTGACTTACCTGAGAGAGAAGCATAAAATCATGCATCGGGGTAAGGAAAAAACATTTACATACTTGTAACCATACTATGAACTGTGGTCAGGAAGGAGAAATATGGAGAAGGGTATTTCCAGTGATTGAGGAACTGTCTTAGATACAGCATCTAACAACTGGATGGGAATGATCTTGCGCTTTCCAATCAGTGATGACTGTGCCAGTTGGTGTAGGGCTATGATTCTCATCCCCACACAGCAAAACATGACCACCATAAAATCTAGATATATTTGTTATTGTCTAATGCCTAATTTAGGCCCAGGGGATGGTGCGTGAGTGGTATTTTCAGTTTGGTGCAAGATGGTTGTGACATATTCTACAGTAAGTTGTATTGAGCTCCTTGGGAGTCATCTGTCAACCTGACCCTTGGAATCCAAAAGATAATGCACCCCTTTTGTAAGGAAGCATCCTATTGGTAAGAGGGCTATGATTTTTGCATTTGTGTTCAAGAGCAATAACTGAGGAACCCTGTTGTCCTTTGTTGGATATATCTACTGTAGAGCACTAATTAACAAGTGCTCATGACTGATGTATCTGTCATACTGATCACGTGGGCACTGCCTCTGTACCCACACAAATAGCTACAGGAGCCTGACTTATATAGCTGTGGGTATTGGTGAGAAAACTGGCCCCTGCACGTTAACACCTTAGATGCCATGGGTAATTTTCAGCAAGTAAGGAGGCGCCCCTGTGCTGATGCACTGCCATGGATTAACAATGGTCCTCATGACTGCCATCTTCGTTTTCCTCCTAGAATCAGCCAGAGGTAACATCTATAGGAAAAACTGTCAGTGATAGAGGAGCATTTCAGTGTATTTTATGAGTGGTTAAGCTCATTGAAGTCTTAAGTTCCCAAGGAGGACTAAAATAATTAGTAAAGAAAAGTTTTAAAAATTCCCCTCTTTCACCTTAGTCATGTCTTTATTATGTAAAGAAAAATCAAATAAAAAACAAACAAAACACAATTATGACCCTGTGTGCTATGACCATAGTTCTAAAAGTGTAACCCATACTATGACGCTAAGAAATAAATACCAGAATTACTACTTTTTGTTCTCAGCCTTTCAAAAATAGAATAAAAAGTAATCTGCAAATCACATGTGGTCCAAAATGGTACGAATTAAAACATCCACTCCTCATGCAAAAAAAACAAGCCATTGTAGTGCTCTGTTGATTAGAAAAAATTATTTATATATATATATATATATATATATATATATATATATATATATATATATATATATATATATATATATATATATATGTATATGTACATGTATACGTACGTATATATATATGTTACGGTTGTCCAAAAATGTCTGCACGAAAACAATTTTTTTTGTGGATTTTCTTGCTTAAGAGCTTAAACTTAAATCTATATAAATTCTGTATCAGCATAGTTGTACTGACCCATAGTTTGGAGCTAACCTGTTACTTCTACCACGTGGTGAACTTCAAAAAAAGACAAAGTACCAGGGTAATGTGCCTCCCTCAAAGAAATGTAGGCCACAGTAGTACCATTAAAAATAGAACTCTTTCAACAAAAATCAAACCCTCATTTGGTTAAATTGACTGAAATATTAAATGGCTATGGCTTGGTAAGGATGAGGATGGCTGGCTATTCCTGATCCATGGCTGTATATTGGCATCTCCTTTACAGGACTGCCATGGATGGGGGGGTAGAGAAAAGGGTAGAAAAGGTGCCCTTATTTTGCAAAATATGAAATGGGCTTGACACCGGTGTATTTTGTCGACTGGGGTTATTCCTGGGAGGGGCGTCCTTTTACACCTGCACTGGCGTTGGGATATAAAGTATGGGATTGGGGAAAGAAACTTATGGGTATCTGAGGATGCACTACATATACTCCAATATTGCGCAATTCCACTCTAGGTGAGGTGTGTTAAACTAAAGGTGTGTGTTTTTGTTTTTGTTTTTTTTTAAATTTGAAGCAAAAAAGGATCTGGATTATAGAACTGTTACTTACAAACTATTCTCAAAAGCTTTGAACAGCTTCAAGTGGAATTTAATTTACCATGTAGCGCTTTTATCAACAAATCTATCTACAAATCAGACATGCTCTTTAAACTCAATTAGGTTTGATAGAGCTCAGCATACAACCCCTAATAGTCTTCCCCCTACTCCAGTCCTCAAGAGCCCCCAACAGGTCAGGTTTTCAGGATGTCTCTAGCACCCCCCAGAGTCCGGCAATCTCCAGGGGTCTCAGCTACCGGGGTTAGCTGACACCATGGAGAACAGGATCAAGGTTGGTGTTTCCAGTCCCCAATCACGTGATGCAAAAAGTGTGTATACTATGAAACTAATCTCTCTCTTCTGACATAAAATGACATGGGAGAGAGAGATGATGTCCCCAAATCTCCCTCAGTACATCTGCTACCCTCCCCCCCCCCCCCCCCGAGTCCTCCTGCTCCGTCCGCCGGAGGGTGAGTTATATAACTATTTTTTAATTTTATTTTTTTTTTTTTTAACAAGGATATGGTGCCCACATTGCTATATGCTGCGTGGGCTGTGCTATATGCTGCGTGGGCTGTGCTATATGCTGCGTGGGCTGTGCTATATGCTGCGTGGGCTGTGTTATATGCTGCGTGAGCTGTGTTATATGCTGCGTGGGCTGTGTTATATGCTGCGTGGGCTGTGTTATATGCTGCGTGGGCTGTGAGACTTTCGCCCGGGGCTGAGGTTGGGCATGGAATGGGCTTTGGGTTGGGGTTTCTTCAAAAGTTAAAGAAAATAAAACAAGTGATGACGATATGACTACTAGTGATGAGCTCAAGTGGTCACTACTCAAGTTGGAATTGGGTGCCCGAGTAACATGTTCCTGCACCAATCATGTTCCCACATGGTCAGACACGGCCATTACATAGCACATAGCAGGGGCACATTTGTAAGATTATCTTGGCACAGGAACATTTTATTTACACACATCTAGTTGCGGAACTTACTTTTTATTCTAAGATCTATTAATTAAAATGCACTTTGACCGTGGGAAAACCCCTTTAAGGGAAGATCAGGGAGTTTGCATTGAGATGGGGGTTTTTTTGTGTCTTTTTATTATTTTGGAATTGTACTGTCATTTCTAATAATTGAAAATGGAAAATATATATTTGGAGTTTTAATAAAAATGACTTCATTAAAAAAAAAGACTAGCTCTCTTGGTAATTAAATGGCCAGCTCTGTCTAGTGCCTTCACACAGGGTGGAAGAGGGTAAGACCCAGCGCAGAAGAGCTGCCAGGATGGTGAACTGGGAGCTTGTACTTATAATAGACGCTCCACCTTTTTGTACTTTTATTAGAGCAATTCTCATGATATATTGTCATCATATAAATGCACGGCATCGCATCTTATGGTTGCACTGTGCCCATTTCACATGGACACTTCCCCCCCCCCCCCCCCCCCCCCAAGAGTCCCAATAAGTGTCACTATTACCTCTCCTAGGTTCTTAATGGCAGACATTTCTAGTGATGCAATCTTACTATGGGAGAAATGTCCACTGTAGCTATAGTCATTGTCATACTGGTATTTAACCAGATTACTACGTATCAGATGTAAATAAGAAATGGCAGGATTTCAAGAATTTTAGATTTTTTTTTTTCATTAGATGTAAGAAGTCCTTTTTTAGGCATAATGCATACTGTCAACATAGTGCGTCACACAGATTAGTATGGGGTCTGTACCCTTGAGGAGAGCGGGCCTGGCTCAGGCGTCTGCGCGCGGGTTACTTGCACCCAGCTGATGGAATGACTGTAGACCAGGTTGATCACTGTACAGCGCTCCCTTTTGATGCTCCACCAAGGACAGCGGGAGGCTCAGTAAGAAGTCTGTATCTCCATGTAGCAGTAGGGTTAATCCACAAGTGCTTTAATTGCCCCCTTGGGAGAAGCATTTAGAGCATCTGTCTCCTGGTAACTGAGAGGTATTGTTAGGAGACAATACCCTGAATTCTGCGCTTACATGGCGAGGAGGGAGCCGGCGCTGGCAGCCCCCTTACAGCTGTCTGCTCCCTGCCTCCGCCAGCTACACCAGTCATATTACTGTTCCCCTGCTCCCCTAATTCTCCTTTTACTTTCTTGTAGACGTGAAGCCATCTAATATTCTTGTGAACTCCAGAGGTGAAATTAAACTGTGCGATTTTGGGGTCAGCGGACAACTCATCGACTCCATGGCAAATTCTTTTGTGGGGACCAGATCATATATGTCTGTGAGTGTCAATGTCTCATTTCATATATGGGCTTTTCAGTCCCATCGCTGCCCGTACTGTACATATAGAGCTGTTACATATGTGCATTATGTCATTTTCTGGTGCCGGGTGGCGTACTGGAGCCCATTTGCTCATATTTTGTGTCTCGCAGCAGATGGAGTATAAGAAACGTCCTCCCACACTGAGCTTGTGTGTATGCGTGTGTGTAATAGCAGCTCTCCCATACACGTGGGGGTGGGGTGGGTGTACGCCATTTGCATTATGTCTCCAGAGACATTCTGATGTATTGCAGAATACAGATTAACACTTTGCGGCAGAAGTCCTCCCAGGTTTTATGGTGAACGCTTGTACAATATGCTGTATTTTCAGGCACATTCGAAGGGGTATTTTGCTACTATGATATGGTGATTTATCATAACAGGTGATCAGTATGAGAGCGGTAGGGGTTCGACGACTGGCAACCCCACCGATCAGCTGTTCATGGCCTCATCTGGATGTAAACTGTTGAAGAGCAAAACATCAGTAGTGTACTGACTGCTCCTGGGTGCTGCAGATCAGCTCTTATGTGAAAAGGGGATGATCCGCAGCGCTCCGGAGCAGCCACTGTACAGCTGGTGGCGCTGTGCCACTGTGTATATCCACCTGCTGCCGGAGCGGAGAGCAGCTGATCGGTGGAGCGGCTGAGTGCCAGACCTCCATGATCTGATCTGGATGAGGTATCCTGAAGATTCATCATCATCATCATCATCATCAACATCATCATCATCATTATCATCATCAACATCAGGAATGTTCTAAAGTGACATAAGAGAAAATAATGGCGCTTGCTACCTGTGCCATAAATATATAGACATTGCACCATTCTCTGAAGCAGCATGAACTGGTCTGAATTCCATTTCTTAATGGATGGTTATGTGGACATAGAGTAAAATGCACACATCTACACTTGCTGGTCCTGATTGTCGGACGACTATCGGACTGTACTCTTTATGGTTTTCATGCATGTAATGCACAGGACAGTGTTTCCTAACGGGAATTATAGGAACCTGGTCTTGAACACCGGAACCTGCCCAAAAATGTTGACTACTTTGCAGTTCCCAACGTATAGAAGCTATAGCCACCATTTCTCCAAGTCTGTTAGAGAAAAGTAGGAGCTCCCCGACTGGATTTTTTTTCAGAGGAGCCAGTGACATAGATCAGGAACGGGTAAGGCTACTTTCACACTAGCGTTAACTGCAATACGTCGCAAATGCGTCGTTTTGCCGAAAATACGCATCCAGCAAAAGTTCTTGCTGGATACATTTTTTCGTCATAGACTAACATTAGCGACGCATTAGCGATGCATTTGCGACGCATTGCCAAACGTCGCGTCCGTTTTGCGACGCTTGGGCGTGTGTTAGCGGACCGTCGGGAGAAAAAAACCTTACATGTAACGTTTTTTGCTCCCGGCGGTCCGCTTTTTCCGACCGCGCATGCGCGGCCGGAACTCCGCCCCCACCTCCCCGCACTTCCCCGCACCTCACAATGGGGCAGCGGGTGCGTTGGAAAAATACATCCGCTGCCCCCGTTGTGCGGCGGAGACCACGCTAGCGTCGGGAACGTCGGCCCGACGCACAGCGACGGGTCTTTCCCGACGCTAGTGTGAAAGTAGCCTAAGACATTAAGCCCTGCTCCAGTTACGTGCTATATGCAGAATAGAGACTTTAAGTTGAAAAATGTTGATACTCAGTAAGGCGATAAAACTATGAGCTTCTAAATTATAGCAGATCTTGCTCCTGTTGATTAAGAACATATATTTATTTGCAAAAAGGATGTTTTCATGAATGCAGTATTTTTAATGTACATACAAATGTTTAAAGGGAACCCATCACATTAAAGGGGCTGTCCAGTCTTAACCTATAAGTCTGCAGTCACTCCATGTGCACGTTGAGTGATGTGATGTGATGTGAGTCATTGAGTGAACTCCACCTTTTGGACTCCTAAGTCTGGAACGAGCACATACTCCTAGATCTTAATCCTCTCACCTGGTTTTGTTCTATAGCATGCTGCAGGATAATCAGACTATATAGGTTCTTTTATAGGGTTCATATGTTACGCTCTTCATTCTGCCCCCAACAGACAAGTCAGGGGCAAGACGGCAGAGGAAGCCGTGTAACTTTAGGATCTGACTACATAATGGTTTGTGTTTAATTTAAACTGAGAATGTCCATAAGTCTGCATGGGAGATGCAGATACAACACAATTTGGTAAAGTCCATGTTTTTATTTTATTTTGACTGCTTTAGAGCAATAAAAAAGTTGCCAAAATATAATATGCACAATTAAAATAAAACTAGCCTCGAATTCATCTGTGTTCTTAATCTAGCCGGAGCGACTACAAGGCACACACTACTCGGTGCAGTCTGACATCTGGAGCATGGGGCTCTCACTGGTGGAAATGGCGATTGGGCGATACCCAATTCCACCTCCTGATGCCAAGGAGTTGGAGCTGATTTTTGGCTGTCACGTTGAAGGAGACCCCGCGTCTTCGGATATGACTCCTCGTCCCAGACCACCAGGACGCCCTATCAGTTGTGAGTATTACTCTTAGTGGTTCCTGCTCTTTTTTTTTTTTTTTTTTTTTTCTTAATCTGCTCAGAATCAGCCTAAGTACATGTTCAGTTCACGTATCGGTATTTGTGAGCCAAAACCAGGAGTGGAACAATCAGAGGAAAAGTATAATAGTAAATAGTATGTTTATATGCACCACTTCTGTATTTATCACCCACTCCTGGTTTTTGGGTTACAAATACTGACCCTACACTGTAAGGGTATGTGTCCACAGGCCGGATTACATCCGGAATTGCTGCGGATTGAACGCTGCGTACAGCCGCAGCGTTCAATCCACAGCGTCCAGATGTTACAGCATAGTGGAGGGGATTTTATGAAATCCAGTCTCCACTATGCATGCGAACACTCACCCGGCGGCCCTGTGTTTCCGTACATGCGGCGCGTCTTTTTAGATCGCAGCATATCTGTTAACCTTGCGTCGACGCACCGTCGCCACAATGTAAAACACGGGGCCCTATGAATGGGGTGCGGAGATTCCGGATGTGTGCAATGAACACATCCGGAATCACCGCACGTACAGAAGGGGGCGGCGCTTTGGGCGGAGCGAGTTTTCCGCTCTGTCCAAAGCGCCGGCAATCCGGATAGTGGAAACATACCCATAGTGTTCACGTGGCCTAAGGGTCTGTTTACACTGTGCAATGCACAACATTAAACGACTGTTTGCTGGTCGGTGATAATATCATAGCCTGTTCACACAGACTAGCCACACTTTAGATGTATACTGACTTGTCTATAACCGCTCAGTGTGTATTGGCTGCCAGATTATTTCACCCGACGAACAGCAGTCTGTTTACACTTCACGATTATCGTGAAACAAGTGTTCCTAGGAACACTCGTTCATGATGATTATATATATATGTGTGTATATGTATATGTGTATATATACACTCACTGGCCACTTTTAGGTACACCTGTCCAACTTCTTGTTAACACTTAATTTCTAATCAGCCAATCACATGGCGGCAACTCAGTGCATTTAGGCATGTAGACATGGTCAAGACAATCTCCTGCAGTTCAAACCGAGCATCAGTATGGGGAAGAAAGGTGATTTGAGTGCCTTTGAACGTGGCATGGTTGTTGGTGCCAGAAGGGCTGGTCTGAGTATTTCAGAAACTGCTGATCTACTGGGATTTTCACGCACAACCATCTCTAGGGTTTACAGAGAATGGTCCGAAAAAGAAAAAAAATCCAGTGAGCGGCAGTTCTGTGGGCGGAAATGCCTTGTTGATGCCAGAGGTCAGAGGAGAATGGGCAGACTGGTTCGAGCTGATAGAAAGGCAACAGTGACTCAAATCGCCACCCGTTACAACCAAGGTAGGCCTAAGAGCATCTCTGAACGCACAGTGCGTCGAACTTTGAGGCAGATGGGCTACAGCAGCAGAAGACCACACCGGGTACCACTCCTTTCAGCTAAGAACAGGAAACTGAGGCTACAATTTGCACAAGCTCATCGAAATTGGACAGTAGAAGATTGGAAAAACGTTGCTTGGTCTGATGAGTCTCGATTTCTGCTGCGACATTCGGATGGTAGGGTCAGAATTTGGCGTAAACAACATGAAAGCATGGATCCATCCTGCCTTGTATGGAGCATCTTTGGGATGTGCAGCCGACAAATCTGCGGCAACTGTGTGATGCCATCATGTCAATATGGACCAAAATCTCTGAGGAATGCTTCCAGCACCTTGTTGAATCTATGCCACGAAGAATTGAGGCAGTTCTGAAGGCAAAAGGGGGTCCAACCCGTTACTAGCATGGTGTACCTAATAAAGTGGCCGGTGAGTGTATATATATACACATACATATATATATATATGTGTGTGTGTGTATATATATATGTATGTATATATATATATATGTGTGTGTGTGTGTGTATATATATATGTATGTATATATATATATGTGTGTGTGTGTGTGTGTGTGTATATATATATACATACATACATACATACATACATACATACATACATACATACATACATACATACATACATACATACATACATACATACATACATACATACATACCATGGGAAGCTATGGTCTACTGCATGACTACATTGCAGTCTTTCATTGGGGGGGGTGCATGCTGCAATCTTCTCAATGTATCCCTTTTGATGCTGGCTGAAAATGCTATGTACTAAGAGCCTAATAACATTGCTGTTCTCCAGAACCTGTATTGCCATACACAGACTGTAGATAGCTCACAGCATGGACTAATAGACACTATGGGGCCCATTCGTTAAGCCTAGCGTAGGGCATGCCAGCCATGAAGAGCCGCTGGAGTACAATGCGCCAGATTCATTAGGACATGCATGCCATTTAATGAATTTGGTGCATCTCTGAGTGGCGTTCGCCTCCAAAAGTTCTACTCCATTCAGGTACTTGAGAAGCATTAATTTTTAATGAATTGGATGAGCGGATAATAAGGGCCAGTGCAGACGTTGAAGAGTCGTTGTAGATTACTTTTTTCTGCCCTGATTTGTCACAAAACCTGAAGGGTTTCCTGATGCCAGAAAAGTGAATGAGAATCCTGAAGTCTCATGCACACGTTGCTTATTTGTGACTTGAAGATTTAAATCTGCAGGTCGTTAATGCAAGTGTTTTTGCTGCAGATTTCACTCATACTAATGAGTGGGGAAAAATCTGCACCAAAAACGCATGTTAAAATTACAAAAAAAAAGCCGCCTATTTTATCCAGTGTTTTTCCTCGATAATCTACAGACAGTGTCAGGTCAGCACCAATATACCGATTACAATGATACCTTGGTTGATTAAATCTGTCTTGTTGTTGTTGTTGTTTTTTAATCTTTATTTTCAGTTAATGATATGCTCTGATTTATACATTGATAATGCAGACTGCTGACAGGTCACTGATCCCTCACTGACCTGCCCCCTACTTTACATACTGTATATCTTATTGTTTGAAAACAAAAAAAAAAATCCTAATGCTGGCAACAGCGCCTGCGCTGTAATATGATACGATCTATAATATCCATATTTTCATTGGATTTTGTCATAAATTTCTTGAAGAAAAAAAAAATCTTAACCCCTTTCTGACATCTGACGTACTATCCCGTCGAGGTGGGGTGGGCCCGTATGACCACCGACGGGATACTACGTCCAGCGCGATCGGTGGCGCTCACGGGGGGAGCGCGGCCGATCGCTGCCGGGTGTCAGCTGACTATCGCAGCTGACATCCGGCACTGTGCCAGGAGCGGTCACGGACCGCCCCTGGCACATTAACCCCCGGCACACCGCGATCAAACATGATCGCGGTGTACCGGCGGTACAGGGAAGCATCGCGCAGGGAGGGGACTCCCTGCGGGCTTCCCTGAGACCCCCGGAGCAACGCGATGTGATCGCGTTGCTCCTTGGGTCTCCTACCTCCTTCCTCGCTGCAGGTCCCGGATCCAAGATGGCCGCGGCATCCGGGTCCTGCAGGGAGGGAGGTGGCTTACCGAGTGCCTGCTCAGAGCAGGCGCTTGGTAAGCCTGCAGTGCGCTAAGTCAGATCGGTGATCTGACAGAGTGCTATGCAAACTGTCAGATCAGCGATTTGTGATGTCCCCCCCCCCCCCGGGACAAAGTAAAAAAGTTAAAAAAAAAAAATTTCCACATGTGTAAAAATAAAATAAAAAAAAATTCCTAAATAAAGAAAAAAAAATAAATATTATTCCCATAAATACATTTCTTTATCTAAATAAAAAAAACAACAATAAAAGTACACATATTTAGTATCACCGCGTCCGTAACGACCCCACCTATAAAACTATATCACTAGTTAACCCCTTCAGTGAACACCGTAGGGGGGGGGGGAGGAAACGAGGCAAAAAACAGTGCTTTATTATCATACCGCCGAACAAAAAGTGGTATAACACGCGATCAAAAAGACGGATATAAATAACCATGGTACCGCTGAAAACGTCATCTTGTCCCGCAAAAAACGAGCCACCATACAGCGTCATCAAAGAAAAAATAAAGTTATAGTCCTCAGAATAAAGCGATGCCAAAATAATTATTTATTCTATAAAATAGTTTTTATCGTATAAAAGCGCCAAAACATAAAAAAATGATATAAATGAGGTATCGCTGAAATCGTACTGACCCGAAGAATAAAACTGCTTTATCAATTTTACCAAACGTGGAACGGTATAAACGCTTCCCCCAAAAGAAATTCACGAATAGCTGGTTTTTTGTCATTCTGCCTCACAAAAATCGGAATAAAAAGCGATCAAAAAATGTCACGTGCCCGAAAATGATACCATTAAAAACGTCAACTCGTCCCGCGAAAAACAAGACCTCACATGACTCTGTGGACCAAAATATGGAAAAATTATAGGTCTCAAAATGTGGAGACGCAAAAACTTTTTTGCTACAAAAAGCGTCTTTTAGTGTGTGACGGCTGCCAGTCATAAAAATCCGATATAAAAAACGCTATAAAAGTAAATCAAACCCCCCTTCATCACCCCCTTAGTTAGGGAAAAATAATAAAATAAAAAAAAATGTATTTATTTCCATTTTCCGGTTAGGGTTGGGGCTAGGGTTGGAGCTAAAGTTAGGGTTAGGGTTGGGGCTAAAGATAGGGTTAGGGTTGGGGCTAAAGTTGGGGTTAGGGTTTGGATTACATTTACAGTTGGGATTAGGGTTGGGATTAGAGTTAGGGGTGTGTCAGGGTTAGGGGTGTGGTTAGGGTTACCGTTGGGATTAGGGCTAAGGGTGTGTTTGGATTAAGGTTTCAGTTAGAATTGGGGAGTTTCCACTGTTTAGGCACATCAGGGGCGCCCCAAACGCGACATGGCGTCCGATCTCAATTCCAGCCATTTCTGCATTGAAAAAGTAAAACAGTGCTCCTTCCCTTCCGAGCTTTCCTGTGCGCCCAAACATGGGTTTACCCCAACATATGGGGCATCAGCGTACTCAGGATAAATTAAACAACCACTTTTGGGGTCCAAGTTCTCTTGTTACCCTTGGGAAAATATAAATTTGGGGGGCTAAAAATCATTTTTGTGGGAAAAAAAAGATTTTTTTTATTTTCACGGCTCTGCGTTGTAAACTGTAGTGAAACACTTGGGGGTTAAAAGTTCTCACAACACATCTAGATAAGTTCCTTGGGAGGTCTAGTTTCCAATACGGGGTCACTTTTGGGGGTTTCTACTGTTTGGGTACATCAGGGGCTCTGCAAATGCAACGTGATGCCTGCAGACCAATCCATGTCTGCATTCCAAATGGCGCTCCTTCCCTTCCGAGCTCTGCCATCCGCCCAAACAGTGGTTCCCTCCCACATATGGGGTATCAGCGTACTCAGGACAAATTGGACAACTTTTGGGGTCCAATTTCTCCTGTTACCCTTGGTAAAATACAAAACTGGGGGCTAAAAAAATCATTTTTGTGGAAAAAAATGTTTTTTATTTTCACGGCTCTGCGTTATAAACTGTAGTGAAACACTTGGGATCAAAGCTCTCAAAACACATCTAGATAAGTTCCTTAGGGGGTCTACTTTCCAAAATGGTGTCACTTGTTGGGGGGTTTAATGTTTAGGCACATCAGGGGCTCTCCAAACGCGACATGGCGTCCCATCTTAATTCCAGTCAATTTTGCATTGAAAAGTCAAATGGCGCTCCTTCCCTTCTGAGCTCTGCCATGCAACCAAACAGTCATTTACCCCCACATATGGGGTATCGGCGTACTCAGGACAAATTGCACAACAACTTTTGGGGTCCAATTTCTTCTCTTACCCTTGGGAAAATAAAAAATTGGGGGCGAAAAGATAATTTTTGTGAAAAAATATGATTTTTTATTTTTACGGCTCTACATTATAAACTTCTGTGAAGCACTTGGGTCAAAGTGCTCACCACACATCTAGATAAGTTCCTTAGGGGGTCTACTTTCCAAAATGGTGTCACTTGTTGGGGGGTTTAATGTTTACGCACATCAGGGGCTCTCCAAACGCAACATGGCGTTCCATCTCAATTCCAGTCAATTTTGCATTGAAAAGTCAAATGGCGCTCCTTCCCTTCCGAGCTCTGCGGTGCGCCCAAACAGTGGTTTACCCCACATATGAGGTATCAGCGTACTCAGCACAAATTGTACAACAACTTTTGGGGTCAATTTTCTCCTGTTACCCTTGGTAAAATAAAACAAATTGGAGCTGAAGTAATTTTTTTGTGAAAAAAAGTTTGATGTTCATTTTTATTTAAACATTCCAAAAATTCCTGTGAAACACCTGAAGGGTTAATAAACTTCTTGAATGTGGTTTTGAGCACCTTGAGGGGTGCAGTTTTTAGAATGGTGTCACACTTGGGTATTTTCTATCATATAGACCCCTCAAAATTACTTCAAATGAGATGTGGTCCCTAAAAAAAAAAAAGGTGTTGTAAAAATGAGAAATTGCTGGTCAACTTTTAACCCTTATAACTCCCTAACAAAAAAAAATGTTGGTTCCTAAATTGTGCTGATGTAAAGTAGACATGTGGGAAATGTTAATAATTAAGTATTTTGTGTGACATATCTCTGTGATTTAAGGGCATAAAAATTCAAAGTTGGAAAATTGCGAAATTTTCAACATTTTCGCCAAATTTACGTTTTTTCACAAACGCAAGTTGTATCGAAGAAATTTTACCACTATCATGAAGTGCAATATGTCACGAGAAAACAGTGTCAGAATCGCCAGGATCCGTTCAAGCGTTCCAGAGTTATAACCTCATAAAGGGACAGTGGTCAGAATTGTAAAAATTGGCCCGGTCATTAACGTGCAAACCACCCTTGGGGGTGAAGGGGTTAATCACAATGGCGCCGGCTGCTGCCTGTACAGTAGCATCATTCGGAACGCAGTAGATGTTACTGTGCCGTCGCCATTTTGATGGAGTCAATTTTTTTTTTTCGCAAAATGGCCGCTGCTCATATACATCTATCGCGTTCTGAATGATGCTGCAGCGCCATTTTGATTTAAGATTTTTTTTTTTCTCAAGAAATTTTATGACATCAAATAAAAATATGGATATTACGGATAGTATCAGGCTACAGCGCCGGCATGTAATTTTTTGTTTAGTTTTCAAACAATGAGATATACAGCATGTAAACTAGGGGGAAGGTCAGTGAGGGATCAGTGACCTGTCATAAGCCATAGCTAATCCGAGCACCACATGAAGACCCCCACAGGCCGCCCCGGAGCACGAGCATATCATTAACTTCAACTGAAAATAAAGATCAAACAACAACCACAAGACGGATTTCATCACCAGGTATCATTGTAATCGGTATAACGGCGCCGACCTGACACTGTGTGTAGTTTACTGAGCACAGTCCTGCTGACAGGTTCCCTTTTAAGGTGTTCACATATCCTTATACAACGGAGATGGAAAAAGCACATCCACCTCATCCAATTTATTGTTTTCCAGTGTTAATCCAGGGAAAGGAAAAATAATCTTTTGTCAGGTATTTGTTGGTGACATGTTAGGGCAAAATTATTCCGTCCATCTCCATATATGTTGGAAAACCACAATCCAACCGCTGGTCAGTGATCTGCACCAGATCACTGACATGTAGCACACCTGTACAGCATACTTTGTGTCAGTGTACCATAATTGCCTTTTTCTATTATACACTGTATGATGATCCTGTATCATGATTTATAAGGTTCTTATCTTGTTTGTTTGGTTGCAGCCTTCGGTCCAGACAGCCGACCTCCCATGGCCATTTTTGAGTTACTGGATTATATAGTGAACGAGGTAACTTTCCAAGTGAATTCTTACACCCAACTATTTGCAAATGGCTTCTATGTATCTCACTTACCTATATTCAAGTATCTGTAGCATTTAGAAGTAATGAATCCAGTATGAATTAGTCTCAGGTGTTCATGTATAATATATATATATATATATATATATATATATATATAATATACACATACCCTGTTTCCAAATATACACCCATGTCCTAAAAACATGGTAGGACATCTGTCAAGTTGGACCTACAACTTGCAATCACTCTTTGCACAATTCAGGATCATAGCAGTCGGACCCCCAGTGATCAGGAAATTAATATCCAAAACTTGGCACAGACCCTATAATGTTTTGCTGATGTATCTTTATCATGGTTCTACTGCAGATTATATAACTATGCACCTTTTGTCTTTATTTCCTCCGCTTACAGCCACCTCCTAAATTGCCCAGTGGAGTGTTTGGTGCCGAATTCCAAGACTTTGTGAATAAATGGTGGGTTCTTGACATTGTCATTACGCAGACAAGTGTGTGCATGATAGAGATGTTATCCATGTACATTACTATGATATACAAGTGAATATCACTGCGTGTCTGGAAAGTCTCATACGTGTCTATACAGCACATTGTTACAATTGTTTCTTGGTGTCTGACTTTTATTCTTTGACAATTTTATTTAAAGTGGTGGTCCTGAGAACTTTTCTAATTCTGATCCCGATCATTCACAGCATTGTCATGGAGACCTTTAGGCTATGTGCACACATTCAGGATTTTTCGTGTTTTTTTTCGGCGGTTTTCCGCTATAAAAATGCGATAAAACCGCTATAAAAAAAAAAACGCTCACATTAAGCATCCTATTATTAGAATGCATTCCGCATTTTTTTGTGCACATGCTGCGTTTTTTTCCGGAGCGGAAACGCATTCCGGAAAAAATGCAGCATGTTCATAAATTTTGGGGAATCATGGCGATTCCGCACACACAGGAATGCCTTGATCCGCTTACTTTCCGCATGGGGCTATGCCCACCATGTGCAAAGTAAGCGGATCATGTGCGGATGGTATCCAGGGACTCTCCTCCAGGGACTGGGAACCATATCCATTTAATTAAAAAAAAAAAAAAAAAAAGTGATATACTTGCCTTACGATGGCCCCTGGAGTCCTCCCGCCTCTCAGCGGTGAACGCGGCGGCTTCCGTTCCCAGGGATGCATTGTGCGAAGGACCTGGGATGACGACGCGGTCACGCGACACTGACGTCACAAAGGTCCTAAGCGCAAAGCATCCCTGGGAACAGAAGCCGCCGCGTGCACCACTGAGGAGATCGGGGGCCGTCGGATGGTAAGAATAACCCTTTTTTAAAATTATTTTTAACATTAGATCTTTTTACTATTGATGCTGCATAGGCAGCATCAATAGTAAAAATTTGGTCACACTTGTCAAACACTATGTTTGACAAGTGTGGCCAACCTGTCAATCATTTTTCCAAGCGATGCTACAGATCGCTTGGAAAACGCTAGCATTCTGCAAGCTAATTACGCTTGCAAAACGCTAGTGTTTAGCGGGAATACGCATGCCAATTCCGTATGCGTATTTCCCGCGGCAGGGAAATTCCAGACGTGCGTACATAGCCTTAGGCTTACAGTCTTTAGGCCTGTAAATTTGGTTGCACTGTGTGCATACAGGATTTCAAAAATGTTATGCACCTTTTGGAAAATATAAATACACCTAATATGATGATTATCAAAAATATATAGTACAGACCAAAAGTTTGGACACGCCTTCTCATTTAAAGATTTTTCTGTATTTTCATGACTATGAAAATTGTACATTTACACTGAAGGCATCAAAACTATGCATTAACACGTGGAATTATATACTTAACAAAAAGTGTGAAACAACTGAAAATGTCTTATATTCTAGGTTCTTCAAAGTAGCCACCTTTTGCTTTGATGACTGCTTTGCACACTCTTGGCATTCTCTTGATGAGCTTCAAGAGGTAGTCACCGGAAATGGCTTTTACTTCACAGGTGTGCCCTGTCAGGTTTAATAAGTGGGATTTCTTGCCGTATAAATGGGGTTGGGACCATCAGTTGTGTTGAGCAGAAGTCTGGTGGATACACAGCTGATAGTCGTACTGAATAGACTGTTAGAATTTGTATTATGGCAAGAAAAAAGCAGCTAAATAAAGAAAAACAAGTGGACATCATTACTTGAAGAAATGAAGGTCAGTCAGTCCGAAAAATTGGGAAAACTTTGAAAGTGTCCCCAAGTGCAGTTGCAAAAACCATCAAGCGCTACAAAGAAACTGGCTCACATGAGGACCGCCCCAGGAAAGGAAGACCAAGAGTCACCTCTGCTTCTGAGGATAAGTTTATCCGAGTCACCAGCCTCAGAAATCGCAGGTTAACAGCTCAGATTAGAGACCAGGTCAATGTCAAACAGAGTTCTAGCAGCAGACACATCTCTACAACAACTGTTTAAGAGGAGACTTTGTGCAGCAGGCCTTCATGGTTAAATAGCTGCTAGGAAACCACTGTTAAGGACAGGCAACAAGCAGAAGAGACTTGTTTGGGCTAAAGAACACAAGGAATGGACATTAGACCAGTGGAAATCTGTGCTTTGGTCTGATGAGTCCAAATTTGAGATCTTTGGTTCCAACCACCATGTCTTTGTGTGACGCAGAAAAGGTGAATGGATGGACTCTACATGCCCTGTTCCCACCGTGAAGCATGGAGGAGGAGGTGTGATGGTGTGGGGGTGCATTGCTGTTGACACTGTTGGGGATTTATTTAAAATTGAAGGCATACTGAACCAGGATGGCTACCACAGCATCTTGCAGCAGCATGTTATTCCATCCGGTTTGCGTTTAGTTGGACCATCATTTATTTTTCAACAGGACAATGATCCCAAACACACCTCCAGGCTGTGTAAGGGCTATTTGACCAAGAAGGAGAGTGATGGGGTGCTACGCCAGATGACCTGGCCTCCACAGTCACCAGACCTGAACCCAATCGAGATGGTTTAGGGTGAGCTGGACCGCAGAGTGAAGGCAAAAGGGACAACAAGTGCTAAACATCTCTGGGAACTCCTTCAAGATTGTTGGAAGACCATTCTCGGTGACTACCTCTTGAAGCTCATCAAGAGAATGCCAAGAGTGTGCAAAGCAGTCATCAAAGCAAAAGGTGGCTACTTTGAAGAACCTAGAATATAAGACATATTTTCAGTTGTTTCACACTTTTTTGTTAAGTATATAATTCCACATGTGTTGATTCATAGTTTTGATGCCTTCAGTGTGAATGTACAATTTTCATAGTCATGAAAATACAAAAAATCTTTAAATGAGGTGTGTCCAAACTTTTGGTCTGTACTGTATGACACCAAAAAACGAAGTGCAAAGAATATAGCAAAGCATAATAAACTTTATTTACATTGAGAAATAATAAAAATCTCTAAAGGTAGAGCACCACAGATAGACAAAGGTGGGTGATCTTGGATACCAACTTTAGTAACAACATATTGTAGCGAGAAACAGGAATACCACAAAGTAGCACATCAATCCAGTATATGCAAAAATAGGCTATAAATAACATAGAAATAGTCAATATAATAGCAGCAAGATAGTTATCAATAAACACATGTAGTCAGAAAGTGCATTTAGAGAAGTAAGTATTCATAGTGTTAATTAAACATAATAAATATGTCAGAATTTTGGGGTTACAGATTCCCTTTAACGGAAATTTTCTTTAGAAAAAGATCCGTTTTATTGTAACCCAAGTCATCAACCTGTATGCAGATATCCGAGAATTCAATTAGATGTCAACTGGTTTTATATATCTGGTTTTATAGATCTGTAAATCTTCGTGACCCCTGCCAGATCATAAGCACATCATCTATATACCTCCACCATGAAAAGTCATGGCTCAAGTGGGGTCAGTTTGAAAGATGTTTCTCTCCCACAGCCCCAGGAACAGATTTGCATATGAGAGGGCACAAGACGCCCCCATTGCAGTCCCCTGGAACTGTAGGTGGAGAACATTACGAAACGGAGACATTGTGAGTTAGTTCAAAGGTTAAGGGATTTGAGGAGGAACTCTCATAAGTCCGCATCCATACCACTTGTATTAAGGAAGAACTGTATTGCCTCGATGCCATCTGTGTCGCATAGATGTGTAAAGTGATTCCACATCACATGTTACTAAGAACATATCTTTTTCCAAATGAACGTGATATAGTTTCCTCAGAGCATCGTTGGTATCCTTGAGGGGTAGGAAGGGTTTCGACAATAGGTCTATGGTAATGGTCAATAAGTTTACAAAGGGGATCAGAAATGTTATTGATTCCGGACGCAATCTGCCTACCTGGTGGTATGGTTTTTTTGTGGATTTTAGGAAGTAGATAAATCCCAGCCACTGTAGGCTCCTCAATCCAAAGGCCTTCCATCTATTTCTTCGTGATGACACCTCCATCCACTGCCTCTGACAATAAATCATGCAATTCAATCCTAAATTTTGATAGAGGGTTATATATTAACCTACGGTAACAATCGACATTTCTAAGTTGTTTCAGCATTTCTTTTTTGTAGAGGTCAGTAGGCCAAATAGCTAAGTTACCGCCTTTGTCCGAAGGCTTAATAACCACTCCCTTCAGATTTTCCAGATGATTATTATTATTATTGCTGACATTATCTCCTTTGACCGTTTCAGGGATCTTTAGAAAATCCTGCATGGCTATACGTACAAATAAATCCACTTAAGAAAAATTGGAGATTTGTGGGCATTTCTTCGATTTTGGTAGTAGATGATAGAGATACTTTCCCATTTGACCTTGTGATACTTCTGCTAATTCTTGCAATACCCAAAGTGGCTCTTCCTCTGTCACTATTGATGATGTGGGGTCAGTTACTTGATTCTGGTATATATATATTTTTTTTATAGATCAATGTTCTAGAGAAAAGATAAAGATCTTTGCTGCAAATCTATCAAAACTGAAGTTCGTCACATCCACTTCTGGTTTTTCCGTGTGACGCTTATTGCGTCAACTTCTGGTTTTACCGCACAATTTTATTATTTGGTAATGCACGGCGGTTCTCATGGCAACAACAGTTAACTCCACCAATGACATACTAGTATATACCAGCTGAAAGGTTATTTGTTTCATCATGCAATTCTAGCAATTGATTGGTCAATGATCATTTAAATACCCTCCTTCCCAGCATTCCACCACCCCTGGACAAAGCATTTCATTGTAAAACGCGTGTCGGGTGTGATGGGTGCCTGGATAACCTCTTACCTGCAGGTAATATTACTGAGCTCTACCATATGGGCTGACACATATTTATGATGTTTAATTACCACTATGGATACTTCTCTAAATGCACTTGCTGACTGCATGTGTTTATTGATAACTATCTTGCTGCTATTATATGGACTATTTCTTTGTAATTTATATGCTGCTATTTTTTTCCATATATATATATATATATATTTGATTGATGTGCTACTTTGTAATATTCCTGTTTCCCGTTACAATATGTTGTAAGTTGGTTTCCAGGATCACCCACCTTAGTCTCTGTGGTCCTCTACCTTTTTAAAACATTTGTAATATTTCTGTTTGTGAATAAAGTTTATTAACCTTTTGATAACTAAGCAAATTGACCTTTATAAATTTCATTTTGTGGTTATGACAAAATTTCTGTCTGTAGTCTTTATTCATAAAATGTATAGGCCCCTTGATATGTAGTTTGCAACCTAGTTAAACAGATTTCTCTTGCTGGAGTGTCCCTCCCACTAATATAGGCTGGATGACTGGTCTGTGGGTCCAGGGTGCTGTCTTCTTTTTTTCTCCGTGTTTGTCATTGTCCCTTAGAATCTGGCCAATGTTTAAAGAGCAAATGCAGTTTCACAAAACATAGAGACATGTCAGAAGTTTTCATCAGTGGGGGATCTGGATGCTGACGCTCTTACTGGTCCCTAAAATGAGTGAAGGTGCAGAAGGCAGACTTCATAGACTATATTGAACCCATCTTCAGTCGCATTCTACTTTTTGTATTTTCATTTAGGAACTCCAACCCCCAAATATTACAATAATAACTTTAGATTTGATTTGACTTGTTATAAGTTATCTCCCTATTTTCTTCCAGCTTGGTGAAGAACCCGGCGGAGAGAGCGGACCTCAAACAGCTCATGGTAATTACTTACTGTTTTTACAAATGTCAACATTGTGATCTGTGAAATTAAGCAGAATCTTTCTACACATATTGGAACTCATCATTTTTTTTTCTGTTAGTAACCTACGTCATCTTTTTCTTTCAGGTTCACAGCTTCATTAAGACGTCAGAGCAGGAAGAGGTGGACTTTGCCGGGTGGCTGTGCTCTACTATGGGCCTGAAACAGCCCAGCACCCCCACTCATGCGGCCGGTGTGTGAGGGACATGAGAGAAGAAGCTGGTCCAGGCAGAGTGCTACCGCCAACATGTCCCGCTTCTGCCATCCTGCAGGGATCGCTGCAGAAAAATAAACGGTTTCTATTCACTCCCTGCACCCTCCATTCACCGGAGGGTGTGGGTCAAGCATAGATGTATCCCAGTGTCTCCTGTGGCCTTTACCTGCCGTAGGATCCCTGCTTCTATCCTGTGATGCTTTGTGATACACTTGATGATTTCAGTCCATGGAGAATTATTCCAGTCTTTTGTTTAGGAGGGGAGCGAACTGTTCATTTCAATTTCCTATCACAGGGTTCAATGGCTCAGTCCTATATGGGACCAATTTCAGCCAAGATCTAGAATATTAATTTTACTCTTATTTCTGCAAGTCTTGGGAGTTTTAAATCAGTTTGAACCGATAAAGATACAAATGTCTATTTTGTACCAGTTATCTACATATATTTCTCTAAAATAAAGTATTTTTCTTCATATTATTGCTCGTGACAGCTGAAATTGGTCCCATCTGAGACTGGTAAGAATATAATCCCACACTGTCAGCCAGTACCCTGAGCTGTCGGGAGATCTGAGCCATGCGGGTAGCTGTCCGCAATAAAACCAGCATCCAAAGCCATAACCCAGAGCCTGCCACCGCCTAGGAATTTGCCTTGTTTCTGGAAATCGCTCCTCTCTGCCGGAGCATGGAAGCGGTTACTGCCCTTAATCTCTCTTGGTACACACCACTTCTTTTTAATATGGTCCCTGATAATATATTACATTTCAGATTCGCCACAGTACTCCATGTCAGTGGAGTCCTTTTTGTTGGAGCATTTCAGTCGAGCTATGACAAACCTATAGCATTAAATGATCCCTTTGCATGTAGCTCCGGTAGAGGAGGGGACGTGTATCCAGCAGTCGTTCCGCTGCCTGCACCTCTTCACCTGCCCTGACTTTTCATATTTATTTTCTATGTGATGTGATGTGATGGCTCTGATTCCTTCTGCTGTGTCGGGCTTCTAATCCTCATTATTATCCTGCTCTGAGTGTACGTAAGCTGCTTCTTACACTCCGAGGTGATGACGGGGAGGCTGGTGCCAGCGCCTGGTTCATGAGAAGCCTTCAGTCCTTATAACCTGTACCTCTTGAATACTCAGATGTATTATCTTTGGCTACAATAAACCGATGACAAAGACTCTTGTCTGAGCGAATCTGTAACAAGCTACTGTCCTGTGAGTTATCAATCCGAGATCATATCAAGAATTGTTCAGCTAGAGTAATTAAACGGGCTTTCTACAGGTTAGGTGATAACGTCTTGATTGGCGGCACCCCCACTGGTCAGCAGAACGGAGAATTATTGACCAGTATACACAATGCTCCTCCATTTACTCTTGGCCATTTCCAGCAGTCCCATGGATAATGAATGTTGTGGATGTAAATGTGCTGGACTTCTGCTCCATTCAATTTGGGGAGAGGTGTCCCCCACCCCCTGTTCTGCTAAGTGTTCAGACCCCAAGCAATCTAGAATTGATCACCCATCCTGTGGATAAGTGATAACTTCTTACCGGAATCCCCCTAAAAAGGGAATGTGTCATCAGAAACTGGAAAAAGCCCCAGTGGCCATTGTAAAAACTACAAGATTACTTTTTTTTTTTTTTTAAATAAAAATTTGGGTAAATGTTTAACACACAAACCCGATTTAAACAAAAAGATAATTTTCTGACAAAACATTCCCTTTAAAGGGAACATGTCAACATGACAAATGGCAAAAATTGGACACTTTAAACGTGCTCTTTAAAGAGATCTCAAGACTATATAAATTTACCTGTATATTTTTTGAGAAATGTATTAAAAATATATATATATAGTGCCATAGACAAATTTCATAACTGTAATACGGAGGTAGATTGCTGCAAAAACTGAACACAGCAAGTGTGAGCATGTGCAAGCTGCAGCCTGCATACTATACAAATAAAAGTATACAGCAGCCTCTGAGTGTGATAGATGTATGCAAACACTGAATATGTCACTTAGAATTTATATGAAATTTGGCCTGCTTTACTGCTGTATATGCAGACATAGTGGCTTGCACCTGTTCACAATTGCTCTATTCTGTCTGGAGGTGCTAAACCGTTTTTTGTAGTATACTATTAGAAGTGGTGACTGGTTGGCTCTCATGAATTGGCCAATTTATGCGCCACATAGCTTTATTGTATAAGTATATTATATATAGCAGTAATGCAGTCCAAATTTCATATATTAAATGTTTGCATACATCTTAGTGCTTGCACAGTGCTGCAGAGGATGGGTATGTCCACAAAACATGGATCTGCCCCACCAACAGCTGCTGAGGATCTTGTTGAAAAAATCCTGCGGATGTGCCACATTTCACCCCTTAATGCAGATATAAAAATATGTAATGCATAGGTTTTTGTCTGCAGCATGTGGATAAGGCTTATAATCTCATCCACTTTGCTTTTACCTACTATGCAGTGGATTTTCCATTTGCAAATTTGGTGCATATCGGTCCTAGTGCATGTCACAAATGGTGCATAATTACTCGTTTATTAAGGTTGGACCTGTGATGACTGTCATGGTGGTAGTAATCCAGCTCTATATACCCTACATAAATGCACAAAAATACCCAGAAATTCACAGCCCAACTTTGAGATTCGAAAGCCACTCTTTCTCCCTCTAGTTGTCACAATAAGAAATGCTATCAATTTATCTTTTCTCAATCCCATACAGAACAACTAAAATAATTATGGTCTGAATTAAATTAGATTGATGTCGTCATTCCTAGTTTAGGAGTAATACCTTTTATTGAGGAGAATTCATCATTGCACACACAAGAATCCTTATACACATTTATTGACCGTGCACAGCTTTAGGTCTTGGTGCTGTATATTCGTACCCGTCTATTGGCCTGCACATTTGTTAGATATGTATTTACAACCACAGGAGCCATTGGTCCTTTGCTACAGATTGCGCTTTATGTAATGCATATGGAGACACAAGAAACATTGAACATAAATGAATGTGAACCTTGATCGGCTTGCCCTACAGATGGCAGCCCCCAAGATGCACGGAGTCATAGCACCTAACCATGCTTGGCATACTCACAGCGATAAGTTTCAGTGCAATCTACAATGCCCTCAACTATAGCAAATCTTTCTCGTCAATGGGTAGATAATTGTACTGTAGGTTTCTGTATGTCTAATGGTCGCACTTGCAGACCACATCCTTGTAAAGCAGAAACTCTACGAGTCCGGAGATGTTGCTGGAGGGGGCGTCTCCTGCAAATTCATTCATGTCCTGGATGAATGCTGCACCTGCTTCATTTAAGGATTCAATGATTGTTAGGACTTAAAATTGCTTTTAAAAGATTGTTTTTCCCTTTACGAACGATAAGATGTGAGACTGACGGGCAAAAAGAGTTAAAACGGAATACATGCGAGATAATATACTGCAATCATTGACCCTGTGGTTGACAGAACATGATCTGCAACCACTGCGTATACAGTCAGTTCATTTCTGGGGTCATCTTCTAATTGTCCGAATCATCATCTTCTTCCTCCTCCTCCTCTTCCTCCTCCTCCTCTTCCTCCTCATTGTATGCCACTGTGCTAAGTTGCAACTCCATCTTGTTTATCGCAGCTTCATCATCCACGTTCATAGAATCCTGCATTTTTTTTTTATTAGAAAAGAAAAATGATAATTTACATATGTCATCTACTTCTTGTCCAATATACCACCGATATCGCAAGTAGTAAAAACAGGGATTTTTGTGTACTCACTGTAAAATCCTTTTCTCCGTGCCACTCATTGGGGGACACATACCATGGGTTGTATGCTGCTTGCCACTAGGAGGCTGACACTAAGTTAACTCAAAAAAAGTTAGCTCCTCCTCTGCAGTATACACCCTTGTGCTGGCTCCCAGAGAACCAGTTTGGTGCAAAAGCAGTAAGAACAAATAGTGAGGACATAGAAGAGTACAACATGTGAACTTAAAAGAAAAGGCAAAAATCGTATAAGCCGATAGGCCAACAGGGTGGGTGCTGTGTACCCCAATGAGTGGCTCGGAGAAAAGGATTTTACAGTGAGTACACAAATCCCTGTTACTCCTTCGCCTCATTAGGGGACACAGTCCATGGGACGTCCCAAAGCAGTTCCTGGGTGGGAAAACAACAAAGGATTAGGCTTCATGCAACAACTATCTAGATGTGCGCTACCCCTGCCTACAGAATTCTTCTGCCCAGACTCATATCCGCTGAAGCCTGAGAGTGAATATTATAGTGCTTTGTGAAGGTATGTAAACTGGACCAAGTCACAGCTTTACAAACCTGCTCTACTGTCGCCTGATGCCGAATGGCCCAAGAAATCCCCACCGCTCGAGTGGAGTGTGCTTTGATCCTCGTTGGGATGGGCTGACTTCTGACTCGGTATGACTCTTGGATGGTGGAACGAATCCACCTGGCTATCATGGCCTTAGAAGCGGCAAGGACCTTCCGGGAGATCAAACAGAGCATCTGTTCTTCTGAAGGATGCTGTCTTTGAGACGTACCTTCACAGAGCTCTGACCAGGTCCAGAGTGTGGAGAGCTTTTTCAACCCTATGAATAGGGGCTGAACAAAAAGGAACAATGTCCTCGTTAAGATGGAAGGACGAAACGACCTTTGTCAAAAAGGATGGCAATGGCCTGAGGATAACCTTGTCCTGATGGAAGATAAGGCGGCTAATTCCGAAACCCTTCTGATCACCACAAGAAAGACAACCTTCCAGCATAGAAAGATCAGCGAAATGTCTGAAGCGGTTCAAAGGGAGGTTCCTGAAGGGCACTTAGCACCAAGTTGAAGTCCCAAGGCTCTAAAGGCATGCGATAGGGAGGAGCGACATGTGACACCCCTTGACGAAAAGTCTTAACCTGAAAGTCTTGACGCAATGCGTCTCTGAAATAAGACCGGTAGAGCGGAGATTTGGCCCTTGAGAGAGCTGAGTGCCAGCCCGGAGTCCAGACCGGCCTGTAGGAACTCTAAAATTGTGAGAACTGAGAAAACGAGGAGACAGACCACGATCCTTGCACCGAGCAAAAAATGTCTTCCAGGTACGATGATAGATGCGAGCCGATGAGGGTTTAAGAGCACTAACCATGGTGGAAATGACATATTGAGAAAACCCAGGATTCAATGGCCACGTCATTAAACACAGGGCCCCTGAGTTCTGGTGGTAGGTGGGGCCCTGGGAGAGCAGATCTGGCCGATCGAGCAGTCTCCAGGGTATGTCAGCTACGAGGTGTACCAACTCTGCGAACCACGCGCGCAAGGCCAATCAGGAGCAACCAACATCACTGGTACTCCTTCCGCCTTGATTTTCTTGATTACTCTGGGGAGTAACGGTAGAGGAGGAAAAGTGTACGGAAGGCGGAATTGGCGCCATGAAAGAACCAGAGCGTCAACACCGATTGCTCTTGGATCTCGAGACCTCGCTATAAACTTGGGAACCTTGGCATTCAGTCAGGACGCCATGAAGTCCACATCTGGGATCCCCCAGCAAAGACCGATCTGGGAGAAGACTTCCTGATGGAGCTCCCACTCCCTCGAAGTGAGACCTTGACCGCTGAGGAAGTCTGCCGTCCAGTTTTCCATTCCTAGAATGTGCCCCTATGACATCGAGTGGTTGTTCTCTGTCCATTGAAGGACGTGAGTTACCTCGGACATAGCCGCCCTGCTGCGGGTACCCCCCTGATGATTGATGTATGCCACAGCCGTGACGTCTGATTGGATGGGGTGACCCACCAGAAGATGATGTAAGTGCTTCAGAGCCAGTCGAATAGCATGGATCTCCAGAACGTTGATTGGTAGCCTCGATTCCTGAATTGACCAGCAGCCCTGAGCAGTGTGGTGGCGGAAGACTGCTCCCCAGCCCGAAAGACTGGCATAGGTAGTCACCACTAGCTATTGAATGGGTAGAAAAGACTTCCCCGGTTGAGGGAAGAGTTCAATGTCCCACCACCTGAGAGTCTGTCTGACCTGCAGGGATAAGCGGCACCTTCGGTCGAGGGAGAAAGGGTTTCTGTCCCAAGCTGCCAGAAGGGCATGTAGTAGGGGACGAAGGTGCAGTTGCGCAAAGGGGCCGCCTCCATTGCAGCCACCATCTTTCCTAGTACCCTCATTGCAAACCAGATGGAGTGAGGGTGAGACTGACGAAACGCTCGGGCTCCTTGTTGAAGGGCTAAGACCTTATCTGGAGGGAGAATTACCAACCCCCAAGATGAGTCCAGAGACATTCCTAGAAAGGAAATCTGCTGGGCTGGGACCGGAGAGGATTTGCTTAAGTTTATCAGCCATCCCAGGCGAGAAAGGGTATCGCAAGTAATTCAAACGGACTTCACGCAGTCGTGGACAGACCTTTGATCAGTAGGTCGTCCAGATAGGGCAGAACGATCACGCCCCGAGAGTGCAGGATTGAGATGACGGCCGCCATGACCTTTGTGAACACTCTGGGGCCAGTAGCAAGGCCGTGAATTGGAAATGCTGGTCGTGAATGGCGAAGCGCAGGAATCTCTGGTGAGGGGGAAACATACACATATTTGGTATCGCCGCGTTCAGAATCGCCCGATCTATCAATTAAAAAAAAAAGGATTAACCTGATCGCTAAACGGCGTAGCGAGAAAAAAATTAAAGACGCCAGAATTACTTTTTTTGGTCGCCGCGACATTGCATTAAAATGCAATAACGGGCGATCAAAGGACATATCTGCACAAAAGTGGTATCATTAAAAATGTCCGCTCAGCACGCAAAACATAAGCCCTCACCCGACCTGAGATCCCGAAAAATGGAAATGCTACGGGTATCGGAAAATAGCGCAATTTTTTTTTTTTTTAGGAAAGTTTGGAATTTTTTTTCATTACTTTGATAAAAAAAATAACAGACGTATGAACTCGTAATGACGTGGAGAATCACAATGGCAAGTCAGTTTTAGCAATTAGTGAACCTAGCAAAAAAAGCCAAACAAAAAAACAAGTGTGGGATTGTACTTCTTTTGCAATTTCACCACACTTGGAATTTTTTTCCCATGTTCTAGTACAAGATGTGGTAAAACCAATGGTGTCGTTCAAAAGTACAACTGGTCCCGCAAAAAATAAGCCCTCACATGGCCATATTGACGGAAAAATAAAAAAAGTTATGGCTCTGGGAAGGAGGAAAGCGAAAAACGCAAAACGAAAAAGGGCTACGTCTTGAAGGGGTTAATGAACACGGCCTGATCCGGAATCTTCCCTGAACTTTAAAGCCTGGCTGACTGCCTCAATCAGCGAATCTACTGTCTTCTGAAAGTCTGGCGAATCCGGATCTAAGGAACCATCAGATTCGCAGTTAGATTTGTGTTCGCTACTGAACTCTGGAGAGGGAGAGCTGTAAGGCGACAAGGCACGTGTCTGTTCAGGAGACGTTCTACTGATGTTTTCTTTCGGCCCCTGCTAACTGACTGCTCCCGGCTTGGGGAGGATCCGACTACATCAGTCCTACAAACTCTCTGGTCCCCCGAAGGATCACGGAGGGATTCAATCACTTTGGCCAGCGAAGCCATGGATTGAGACAGTGGCGAAGCCCACTCAGGGGGACTACATACACTGGGCTCCTGAGCGCAGTTGAGGTCACAGGCATTGCAGAGCAGCGAACTCTGAGCCTTAGGAAACGCAGATTGTCAGCAGAGGAGCATGAAGTAAAGAATATAGCTATAGTCTTGTTAGACTTTTTTGATGCCTTAGGCTGCGACATGATGTACCCTTCTATGTGGCCCTATAATATTAGGGGCTGCTGAGAAATGAAGGGGTTACAGCAGGGAGGAGGATCACAATCTGTAAAATCCAGCGCACCCTTACCCAGGTCTGTGTCCCTGCTCCTCCTGCGTTACTCCGACTGCGTGGACCCTGCGTGACACCTGCTGCCTCCGTCCTGATGGCAGATAGTGGGGAGGCGGTCTGGGGGAGAAAGATGGGCCCCGAGATTTGAGAGGCGCTTCTCGTGCTGTGTGAGAAGCACCAGGACCGCTGTGCCTTAGCCGGGGACTAAATTTGTGGCGCTGGCCGGCGCCGATGCAGGAAGGGGCCAATGCGCGCCCCCCGGAATGAGAATGGGTCCCCCTTACCCAGCGCCGCCCCAGACCGCCTGAAAGGAGCCCTCCAACCCCGACACTTACCCGGAGAGGCTGCTGGGTGGCAGGTAAGGCAGCTTGCTGACAGTCCTCCTGCGCTGCTGCTGGTTTGGACGGTGCAGGCATAGGGGGGGAAACCCTCAATCCACCATCCATTTAGGAGGGAAGTGGAGAGGGACCATCCGCCTCCTTGTACCATCTGTTTAACAGTGCTGGTGGCTGCTCGGACGCCACGAGGTGGGCCTCTGTACATCCAAAGGGTTAATCACCTAGGATGGGACAGGGGTGAATGTCCGGCAATAGGCCTGGTTGCGGAAGAGAATATGTGCTTGTCTGTTGAAGATGTGGGGACCCATCGCCCCTAGGAATCAGTTCAGGCGTGGCATCCCACGTCTCAGGAGAGGAGACACTCTATGCTCGCCTGTTGATGGTTCGAAGAGATCGGAGCCTTGAAAGGATCCGTTGCCCCTTCGTCCATTGTAAAAAATAAAATAAAAAAAATGTAAAAATTGTAAAAGTAAAATAAGAGGTTTTGGTCTGAATAGCAGACCCGTCCATGTGCCTCCTACGGACACTAAGCAAGAACTGGTTCTCTGGGATCCAGCAGGAAGGAGTATACTGCAGGGGAGGAGATCACTTTTTGTGTTAACTTAGTGTCAGCAGCATAACACCCACGGTCTGTGTTCCCCAATGAGGCGAAGGAGAAAAACTGGGGTTGTTGGGGTATGTGCACACGCTGCGGAACCGCAGCGTTTCTGCAGCTGCGGGTCCACAGCGGTTTCCCATGAGTTAACAGTACAATGTAAACCTATGGGAAATGAAATGCGCAGTGCACATGCTGCAGAAAAAAATGTGCGGAAAGCGGTTTATATTCCGCAGCATGTCAATTCTTTGTGCGGATTCCGCTGCGGGTTTATACCTGCTCCAATAGAAATCTGCAGGTGAAAACCTGCAGAGGGAACCGCAATAGAAACCGCGATAAATCCGCAGTAAAAAACGCAGCGGTTTTGCACTGCGGATTTATCAAATCAGCTGCGGAAAATTCCGCAATGGAATCCGCAGCGTGTGCAAAGACCCTTAAAAGAAGACTAACTGCACCTTCCGGCTGTGACCAGTTATTGGTGTACTGTGCAAAAAGTATGTGCCAGACCCCCTGTAAAAGAGAAGGCATTTTTGCAGTGCATTACCCTCTCCCTTCAAAATACCCATATTAAAAAAACGTTATTCCTGTGCTGCGGAATAGCAGCCGCTTTTTGCTGAGATCCAAGTTCTGCTGATGTGTTGTCAGCATAGACAACTATAAATGGGCGAACCAGAACAGTAAATTTTGTGGTCCATACCAAACACCTACTGTTCGGGCATGGACCGCGAACACCAACAAGCCCATTTTACTGTTCGGGTTCGGCCCCACCAAACATTGGGTGTTTCTTGCACTGTCATGCAGCGCGGTAAACACTGCCTCTGTTCAGGGGTAAACTCCTTACCGCCGATCAGAGAGCTGTGGCTCCCAAGCTGTCAGATGACAGTGTGAGCCCGCAGGTGTGATCGAAGGTAAAAAGTTTACCTCCGGTCACTGACATCAGCTGATGGGACTATTACTCCCATCAGCCTACGCCTGCTGCCGCTAATCAGTGAGAGAAGCAGCGCCTGTGTTCTAAATAAAATAAAAATTTGTAAAGAAAACTGTGTGTTCCCCTGTATTTTTGATAACCAGACAAGCAAAACTGACAGCTGTGGGCTGCAATGCTGGCTATCACTAATAGAAGGGTCTTCACGCTGTATTTTTTAATTATTTAAATACATTTTTTTTTTTTTTTTTTTTTTTTAAACTGCGTGGTGTGCCCCCACTTTGGATAACTAGCCAAGCTAAAGCAGACAGTTGGGGGCTGGAATTCTCAGGCTGGTAAGGGGCCATGGATATTGGCCCCCCACAGCCTAATAATAGCAGCCTGCAGATGCCCAGAAAAGGCGTCTCTATTAGATAAGCCAATTCATGTGCTTTGCTCGGCTCTTCCCACTTGCTCTGTGCAGTGGCAATGGGCGTTCATATTTGTATTGTCCTGTGACATCAATCCCACGGCTTAGTAATAGAGAGGCATCTATAAGACGGGGGAAACACTGGATGTTCAGGCCTCCCATTCAATTAAATAGTGTTTGGGGTCTGTTACCTGAACCAAACTTTTTTTTTTTTAACTGTTAGTCCGAACCCGAACATTCAGGGGTTCACCCATCTCTACACATCACCAGTTCCTCTGTATACTGGTATGCTCATAGTAAACATCTAAGCTTCCTCTAACAACAATATATGCAGAAGATATTTAGGCTAGCATGGCATCACAAAAGCTCTTGTCAACTACACCTCAAAAACATTTCTAGAATTTGACTTTTTCTTTATTTCGACTCTGCAAAATCTCTTACTTTAGCTTGTATTCATTCTCGTCTGGACTATTGTATGTGGTATTTGGTTTAATAGACGAGATTTATATACAGGGAAGAGGGGTCATATCTCAGGATCGTAGAACAAAAGAAAACCCAACACCAGATTCAGGAGAACAGCGACATTTATGCCAGTTGAAAAATAGAATTAGACTTACCGGTAATTCGGTTTCTAGGAACCTTCCACGACGGCGCTAATTCGTATGCCGTCGTGGTAGGTGATTAGAGAAAAGAACATTACATTTTGATGACAAGTAATAAAATGAAGATGGGATGGCCGGTTCCCTGAAAAATGCCCACACGGAAATTTGCCCACACGGAAAATTGCCAATTGCACATCACAAAGTTTCAGATCTATGATATTTGAGGTGAAAGGTGAGGATGTTCACATGATGTGTGATCAACTTGTGATTTACAGCTGACCTAGTGCAAAACTGCAAACATGCTGAAGATCTGTGGTTTGTAGCAGTCTGTCATTCTCAGCAATAGATAGATCTAGTCTGCTCTCCTCTCTCACTGATTCTGCCTTACTCCTCCCACCAGCCCAAAACAGCAGCACATGCAGAACCAGCAGCAGTGTGATCCAGAGGAGCCATCACTGCTATCAGTACACACAAAAGAATCACTGTTATCTGTGGAGTTACATGGGACTGCAGGTCAGATCTAATACATTATCATCTCAGTGGGTACCCACCAAAAGCAGGGTGCTGCTGGCTGAGATAGTTGGTCCTGGAAGCCCAGAAGGCACCGCAGAAAGGTGAGATTCTGTCAGAATCTGTCAGAAGAGCAGAAGTGCCATAGCTGCTCCGCTCTGCCATTGACTTCAGTGGCAGTGAATCTGGGGCCTGCACTTCCTTCCCTGTCCACGTATGACTGCCAAGAGAAAGGGTATGTGCACACGATGCAGATTTAGTGCAGAATTGGTGCAGAACTGCAGCAGATTTTTCTGCTGCAGAAACGCTGCAGAACTGCACTGTGATTTACAGTACAATGTAAATCAATGGGAAAAACAAAAAGCTGTGCACATGGTGCAGAAAAATCTGCGCAGAAACGCTGCAGATTTCAAAGAAGTGCACGTCGCTTCTTTTGTGCAGTTCTGCAGCGTTTCTGCTGCATATTTTTCTGCACCATGTGCACAGCTTTTTGTTTTTCCCATTGATTTACATTGTACTGCACAGAAACTGCACAGAAACTGCACAGAAACTGCACAGAAACTGCACAGAAACTGCACAGAAACTGCATAGAATCTGCATAGAATCTGCATAGAAACTGCACAGAAACTGCATAGAATCTGCGCAGAAACTGCATAGAAACTGCACAGAAACTGCATCAAATCTGCAGATGCAGATTTAGTGCAGAAAATTCTGCACCACATTTCCTACGTGTGCACATAGCAGAGTGAACAGACCCTACCTAGTTATGTATCATACACATATACTGCAGGTGCAGGCATAGGATGGAAGGAAATGCAGAGTGGATTTGAATAAGGGTATGTGCACACAGAATGGTCCTCTGTGGATTTTTCTGCAGCGGATTTGATAAATCTGCAGCGGATTTATTGTGGATTTACTGCGGAATTACCGTGGTTTTTGTGCAGATTCCACTGCGGTTTTCTATTATGGAGCAGGTGTAAAACCGCTGCGAATTCCGCACAAAGAATTTCTGCGCATTTTTTTCCGCAGCATGTGCTTTGTACAGTACATTGTACTGCAGCAAAATCCGCAGCGTGTGAACATAGTCTAAGGGTCTCTAGGCCCAGACACACCACAATGAGAGTAGAATTATTGTTAGCACAGTGCAATGATAACTCCTAACAACAGAACCCGTACTCTGGGACTAGGGATGAGTAAACCGAACCTGTAGAACCTGGAGAAGTAAACTGGGCCCAGAGACCTTTGTTGAAATCCATTCTGCATTTTCTTTGCTGCATTGTATTTCAATGGAGCCCATGGAAGTCAAGGACCATCACCCGGCAGCTATTTGCAGGTGTGCAATGATTGCTTAATAAACTTAAGTTATTGTTGTTATTAGACCTCCTTAATAAACTGTCCTTAATAAACTTGTTCCACGGAAAAATCGATGAATCCAGCAGGAATGTAGTAAAATCACTAAATTTAAAGGGTTGTATCCTATGGTACACCACTTGTAAATAAGTTATAATTTCTTACAGCATTATGCACACATGGCAGTGTTCTTCTGACGCGTTTCGACTAACGTCTTAATTTTTTGCTGACATTCTTCTGTGCTGCAGAACATCTCACCTATAATTCTATACTATTCTCTGTTCTGCAGAGCATCTCACGTATACCTGCATACTATCCCCCTGTCCTGCAGAGCATTTAACCTATGATCTTTGCTATTCTCTATCCTGCAGAGCAACTCACCTCTAATTCTTTATTATTCTTCTGCCCTGCAGAGCATCTCATGTATACCTGCATACTATCCCCCTGTCCTGCGGAGCATTTAACCTATATCTCTTTGCTATTCTCTGTCCTGCAGAGCATCTCACCTATAATTATGTACTATTCTTCTGCCCTGCAGAGCATCTCATGTATACACTATCCCTCTGTCCTACAGAGCATTTAACCTATAATTCAGCCTGTGGGCAATTTTCTGTGGGCATTCGTCACCTTGCACCTCAAATATCATGGATCTGAAACTTTGTGATGATGCAATTGTCCATGTGGGCAATTTTCCATGTGGGTAAATTTCTGTGTGGGTAATTTTCCTGTGGGCATTTTTCATGTGGGCAATTTTCTGGTCACCGGGATGGCCATCACAAGGTTCTGACCCCACTCCTTCAGAAAATGTATGAGCAGAACTAAAAAGGCATGTGTAAGGATGGAGGCCAATAAACCAGAATCAGTTACACCATTTCTGTTAAAAGGAATTTCCCCTGACCAGCCCCTCACTGAGACGGCAGTGACCCCCATCCATCCCAGCCAGCATATGGCATTATGGGTGATCTGAACGGAACTTCAACATAAGAGGAATGCCTAAAGGAGAGCGCCATCACATGAGCAAGACATATAAATATAGAATTTTTCTCGCAGGTTAAAACAAAGACTGTTGTCCATCAGTGATTTCAATGAGAGTTTAATCCGTGTTTGGTCAGTGTTAGTTTTTGCCATCAGTGATTTTCACTTATGCAGCACATCTGCAGTTTTCACCAGGCGAAGTGTTGCCAATAATAATGATTTTTATACTGGCTTAAACAAGCCACAATTTTAGAACTTTGTTATTTTAACTTTATATATTAAAAGTTATATTTTAGGAATCCTTGTGTTGTGGTTTGGTTTTGTAGTCTAGGATTCCATTTATATCTGTTTTGGGTTTTTCAGCCCCATAGTCCTCCATGCAGTATAATATAATCCCCAAAGCCATCCATACAGTGTAATGCACACCCCATAGTCCTTCATATAGCAGAATGCACTCCCCATAGTCCTCCAGTTCCGTATAGTGCAATGTAGCCCCATAGTCCTCCAGTTCCATATAGTGCAATGTAGCCCCCATAGTCCTCCAGTTCCGTATAGTGCAATGTAGCCCCCATAGTCCTCCAATTTCATATAGTATAATGCACTCCCCATAGCCCTCCATACAGTATAATGCACTCCCCATAGTCCTCCATCTACATATAGTAAATATACCATAATGCGATGTCTGGCAGGAGATGCTAGTATCGGGCCCCCCTTACTCACAGGCCCCATAGTGCCATGCCACTGGCTGGTGGCCCCGGGGGAATGGGGGCTCTGGGCAGATGTCCAGTGTGTCTCCTTACCCTAACGCCGACCCCGCCATTCAAGTGCTGTTCATGATTTTCACAGATCCATAGACACGTACGGGTGATATTTATCTGTGACTTGGTTAAAAGATGGGCATGTGTCTGATTTTTTTTTTTTTGCAAACTGTCAGTCAAGCACAAACATGTGAACCGCCCCACAGACTACTGTATAATGTGTATGTATTCTATCCATAAAAACACTGATAGAACTAGTTCATGATTCACTGATGTCTGAATTAAGCCTTAGAAATAGTGATGAGCGAATATACTCGTTGCTCGCTTGGGTGGTCTCCTGAGTATTTATGACTGCTCAGAGATTTACTTTTCCTTGCCTCAGCTGGATGATTTACGGCTGCTAGCCAGGCTGAATACATAAGGGGGTTGCCTGGTTGCTGGGGAATCCCCACATGTAATCAAGCTGTCTAGTAGCCGCAAATAATCCAGCTGAGGCAAGGAAAACAATCTCCGAGAAGTCATAAATACTAGGAGATCACCCGAGCGTGCTCAGGAAAACCCGAGCAACGAGTATACTCGCTCAACACTACTTAGAAACGGAGCTGAATGTGTCACGTACTCACCGCCTCTGGCATTGCACCCTGCGACTGCTGATCCTGCTCCTCTCCGGCATTTATCATGGACTGAAGAGCCAGCTCCTCAACCTAGAGAACAAGATGCTGGTGGATTATATGGTCTCAATGCTCCGCGTGCTGTTCAGACCCTCTTATTGCCCGACTACGATCCTCACATGGGCGGTAACTAATGTGGGGTGGGACGTCATTATCAGGCAGTAGCTAATACACACAAACACATTATATATTGGATATATACATATACACATGCCACACAGTATTGAACTTGGGCTCCCCGGCAGATGACACTGAGTATGTCCATAAAGTGCAGCACAGATTCATCTAATCTACGACCCCACAGCACTGGTCACTACTGATCATGTACATAAAGTGCAGCACACATTCATCTCATTTACGACCCCACAGCACTGGTCACTACTGAGCATGTACATAAAGTGCAGCACAGATTCATCTCATCTACGACCCCACAGCACTGGTCACTACTGAGCATGTACATAAAGTGCAGCACAGATTCATCTCATCTACGACCCCACAGGACTGGTCACTACTGAGCATGTACATAAAGTGCAGCACAGATTCTTCTCATCTACCACCCCACAGCACTGGTCACTACTGGGCATGTACATAAAGTGCAGCACAGATTCATCTCATCTACAACTCCACAGCACTGGTCTCTACTGAGCATGTACATAAAGTGCAGCACAAATTCATCTCATCTACGACTCCACAGCACTGGTCACTACTGAGCATGTACATAAAGTGCAGCACAGATTCATCTCATCTACAACCCCACAGCACTGGTCACTACTGAGCATGTACATAAAGTGCAGCACAGATTCATCTAATCTACAACCCCACAGCACTGGTCACTACTGAGCATGTACATAAAGTGCAGCACAGATTCATCTCATCTACGACCCCACAGCACTGGTCACTACTGAGCATGTACATAACGTGCAGCACAGATTCATCTCCTCTCCAACCCCACAGCACTGGTCACTACTGAGCATGTACATAAAGTGCAGCACAGATTCATCTCATCTACGACTCCACAGCACTGGTCACTACTGAGCATGTACATAAAGTGCAGCACAGATTCATCTCATCTACGACCCCACAGCACTGGTCACTACTGAGCATGTACATAAAGTGCAGCACAGATTCATCTCATCTGCGACCCCACAGCACTGGTCACTACTGAGCATGTACATAAAGTGCAGCACAGATTCATCTCATCTACGACTCCACAGCACTGGTCACTACTGAGCATGTACATAAAGTGCAGCACAGATTCATCTCATCTACGACTCCACAGCACTGGTCACTACTGAGCATGTACATAAAGTGCAGCACAGATTCATCTCATCTACGACTCCACAGCACTGGTCACTACTCAGCATGTACATAAAGTGCAGCACAGATTCATCTCCACTAACAGCCGAGATTCTTAGATCAGGAACAGAACAGACATTTATAGGACATTTCATAAGTTTCCCAATTTTTATGAGAAAATTTACAGCATGTCCTGCACTGTACTACTCTACCTAAGTTATTATATATTTTAGGAGTCTGAGTGGGAGCATTTTACACCGACTCCACAGCCCTGGTGCTGGGCACATGCCAGGATAAGTTCTGGCTGCCATATGGCACTGCCTGGTTATGATACATCTGGATGGCACCACGGCAGAATTGCATGGTGACAAGTTTGCTTGTCCCTCTTATATACATATAAATGCCCCTTGCCCTCTGACCTTTAACCTGTTGAGCTGATCGTGCAGGGCCGCCTTAATCTTCAGCAGGGTCTCTTCCTCCTTTTTAAGTTCTTGCAAGCGACTTAGCATCTTGCATCCAGCTCACCGTCTCGGCCGCCCCATCACCCAAAATCCAGGCAGCTGTACTCACATTACCTGTCACGACACTGGTCACATCATCACCCTGCGCGGAATTCCCTGACGTCAATACGGAGCGTCGGTTAACAGGCGGCCATGTTAACTACGGGCAGCTAGTAAGCGACTGAACACGTAGGTGTTCTATCACATTAAGTGCGCTGCGCCACCTTGTGGTAAGCCGTGTGTTCATACTGAGTGCAGCGCCACCTTGTGGTAAGCTATGTATTCATACTGAGTGCTGCGCCACCTTGTGGTAAGCCGTGTGTTCATACTGAGTGCAGCTCCACCTTGTGGTAAGCTATGTATTCATACTGAGTGCAGCGCCACCTTGTGGTAAGCTATGTATTCATACTGAGTGCTGCGCCACCTTGTGGTAAGCCGTGTATTCATACTGAGTGCTGCGCCACCTTGTGGTAAGCTATGTATTCATACTGAGTGCAGCGCCACCTTGTGGTAAGCTATGTATTCATACTGAGTGCAGCGCCACCTTGTGGTAAGCTATGTATTCATACTGAGTGCTGCGCCACCTTGTGGTAAGCCGTGTATTCATACTGAGTGCTGCGCCACCTTGTGGTAAGCTATGTATTCATACTGAGTGCAGCGCCACCTTGTGGTAAGCTATGTATTCATACTGAGTGCAGCGCCACCTTGTGGTAAGCTATGTATTCATACTGAGTGCTGCGCCACCTTGTGGTAAGCCGTGTGTTCATACTGAGTGCAGCTCCACCTTGTGGTAAGCTATGTATTCATACTGAGTGCAGCGCCACCTTGTGGTAAGCTATGTATTCATACTGAGTGCTGCGCCACCTTGTGGTAAGCCGTGTATTCATACTGAGTGCTGCGCCACCTTGTGGTAAGCCGTGTGTTCATACTGAGTGCAGCGCCACCTTGTGGTAAGCCGTGTATTCATACTGAGTGCAGCGCCACCTTGTGGTAAGCCGTGTGTTCATACTGAGTGCAGCGCCACCTTGTGGTATCAGTGTCACACATGTTCCATTACAGTGTGATTCTGTACTGCTGCTTCCTCAGACATCGATCCTGGTAAAACATCTTCAGTGATGTAGAATTTGTGCTCCAGATATAATCAGTATATATTCTATGTATATTTTATATCCAGAGAGGAAGTTCTACATCGTTGCAGATGTTTTTCCACGATGGATGTCCGGAAGAGTAAATGTATGATCTGCTTTTCCATCCTCTTCCACTGTTAGACCTCTGACATCTTTTTTTTTTAGCAGTCGGACAACTATATACATAAAAGCAGTTTTATGCTATGCACTTGTTAGGGAAGGAAAATCAAGTATCAGGTTTTCTTTAATGGTGGCATATAATCACAGGCCCAACACTCCTACAAAATGGCATAAATTAAACGGGTGGTCCGACATGCAAAGTTAATTTTCATCCTAAACCCCTATGTATTTAGTGACATAATCTAAACTATTTTCTAATATACTTCAATTAAAAATTCCCTATCGTTCCCTAACTGCACTGTCTGCTTTCTTTCTTTCTACTACTTTCTCTTTGATGACACTTTGTTTGAGAATACCAGTGCCTGCTGGGATACTCACATGAAGCCTCATCAGGGGCAGAGGCTGTTGTCACCTCTGCCCCCTTCCTGAAGCAAAGCGTCATCGTTTCAGTGGCTGGACTAACCCCTGCTCTGTCCCTGCGAGCTGTGTGATGTGCACAATGACAGTGCACTCAGCTGAGCAATAATGAAAAGGAAGCAGAGCGCACTGTCAGTGCGTGTTGTAAGACTATCCAGCGTGCACAGACCAAGTGATGCAGTCTCAGCTCACGAGCCCCCATCAAACACAGGGACACGAGATCTGACATACTAGTATGTGCAATGTCAGTCAGGGGATAAGGCGCTCAACTCATACACTTTCAGTACAGCGGCCAGACACATTAATAACTCTGCTAACCTGCAGATTAACCCTATATCTGCAGGTCAATAAAGGTAGCCAACCTGACAGGTTCCGTCTAATTTCACTTATGAGTCTGAGGGGCAGTTTCAACTGACCCAATCACAACGTAGGAAGATCCTCAGGACTCCGATTACACTCAGATGAACATGGTAAGTTGTAAGCCAGTCACATTCACAAGTTCAGACATCACTGCTTACATGTGCATCTGTTCAGGAGTGTGCCTGTCAACAGAACGGAAACTAGCATTGTCTTGCTGAAAAGCTGAGTAGTGCCTGCTACAGTCTTTCTACATGGAGCATCAGTTGAAAACTACTCATTTGTTTCATGCCGGTCTTAAGGCCCTCTAGAGTGAGGTTGTCCAATACTTTAACATTGATGGCCTGTCCTTAGGTTAAGTCATCAATGTCTGATCAGGGGGATGCGACACCCTGCACCCCCGCCGACCAGTTGTTCTCAGTGTCGGTGATGACTGGAGCTGGACAGTTATGGACAGCTCCATCTGCTGTATAGTGACTGTGGCCGGGTACTGCACATCTGTCCCCTATGGATTTGAAGAGCGGGATTATGTGCAGTACTTGGCTACGGCGACTATATAGTAGACGGAGCTCCATAACTGGCCAGTTCCGGCCGCCACCGAGAACAGCTGATCAGCGGGGGTGTTGAGTGTCTCACCCCCACCGATAACACATTGATTACCTAACCTAAGGATAGGCCAGCAATGTTACAGTAGTGGACGTCTTTTACTTAGAAATTCAATTCATCGCTTTCTGTACATGTCAGAAAATGAAATGTAGGCTAGCCACCCTACATCAGGTATATGACCAGTTACTTCAGGCCATTTCTTCATGTAAACACTCCCTGGTAGGAAAAATTGAGGCATGAGATCGTATGTGGGATTGCTCCATGAGATATGCATGTCCTACAAGGTCAGATCTCTGAGGCTGAATCAAGGCTATCACACTCGGAGGACAGAGTATCTCCTATAGCCACTAATGTGGCTAAGATTACTGGATGGATGGATGACCTGATGGCAGAAAGCAGATGACCAAGAGAACCAGATGCACCTAAATAACCTTCAAGTCATAGGTCTACCTGAACGGGCAGAGTGACAACATCCTGAGCAGTTCATAGAAAGCTGGGGTGATGGTTGGGTGACGATATCTCCTTTGTGTTTGTTGGGGAAGGCGCTCACAGGGTTCCGGCATTTAACCCCTCTGGGTCACTCCCCTCCTGCCCTCTGGGCTGAACCTAAATCCCCATTCCTTGCCTCTGACAGCTAAAAACTCCAAAACCTAAGCTGAGCCATAACTAGTGATGAGCGAATACATTCGGCACTATTCATTACTCGCACGGATATTCCTGCATTCAGGCTATTCGCTACTTGGCGAGTAATTAGGTATATTTGAATGACCCGCCCAGCATGTTTGGCACTTTATTTGCAGCCAATGAACATGCTGGGCTTGCTTGCCAACCACAGTAATGCCCGCGCCATCTTTGGTGTGGCATTACTGTGATTGGCTGGCCTTACAGCGTCATAGGGGATATTTAATCCCTGCCGGCGCCATCTTGCGCACATTACAGCCCGAAACAGTGTAGTGTGAGCGTAGGGAGAGTGATAGGAGCGTATAGGAAGAGTTTTTGATTACCAAAAGCTTGTTTAAGAGCTACTGAGAGTGAAGATTAGTTCACTGTTAGGTGGAGAGAGCATAGGAAGAGATTTAATAAGAGTGAAAGGCAGGCAGGGTTTTATTGCAAGCACATGCTACAGATCTCTGCTAGTTTGCCTTGTGATGTATAGTGTAGGCAGGGCTGCCACTAGGAATTTTGGGGCCCCACACTGGCAAAATTTGCGGGCCCCCTTGATACTCCACCCAGGCTCCACCCCAGCTCCGCCTTCACCCTTCGAACATTCCACAGTCCCAGCGCCCACTCTTGGAAAAACTCAACTTCTTCACCACGCCCTCATCAATCAGATATTAACAGTTCCCATCAAACACCAGATCACATTCGTAACCAGCAGCTTTTGTTCTGGCTAAAATAATTTTGAAGCCGCCAAAACGACATGGTAGACTCTTTTGGACGGACCATACTCTACTCTACTCTAATGTATTAAATATAAATATATTTTTATATAAACATACTGACCATTTGGCCATTAAACCAAATTAAATCAAGAAGTGTCATTTATTTTTTCGTTAAAAAATTAACCTTTATTTACATGTTTTTAAAAATATACACAACAATAAAATAGTGCCTCCAAACCAATGACTATTATCTCTTAAAGGTCAGCTGAGCTGTATGCATATAAATATCAAACAAAAAGAATTGGGACCGAATAATTCTTTACTGCTCCTACAGTCATTTCATAATACTTATTAACAATATTGGTGGTATTCACCTAATATAAATATTATTCATGAATTATTCATAAAATGATCTGTATTCCTAAAAGTGACTACTTGAAAAAAACTGTCTGTCATGAGGAGCAGACCAAAGACATTGGGAGTGCATTATATATGCAGAGCAAATGTATACCAATTATAACAGAATCGTGCTAATACGTGGCAACTCCAATGCACAGGCGAATCTACTCCCCAAATCCTTGATACATCGCAACCACGCCGATCATAGACTATACTGAACGGCTTGCTAGGGAAAAATAACCCCAATCAATCCACTACTGAATTTCACGGTGCACTGCATCATCACTGATCATGGAAGTGCTAGATAGTCATTGGCTTGGAGGCACTATATTATTGTTGTGTGTATTTTTAAAAACATGTAAATAAAGGTTTTTTTAATGAAAAAATAAATGACACTTCTTGATTTAATTTGGGTTAATGGCCAAATGGTCAGTATGTTTATATATTTGATGGAGTGTTGCCCACCCTATGTGTAGGAGAATGGGCTGGGGTTATATGTTTACCAAATATATTTTTATGTATTTTTCTTTAAGAGAATGAGTCACATACATTTTTTTAAATGACCATTAATACAACATACATGGGACAAATACCGTCACACCATGACCAGACCACATATTACCACCATATAGTGACCTATAATACCACATAAAAGGGACAAATGCCTTCACACCATGACCAGGCCACATATTACCACCACATGGTGACCAAATAATACCACATACAAGGAACAAATACCACCACACCATGACCAGACCACATATTACCACCACATAGTGACTGAATACTACAATACTGATCATTAATAAAAAAACAAAACAAAGCACAATACTAAGTGACATTATACACAGAAGCGCTGTAAATAGTATACAGCGTCAGTGCACAGGTAATACAGTGATCACTAGTGACATTATACACAGGAGCTCTGTATATAGTGTACAGGTAATACAGTGATCACCAGTAACATTATACACAGGACCTCTGTATACAGTGTCAATGTACAGATAATATAGTGATCACTGGTGACATTATACACAGGAGCTCTTTACAGAGTATACAGTGTATAGTGTCAGTGTACAGGTAACACACCGACTCACCAGTGACGTCTCTAGCTGAAATACTTCATCTTTGCTTTTTTTCATCATCATGCGCAGTCCCCCTTTAACCCCCCTCCCACATCATCGTGTGCAGTCCCCCTTTAACCCCCCACATCATCATGTGCAGTCCCCTTTACCCCATGTCATCCATTGTACTTCCTTTTAACCCCCCACTTCATATGCAGTCCCTCTTTAACCCCTTCCCACATCATGTGCAGTCCCACTTTAACCCCCCCACATCATCATGTACAGTCCCCCTTTAACCCTCCCACATCATCCTGTGCAGTCCCCTTTACCCCATGTCATCCTTTGCAGTCCCTCTTTAACCCCTTAACTCCCGGACCTTTTTTCGTTTTCGTTTTTCGCTCCCCTTCTTTCCAGAGATCTCAGAAAAACTCTACCAATCCAAAAAAATGTGTATGCCAGCAAGGTAGTAATGGTATTAAATTGGACTAAAAAGTAACTTTTAATTATATTATTTAAACCAATTAAGACAAGAACAACAACAAACACTAATGTGACAAACACACAATAAGCCCAATATTTGTAGATATATCTGGGCAGTGATATTGCTTAAATGAGTACTCTCAATCTCTCAGCCTCTCAGCCAATGACCTCATATAATTTAAAGCAATATCCTAATAATGCTCTTTATCACCACGCGGTTACTCACTATACCATATATAAATACCAGATCGTTCCTAGTAGTATACAAATGTCGTTTGGCACCAAGTGAATAATTTTTTATACCAAATCTAAACACAAAAGAATATCATTGCTAAATGAATTGCCGCATAGTAGCATTATTTTCTTACAAAAGACATCTGTTTAAAAATAATGGAACGGTCTCACCCAGGTGTCATGCTCAGTAAACCTTCCTGGTCTCGAGGACAGCTCCAAACAGTTCCTCTGTTGATCCACAGATGGGGGATGGGCGTGCACCAAAACCCACGGCTTTCAAACCCACCATTTGGATCCTCAGTTTAAGAATATTGTTAACCCCATGGCCTCCCAACGCGTTTCATTTCTCAAAAAATCATCAGGGGAGGGATACGTAAATAAATAAATAAACTGCCAACTCGGGGAGAAAAGGTGTTTTCCTCACAGGGAATAAACAACCTTCTTGTTCAGCTTCATCTTGCGGTCTGTCGCCGCTCTTGTCTCGGTTATTTATAGTAATTTACCCGTTCAGGGCAACTCCCTATAACCCCTAAACATAAAAGAACCCACCTATTCATTTCCGGAGTAAAAAGTCCGTGGTATACTCCACGTGCGTTTCATCTGAAAGACGCTCAAGAGGATCCACCCCTAGCTGCAGCGTCATCAATACGCCCACTTCCTGCGTCATCCTCAAACGCCGTTCGGCCTGTATGAGTCTGCGTTCCAGACGGCCAATATGTGCATCACTTCCGGTGTACGAAACCGGGGGTAACCATTGCTACTCTTTCCACTGCAACTTAGATATCCCGGAACTTAGTCTAAGCACATTTTTGGCCCATCCTGGTAACTCCTCCCGGAGCTTCACCATACAGGTTTTATGGCCGATATAATGAAAGATAGGTGCGGTAAATTCTAAATTTCATAAATTGAACTGAAATATGTTTCAGATTCGGTTTTAACTCAAATTTCATATAATTGTCCTACAACCTCAAACATTGAGGGAGGAGAAAAAATTGAGGCATGTACTCATTCCAGTTTAGACACATTAGACACGGTAAACATGGATCTGGAAAAAAGAAAAGTGAAGAGGGGTGCACATACTAAAAAAACGCCCTACTCTTCTCTATCTGTACCCTACCTAGCTGTGGGGGTTGGCACCCTACACAGACGAGATGGCGCCCCCACTCCACGGCGGCTGTCTCTAGACTAACCCTATAACACCCTACTCTCATGGTGATGAAATATAGAAAAGATGACTACATTATAACAACTAGAGTACAGATACATAGAGGTAAACACTCCACTTGTGTGAAAAGAAACTATATCATAAATGATAGGGACCCCCAACAAAATATACCTCTTAACTGCACTTTACCCTGCCTGAACAGTGGAGGTTGGCACCCTATAAAACACGACAATAGTGGCGCCCCCACTCCACGGCGGCTAGACCCTGTATCTCCCTATCTCGGGATGTTTACAAAAAGCAGCTGAAGGTAAAGGTCTCATTAAGGCCTGTCGGTGTCTGTGTCCTCAGGCGATGTATCCACCTTGCTTCACATTGTAGCACCCTCTGGTCCCAATCTCCCCCCTTCTTGGCTTTTCAACTTTATCAATGCCCATGAATCTCAAATGGGAGTAATTTCCATTGTGGACAGTGTTAATGTGTCTAGATAGCGGAGTGTCTCTCTTGAGTTCAATATCTCTAAGATGTTCACCTACTCTTCTATGTAATTCTCTGATCGTCTTTCCCACATATTCTAAACCACAAATGCAATCAGCCTTATACACCACTCCCTTTGTCCTACAATTTATGAAACATATTTCAGTTCAATTTATGAAATTTAGAATTTACCGCACCTATCTTTCATTATATCGGCCATAAAACCTGTATGGTGAAGCTCCGGGAGGAGTTACCAGGATGGGCCAAAAATGTGCTTAGACTAAGTTCCGGGATATCTAAGTTGCAGTGGGAAGAGTAGCAATGGTTACCCCCGGTTTCGTACACCGGAAGTGATGCACATATTGGCCGTCTGGAACGCAGACTCATACAGGCCGAACGGCGTTTGAGGATGACGCAGGAAGTGGGCGTATTGATGACGCTGCAGCTAGGGGTGGATCCTCTTGAGCGTCTTTCAGATGAAACGCACGTGGAGTATACCACGGACTTTTTACTCCGGAAATGAATAGGTGGGTTCTTTTATGTTTAGGGGTTATAGGGAGTTGCCCTGAACGGGTAAATTACTATAACCGAGACAAGAGCGGCGACAGACCGCAAGATGAAGCTGAACAAGAAGGTTGTTTATTCCCTGTGAGGAAAACACCTTTTCTCCCCGAGTTGGCAGTTTATTTATTTATTTACGTATCCCTCCCCTGATGATTTTTTGAGAAATGAAACGCGTTGGGGGGCCATGGGGTTAACAATATTCTTAAACTGAGGATCCAAATGGTGGGTTTGAAAGCCGTGGGTTTTGGTGCACGCCCATCCCCCATCTGTGGATCAACAGAGGAACTGTTTGGAGCTGTCCTCGAGACCAGGAAGGTTTACTGAGCATGACACCTGGGTGAGACCGTTCCATTATTTTTAAACAGATGTCTTTTGTATGAAAATAATGCTACTATGCGGCAATTCATTTAGCAATGATATTCCTTCTTTCCAGAGCCATAAGTTTTTTGTTTTTCAGTCAACATGTCCATGTGAGGGCTTATTTTTTGCGGGACGAGTTGTACTTTTGAAAGACATGATTGGTTTTACCATGTTGTGTAACAGAAAACAGGAAAAAAATTCCAAGTGCGATGCAATTGCAAAAAAAGTGCAATACCACACTTGTTTTTTGTTTGGCTTTTTTGCTAGGTTCACTAAATGCTAATTAATTAACCTAATTAGGTTAATCCCTTTTTTTTAATTGATAGATCGGGTGATTCTGAACACGGCGATACCAAATATGTGTAGGTTTGATTTTTTTATTGTTTTATTTTGATTGGGGCGAAAGGGGGGTGATTTGAACTTTTATATCTATATATATATATATATATATATTTTTTTTTATTATTTTTTTAAATATTTTTAAACTTTTTTTTTGGCATGCTTCAATAGCCTCCGTAGGAGGCTAGAAGCATGCACTACACGATCGCCTCTGCTACATAGAGGTGAAGCACAGATCACCTCTATGTAGCAGAAATGCAGCATTGCTTTGAGAGCAGACCACATGGTGGCGCTCACAGCAATCTGCCATCAACAACCATAGAGGTCTCAAGGAGACCTCAGGTTGTTATGGCAATGCACCGCTGACCCCCGATCATGTGACGAGGGTCAGCAATGCGAGCGCTTCTGGTCGCGCGGCTGGCGGCGCTTGTTAAATGCAGCTGTCAGAGCTTGACAGCAGCATTTAACTAGTTAATGGGTGCGGGCGGATCGCGATTCTGCTCGCGCCCATTGCAGCCACATGTCAGCTGTTGATAACAGCTGACATGTTGCGGCTTTGAGGTGGGCTCACCGCCGGGGCCCACCTCAAAGCTGGGGGAGTCTGCCAGCTGACGTACTATCCCGTCAGCTGGCAGAAAGGGGTTAACCCCCACTTCATGTGCAGTCCCCTTTAACTCCCTCCTCACATCATCATGTGCAGTCCCCTTTACCCCATGTCATCCTTTGCAGTCTCCCTTTAACCCCCCTCCCAACATCATCATGTGCAGTCCCTCTTCCTCCTCCTCCCCTCACCCATTTAATTTTGTACAGAAAACAAAAAAGTTTTGCATACTTACCTCACAGTTGCTCCCCAGCAGCGCGCCTCTGCCTCCAGCGTCCGGAACATGTCGGGCGGCACATATGCGATCACATCATCATGTATGCGCCGTCACCTGACACAGAAGACAGAGGGAGCAGGAGCTGTGTAGCCATCAAGGTAAGATTGCCCTATACAGCTCCAGGAAAGCTCCCAGGCCCGACATGTGCGCCGCAGCGCGCACGATGGGGCCCGATGAACAGTAGCATATAAGCGGAGCCCCGGACCTGTGGGCCCCTCTGTGTGCTGCTGTTCACCAGGCCCCATACAGCAGTAAGGGCAGTAATGCCCTGATGGTGGCCCAGACTGTGAGATTAGTGAGAGATAGGCAGGGTTTCATCCACTACCATAAGATACAAAGCAGCTCTTTTTAGAGTCAAATAATATTACTTAGTATCAGCATATACTAAACAACTTTTTTGGAGCTACATAATATTCCTGCGTACCAGTATATAAAAAAAACCCTTTTTTTTACATTTAATAATATTCACCGGTGCCAACATATAGTAAACATCTTTTTTTAATAGGATAGAACATTACCTGTAGATAAGGAATGGGAAAGTGCAGTGGTGGGCACTATATAAACAGAATGTAAATAAGTACAAGTTAAGAAACAGTTAATGAGTTCAGGAACACCTCCAATGTGAGAAGAGCAGTACAGTTAACAAGAGTAGGACTTCCTGATTAGAGCCAGTGAGAGTTAGAGAGAGAACAGTAGTTGGAGGACTAAAGGCTCCAGGAGCACTGGTTGTTCAGCAGCAAGAGAATGTCAGCAATAAACTCAGAGCTGACATTCGTAGAACGTCCGAGCCTACGGTCCAACTGAGGCACTGAAAAGCGTGCATCAATATCTTCCTAGCAGAGGAAGTCAAATGGGGAATCGCATAAGGGAGTTGAGACAGGACTCTTGGAAGCTGCAGAGCCGGACAGAGTGTCCCAGGGGCTATAGATGTCAGACCAGGAAGGGATAGATCAGGGCAAGCGAACAGTGGACATCAGAACATGCTGTACTATGGACTTTGAAAACGGAAAAGTTTGTGCCCAATACTGCTTTTTTCATTATGATAAAAACCGACAGGTAAGTAAAGTTCTTTATTATAAAACAAATTGGATGTCCCCTAATCCCCTAATGTGTGTGCGGCTGTTCCAGAAGTAGAACCAGAGAAAGCAGAGGCCTGCGATCAAAACGTGTTACGCACCACATGCATAGCACAGGAGAATCGGGACACTGTTTATTTGTGGGGTGCCAGGATGTGGGAACACAGCAGCCCCTCACCCATGACAAATGCCGTGTGCACCTTACAAGACATCCATGCCCACTCATAGGCTGTTATGTGTGGAAGCTGAATGGAATACCAACAGGCATGTTGTAGGTGGTATTCAACTACTGCCCTCTGCTGCTCTTGCCTTGCCAACGTGTAATGTGGAGTTCCAGCTCGTGGTCACATCATACACCAGTTGGTGAGCTGGCACTTGCAAGTGTTGCTGCAGCACTGCTAGACCTGCAGCAGCTGTAGCTGACTTGTGGAAATAGACGCACATGTGGCATACCTTCACAAGTACCTCAGGTAAATCTGGGTAGGTTTTCCGAAACCGCTGAACCACTAAGTTGTTGAACACATGGGCCAGGCATTGTATGCCACCAGGTTATGGCCATTATCACACACGACCATGCCTGGCTGTAGGTTCAGCGGCAAGAGCCACAGATCTGTCTGGTCTCTTATACCTTTCCACAACTCTGTGGCGGTGTGCTGTTTGTCAGCTAAACAAATTAGTTTCAGCCTGTTGTCACTTCACCAAAGCAGTGCTGAAGTGCTTCGAGCTTGTGACTGATATGGACGACGTGCTTTGAGATAACAATTCAGAGATGGAGCATGAGGAGGAGGGGGTGTAGGAAGTGGAGGAAACCCTTATTGAACAAGGGCCCGCAATCCTCAGCGTCTGTAGCACGTGTCTCTTTCCAGGGTCCGAATCGGTCTCAAATGCCACAAGGTTCACTCATTGTGCCGTCAGAAAAATGTAGTGTCCCTGGCCACAAGCACTTGTCCACGTGTCGGTCGATAACTGGATCTTCCCAGTAACTGCGTTGGTCAGGGATGCTATGGGACACGTGCTGGTGTAAGGCGGGAACAGTACACTGGAAAATATAGTGGCGGCTGGGGTCCGAGTACTGAGGGACCGCCACCGCCATAAGCTTGAGGAAAGCCTGTGTCTGGGAGCCTAAATGGCAAAATTTCCAGGGCAAGCAGACTGAAGGTGTGCCCATTTGGGCCTGTGGGTGGGTATTTGCATTTGCATTCCAAAGCCTTTGGTAGTGACAGCTAAACACTGCACTGGGACAAAGAATTGGACGTGGTTGCTGATGGTGCTTGCAAATGTGCAACAACAGGTGCAGGGCAGGAGGCATCCGCGCCTGCGTCCTGGACAGGGATTGGCAAGCACGTAACACAAGGAAACAGGCAGTGGTGTCACTCGCAGACACTTATTGCAGACCAAGGTGTTTGTTCCACCTAGTCAGGTGCTTTGATGACGTGCCTGAGCATGCTGGTGGTAGTGTTGGTAGTGGTTAGAACCCTGCTGATCTTCGTACAGCACAGGTTGCAAATGACCGTTCTTTTAGTGTCCGCACGTTCTTTAAAAAAGCACCAGACTGAGGAAAACCTAACCCTTGGCCTGGGAACTTGCCATGTCTGACTGCTCAAATATTTGTGCATTACTACACACAATTCCCTCATGTAGCTTTTGAAACAAGCAGGGTGAGAGGCCAGAATCAATAAATGGAATTCTGAAGAGCTCATCGGAGTGTCCGAGTGTGGGATCTCTTTTCTACTGGGACTCACCATGGTGGGAGGAAGAAGTATCAGGGTGAGGATTATGTGGTCCAGACTCTTGGCTAGTGAGACTGAACCATGTGGAAGATAGGGTGGTGCTGGGAAACATTCTGGAAGCATTATCTGCCATCCAGCTGATTCATGTCCAGCTCCCTCATGCACATTGGGACAGGAAGCTTGGTCTCGTGGATGAGCGTGTTTGTTATGCTCCCGCAGCAGGAACAGTTTTACCAGGCCCACTGCCTCGGCCTCTGCAGGCACCATCAGCTGCACATCCACTTCCCTGTTCCTTACCACACGCCTTGCGCATTTTAAATAAGGCATATAATATATGCCTGCAAACTTTCTGGTATTAATAGGGAAAGGAAAATATGTAGCCCTGAAAAGGACTTTTGTTTTTAGATTGCAGTAGCAGTATACCTATAGAAAGACTGTGAAGCAATACACCCGGCCTATATGACTCTACTCTGAAATAATCCCTCCTCCACCAGCTATCCCTACACTGAATGCAGGTAACAGCAGTTTTACTTGAGAAAGGACAGTCTGTAGTCCTGGAAAGAACTTTTGTTTTAATGGTGCAGCTGCGGTATACAAATACTGCAATAGCAATTAAACACTGCCTTTATGCCTGCTGTAATCTAAGCTCTCCCTCCTAGTTCAACTCTCCCTAAACAGCTTCCAGAGGAGAGTGTGCCGAGCATCGCATCACTGGGTCTTATATAAGACCTGATAATGTGATGTGAGCGGCCAATCACAGTAATGCCAGAAGCCAACATGCCAATGGCATTAGTGTGTATGGCAGGCAATCTACACGTTTATTGGCTGTCTAACAGCCGCAAAACATGCCGGGTGGGGACTCGAGCATGGCCCTCTAGCACCCATGATACTTGATCTAATAACGAGCATACCCGAGCACCCCGATGCTCGATCAAGTATCGAGCAGTGGCGAGCACACTCTCTCATCACTAAATATTAACTAATGAGAATCAGACATTGCTTCTAAATTATGGTTCAATAGAAAATTTTAAATAAACTAATGAAAATGGCTGGACAAAAATGATGTGACCCTTAACAATATTTTATTGCACAACCTTTCGAGGCAATTACTGCAAACAAACAATTTCTGTAATTCTCAATGAGACGTCTGCACATGTCCACAGATATTTTGTCCACTCCTCGTGAACAAACTGCTCCAGTTGTCTTGGATGTGAAGGCACCTTCTCCAAACTGCAGGTTTCATCTCCTTCCACATATGTTCACTATGATATAGATCAGGGCCCATAGTATCCATTTCAGAATAATCTAATGTTTTGCCCTTGGCCATTCTTGAATGTTTTTAGCTGTTTTGGGTCATCTTTCTGTAGAGGACTCATGGCTTGTTGTGAGCAAATACATTCGGCACTATTCGTTACTCGCAGGAATACTACTGTATTTGGGCAATTCATTACTCGACAAGTAATTAGGTATTCGCCTTTGTAAATTCGAGTGAACTGCTGGGCTGGCTTGCCAATCACAGTAATGCCGGCGCCATCTTTGGTGTGGCATTACTTTGATTTGCTGGCCTTCCAGCATCATAGTGGATATTTAAAGGCTGCCAGCGCCATCTTGCGCACGTTGCAGCCGGAAACAACTTAGGGAGAGCATAGTTTCAGCGTAGGGACACTGAAAGGAGCGTGGGGAAAAAAATTGCAAAAAATCTGCAAAAAAAAGCGCAAAAAAACGTGAGAAAAACGCAAAAAAAATGCATGCGGATTTCTTGCAGAAAATGTCCGGTTTTGTTCAGGAAATTTCTGCAAGGAATCCTGACGTGCACATAGCCTAAGAGCTGAAGATTAAGATTATCAAGATTAGCTGTTTGTTAGGTGGAGATGTAGTAGGGAGAGATTTAATAGGAGGGACGAAGAATAGGTGAAAGGCAGGCACCTCGGTGTTCTCATCATTGCAAGTACATGCTGTAGCTCTCTGCTATTTTTGGAATAGAGTGCTAAAGCTCAAAATTGTCCACTCTCCAGAGACTTAAGAATTTGGGAGGAGCAGCCTTACCTGATTTACTTAGCAGGTCAGCAGAAAGCATTGTGTATTGGATGCCTGGCAGGCAAATAATTTGAACATCACCGCTCAAGTGACAAAAATAAGATTGCTTGCTGGGCTTTTTGGAATTTTCTAATCCCTCAGCCCCAGGTCGTCACCAGGGTATAACTTGATATGCCTCATTTGGAGTCCAGTAAAATGGATGATAAATTTTAGAGATGTATCTATCTACAGGAGACTGGCACAGCAATGGGACGTAAAATGGCTCCACAGTATGCAAATCTTTTCATGGCCAAGCTTGAAAGCGACTTTTTGTCCTCATGTCCCATCAGGCCTCTGGCTTACAACCGCTACATTGATGACATTTTAATCATCTGGACGGAGTCTGAGCCACAGCTAAAGACGTTCCATGAACAGTTTAATCAATTTCATCCAACCATCAACTTGACACTCAACTACTCCTGTACTGAAATTAACTTTTTGGACACCATCATTAAGCTGCAGAACAATAAAATAGAGACATCCCTGTATCAGAAGCAAATCGACCGTCCAACATACCTTAAATGGGACAGTTTCCATCCAAAACACATAAAAACCTCTATTGTCTACAACCAAGCCATCAGATACAATCGTATATGTTCCAACCCCATGGATAGGGATGAACACCTTGGTCGCCTCAGAAAGACCTTTTTGAATCAGGGTTAGCATCCAAGAACAATTGAAAACCAGATTACAAGAGCCACCAGAATCTCAAGGAATCACCTGCTACATTACAAAGCTAAAGAAGAAAATAACCAGGAACCTCTAGTAGTTACCTACAATCCAAATCTGGAGGTGCTAAGGGAAGCTGCATGGAAATTACAACCTTTACTACAAAAAGATGCCCGCTTACAATCCATTTTTCCAGACCCCCCACTACTGTTTTAGGCAGCCCCCAAATCTAAGAAGCATCATTGTCAGAAGCTCCTTGTCCTCTCCAACAGCTGCAGGAACCTTTCCTTGCAACCAGAAAAAAATTAAAACCTGTCCATTTATAATGACCACGGACAAGATAAAGATCCCCAATTCACATGAGGACTACAAGATCCCAGGTACTTTCAGCTACGTCACTTCTAATGTGGTGTACCTAATTATATGTACCAAATGTCCAGCTGGGGGTCTGTATGTTAGCGAGACAGGGCAAAAACTGAGAACAAGGATAAATTCTCACCACCATACAATAAAACAAAAAAGAATGTATCTACCTGTGGCCAAACATTTTTGTATCCCTGATCATAGCACCATGGACCTGAAATTACTTGTATTGAAAGGTAGCTTCAAATCTCAGAGAGACAGGAGAATCTGGAAGTATAAACTTATGAAGACCTTTGACACACTTAGTGCAGGAATGAGTGTGTCGCATGGATTTATGTCTAATTACATCAATTAAGGAATTTGCACTTCAGACCATGTGGGGTCATCATAACAGAACCAGACCCCAATCAGAGGACAACAAAACATTCACTCCTAATCTAGGAACTTTCCAATATTTATGGACACAACTGTTTATCACTTATCACTCTCCAATAATGACAGTTATGTGCTGTGTTTTGTACAAATATGTGATTCTTCAGAATTTGCTTTAGTCTGTGCCTGATGAAGAGATCTGAGTAGTCTCGAAAGCTTGCAATTTGTTACCATCTTTTCAGTTAGCCATGAAAAGGTATCAACCACTGAGGACTCTCAATTCTAAATATTTTTCTATCTACTGGCTAACACAGTACCAAGATATTTATATTTCCTGTATCAGAGATGTATTGCAGAACTCCTAGCTCTCTTCACCAATATCCCACCCATCCTCACAATTTTGGATTATTAATATACTTTCATTAGGTGACCTTTATAATCAAAATATATGGTTATCCTTTGAGCAACTACAAACCAAACAATATACCACGCTCCCATTTATATATTTTTTTTAGATATGTTTAAAGGGAACCTGTCACCCCCAAAATCGATGATGAGGTAAGCCCACCATCATCAGGGGCTTATCTACAGCATTCTGTAATGCTGTAGATAAGCCCCCGATGTTACCTGAAAGAGGAGAAAAAGAGTTTAGATTATACTCACCCAGGGGCGGTCCCGCTGCGGTCCGATGGGTGTCTCAGGTCCGTTCCGGCGCCTCCTATCTTCATTCCATGACGTCCTCTTCTGGTCTTCACACCGCGGCTCCGACGCAGGCGTATTTTGTCTTCCCTGTTGAGGGCAGAGCAAAGTACTGTAGTGCGCAGGCGCCGGGCCTCTCTGACCTTTCCGACGCCTGCGCACTGCAGTACTTTGCTCTGCCCTCAACAGGGCAAAGTACGCATGCACCGGAGTCGCGGCGTGAAGACTAGAAGAGGACGTCATGGAATGAAGATGGGAGGCGCTGGACCCGGACCAGCAGCGGGAATGCCCCTGGATGAGTATAATCTAATGTCTTTTTCTCCTCTTTCAGGTAACAACGGCGGCTTATCTACAGCATTACAGAATGCTGTAGATAAGCCCCTGATGACGGTGGGCTTACCTCACCATCGATTTTGGGGGTGACAGGTTCCCTTTAACTCTGATCATCACTCCAATTGCAGTTTCAAGGCAGAGAAATAGATATCAGCCTTCCCCTTAATGATTCTTAAGTTGCAGGGTCCACAAGGACTTATCTCTACTATATATATGTTGTCAGTCAGTTAATCATCCACTCCCTTTTCAGAAGACAAATGGATATTAGTAAAGAGCGTGCACGCTTGTGTGCTAACAGAGTGTCTTCGGCATGCTCAAAAAAATATGTTCACTCGAACAGCTGCGAGACATGCAGACACAGGGACTCAAACATATTTTTTCAAGCATGCCCTGACAACATCTTATCCAAACACGTTCGCTCATCAGTACTGGATATCATTGAAGGGGTTGTCCACTACTATGACAACCCTTTCTTGATCTGTTTGGCCCTGATAAAATTAAGTCTATACTCCCCTCCCATTCCAGCACTTGAGGTCCTGGGGCTTTGGTGCGGAGTTGTGGAGCCCAGCACACAATCAGTGCTGGCATCACTGGCCCCGCCTTCAAATGAATTGAACATGAAGAGGATACCCGGGCTGCAACCACTCAGACTTCCTATTCATGTTCAATTCATACAAAGGTAGGGCCAGTGATGCACGAGAGCCCCAGAACCGCGAGTGCTGAAACGGGAGGCAAGTACAGGGATTTTTGTGTACTCACCGTAAAAACCTTTTCTCTGAGCCACTCATTGGGGGACACAGGACCATGGGTGTATGCTGCTACCACTAGGAGGCTGACAGTAAGTGAATACAAAAAAGTTAGCTCCCCCTCTGCAGTTTACATCTACCACTGGCTCCAGCCCGAACCAGTTCAGTGACAAGGCAGTAGGAGATCATAACCATCAAATACAGATACATGTCAAACCAAAGAACAAATATAGCTGTCAGGCCAACAGGGTGGGTGCTGTGTCCCCCAATGAGTGGCTCGGAGAAAATGATTTTACGGTGAGTACACAAAAATCCCTGTTTCTCCTTTGCCTTACTGGACCATGGGACGTCCTAAAGCAGTCCCTGAGTGGGAAAACTGACACAAAAGGTTAAACCCCACGTATTAACTGTCTAAAGATGCGCTACTGCTGCCTGCAGAATTAGTCTACCCAGGCCCGCATCTGCTGAGGTCTGAGTGTGGACATTGTAGTGCTTTGAAAATGTGTGCAAGCCGGACCAGGTCGCAGCTTTGCAAACCTGTTCCGCTGACACCTGGTGCCGAATGTCCCAAGAAGCGCCCATTGACTGAGTGGAGTGTGCCTTGATCCCTGCTGGAATAGGCTTACCTCTGACGTGGTAAGATTTCTGAATAGCCGAGCGAATCCACCTGGCTTTTGTTGACTTTGAAGCGGCAAGTCCCTTCCTGTAACCTTCGGGGAGCACAAACAGCATGTCTGTCTAACGAAAAGACGCCGTCCGTGAGACATACCTTCTGAGAGCTCTCACTAAATCTAAAGTGTGAAGGGCCATCTCCACACGGTGTACCTGTGCCGGGCAAAACGAGGGTAGGATGATATCCTCGATAATGGGAAAGGAGGAAACGTCTTTTGGCAAGAAGGGCGGAGACGTCCTGAGAACCACCTTGTCTTGGTGAAAAATCAAAAAGGGAGCCCGGCAGGACAGAGCAGCCAACTCCGAAACCCGCCTGATTGACGTTACTGTGACAAGGAAGGCGACTTTCCATGAAAGGTGCTTAACGTGACTTCCTGTAGCGGTTCGAAGGGAGACTCCTGTAGAACACCTAGGACCAGGTTAAGATCCCAGGCATCCAAAGGTGCTTTATAGGGGGGTACCACGTGGGAGACCCCTGAATGAAAGTTCTCACCTGCGGCTTGGAAGCGATCCTGGGCTGAAACAAGACGGACAAAGCAGAAATCCGTTTGAGGGAACTTAGCGCTAGGCCCGAGTCCAGGCCAGTCTGAAGGAATTCCAAAATGGTGGGAATGGAAAAGACGAGAGGAGGACGACCGTGGTCTTTGCACCACGCAAAAAAGACTTTCCATGCGCACCGACACAAGCTTTCGAGTGTTAATCATTGTGGTAATTGCCTCTTGGAATAAACCAGCTTGGGTTAGGACCCAGGATTCAACGGCCAGGCCGTTAAACACAGGGTCCGGAGTTCTGGTGGCAAATCGGACCCTGGGAGAGCAAGTCTGGTCGATCCGGTGGTCGCCAGGGAACGTCAGCAACGAGTTGCACTAACTCTATGTACCATGCTCGGCATGGCCAGTCCGGAGCAACCAGGATCACTGGAACCCCATCCTTTTTGATCTTCCTGATGAACCTTGGAAGCAACGACAATGGGGGAAACACAAATGGAGAACAAAACTGATTCCACGGAAGAACCAGTGCGTCTACTCCGATGGTTTCTGGGTCCCGGGACCAAGCTACAAACTCGGTGTAACAACACTGCCGACATCACTGCATGGCCTTCCATCCCCCACCTGCCTGATTCATCAACTCACTCACCCTGTGCCATGCTGAGATCTGTCTGCTGCCGCCTCCATGCCCTGTGCTTCAAAGCCGCTTGATCTGTGTACACTTCCTGGCTGTGTGCATAGGGGGGCGGCGCTGGCAAATCCAGATTCTTATTGAGACTGTGTGCACCTCCCTAATGTGTCCCTGACCAATTGCCTAGAGGCCTCTGATACTTAAGCCATCCTCACCCATTGGAGGACGCCTGAGCAAACTATTTCCCTCAGTATTTGCTACTGAGCTGCCAGGTCGTGTTCTGTCTCTATCTCTGAGGGCTGCAATACGCAGGCCTTTATCAGTGTTCTGTTTGTGCATCCGTGTCCGTAACTGTCTGAACTCTGGTCTATGTCCGTTCCTGTTCCTTCTTCGTTTGTTTGACATTCCCACTCTGCTGTGTGTACCTCTGCCTTATCTCTCTGCTCTGCTTGCCACAATCAGTGGCTCTGCACCTCTCTGCTCTGTTAGCCACTACCCGTGGCTCTGTGCTTCTCTGCTTTGCTCGCCACAACCTGTGGCTCTCCGCTCTTGGCTCCGCCTCCAGCGTCTCCGCTCTTGGCTCTGCCTCCAGCGGCTCCGTCCTTAGCTCCGCTTTCTCCTTCTCTGCCTTCCTCTTCTCTGCTCTTAGCTGCGTTTGTTCTTGGCTCCGCCTCCTGCATTTCTGTTCTTGGCTCTGCCTCCCACTCTTAACTCCGTCTCCTGTGGTTCTGCTTTGCAGCCGCTCTTGCAGACTTGCTCTATCTCCGTTCTGCAACTTGCCACACAGGTCTCTACCTGTTTCTTTATATTCACCAGTCCGAACAGGTTCTTACCTGTTTCCATACACCCACCTGTATACCAGTTCCTACCAGAGTATTAGCCCTGTCCGTCTGACCTGCCAGAGTGCCAGCCGTGCCCGTCTGCCAGAGTGCCAGCCGTGCCCGTGTCTCCGTCAAGCCCGTCAGGGCCTCTGCTGTACCCGTCCGCCAGCCAGTGTCACAGCCTTGCCTACCTGCCTCTTGTCCCCTGGTGGGATCAGCATTCACAGCCAGACACCACCATGGAGTGGTACCTGGTAGCTACCTGCCGCACAAGTCTGACCTCACCATCAGAGGCTCCAGCGAACACCAAGGAAGCTACTTAGCTGAGGTCAGCAGCCCAGTTCTCCACGACCGGGATATGAACAGCCGAGACGACTGAGTGGTTCCTCTTGGACCAGCGGAAGATGTGTTCCACCTCGCGCTTTGCCGCCCCGCTGCGGGTGCCCCCCTGATGATTGATTTAAACCACGGCCGTGGCATTATCAGATTGGATTCAGATGGGGCGACCCGCCAGGAGATGGAACCGCCGCAGTGACAACCGAATCGCCCGAATCTCCAGAATATTGATCGGAAGGCGAGACTCCTGAGGCGGCCAATGTCCCTGAGAAGTGTGGAGACGGAAGACAGCTCCCCAGCCGAGAAGGCTGGCATCGGTAGTGACCACCAGCCAATGGACCAGGAGAAAGGATTTCCCCTGAAAGAGGGAAGACCGTAACGTCCACCACCTTAGCACCTGCTTGACCTGTGGGGACAAACAGCACGGTCGGTCAAAAGAGAACGGGCACCTGTAACAAAAGGATCAAGCCCGAGCCTCCACTTTGGGGGGACGAGAGGGGAAGAAACGTGTCGGGGGGCGAGAACCAAATTCTATTTTGTATCCGGAGGATACCAGGACCCTGACCCATTCGTCGTGAACAACAGAGAACCAGACATGTCGAAACCAGAGTAGGCGACCACCTACTCTGCTGGTGTTGACTGGACAATGCCGTGAGTCATTTGGCCGAAAATCTCTGGGACCTGGATCCCTTAGATCTTGACTGCTTGGAACGGCTCTTCGACTGGTTGGTTTTGTAAAAGACTGGAGGACCCGTCTTCCTGAGTGGAGCGTCCCGAACCGATCGAGTTGGCCGTGAGGGACCAACCGGGAATGCGGCGAAAGGACCGGAAACGTGTCTGCAGCGGGCAGCAAAACAGACGCCTAGCCTTTTGTTGGGGGAGGAACTTACTCTTCCCGCCTGTGGCATCCGAGATAAGCTGATCCAGCTTCTCTCCGAACAAACGACCGCTCTGGTAAGGCAGAGAGGTTAGGAACTTCTTGGAGGCCGAGTCCACTCGCCATTCCCTTAGCCATAGCACCCCTCTGATAGCTACAGCATTTGATGCCGCAAGTGCAGCACGGTTAGCCATGTTAAGGGATGCGTGTACCAAATAGTGCCTGCCAAAGATATAAGTGGCTAGGTCCGCTGTCTCAGTGGGAAGATCACTGCTCTGTACGGCCCTCTTCAGAGAATCCGCCCAGGATACCATGGCTTTAGCTACTCATGTCGCTGCGGAGGGAGAGTGCCAAGCCTGAAGCTTCAAAGACCGAACAGGTAAGACTGTTTATCAGTTGGTCCATGGGATCTTTAACCCCTTCCCGACCCATGACGCCTATGCGGCGTCATGGAATGATCGCATCCCTGCAGATCGGGTGAAAGGGTTAATTCCTATTTTACCCGATCTGCAGGGAGAGGGGGAGTTGTACTTCAGCCTAGGGGGGGTGGCTTTGCCCCCACGTGGCTACGATCGCTCTGATTGGCTGTTGAAAGTGCAACAGCCAATCAGAGCAATTTGCAATATTTCACCTATGAAAATGGTGAAATATTGCAATCCAGCCATGGCCGATGCTGCAATAGCATCTGCCATGGCTGGAAATCATGTACTGGCCCCCCCCACCGCCCCCGATCTCCTCCCCAGTCGTCCGTTCTGTCAGGTACCCCCCTCCGTCCCCCTGTTCGCTCCCCCGTGCTCCTGTCCGCTCCCCCCGTCCTCCGATCCCCCCCCCCCTGTGCTCCGATCCACCCCCCCACCACCCCCTCATACTTACCGATCCTCCCGGTGTCCGGCCGTCTCCTCGCTGGGCGCCGCCATCTTGGAAAATGGCGGGCGCATGCTCAGTACGCCCGCCGAATCTGCAGGCTGGCAGATTCGTTACAGGTACATTTTGATCGCTGTGGTAGGTTCTACCACAGCGATCAAAATAAAAAAATAATAAATAAACCCCCCCCTTTATCACCCCCATAGGTAGGGACAATAATAAAATAAAGAAAATATTTTTTTTTCTTTTACCACTAGGGTTAGGGTTAGAACTAGGGGTAGGGTTAGGGGTAGGGTTACGGGTAGGGTTAGGGGTAGGGGTAGGGTTATGGCATGTGCACACAGAGCGGATCGGCCGCGGATCCGCAGCGGATCTGCCGCGGATCGGCCGCGGATCCGCAGCGGATCGGCCGCGGATCCGCAGCGGATCGGCCGCGGATCTGCAGCGGATCGGCCGCGGATCCGCAGTGGATCCGCAGCGGATTGGCCGCGGATCTGCAGCGGATTGGCAGCGGATTGGCCGCGGATCCGCAGCGGATCGGCCGCGGATCCGCAGCGGATCGGCAGCGGATCCGCAGCAGATTGGCCGCGGATCTGCAGCGGATTGGCCGCGGATCCGCAGCGGATCCGCAGCGGATTGGCCGCGGATCCGCAGCGGATTGGCAGCGGATTGGCCGCGGATCCGCAGCGGATCCGCAGCGGATTGGCCGCGGATCTGCAGCGGATCCGCAGCGGATTGGCCGCGGATCTGCAGCGGATTGGCCGCGGATCCGCAGCGGATCGGCAGCGGATCCGCAGCGGATTGGCCGCGGATCTGCAGCGGATCGGCAGCGGATTGGCCGCGGATTGGCCGCGGATCGGCAGCGGATTGGCCGCGGATCCGCAGCGGATTGGCCGCGGATCCGCAGCGGATTGGCCGCTGCGAATTCGAAGCAGTTTTCCATCAGGTTTACAGTACCATGTACACCTAAGGAAAACCAAATCTGCTGTGCCCATGGTGCGGAAAATTCCGTGCAGAAACGCTGCATTGTATTTTCCGCAGCATGTCAATTCTTTGTGCGGATTCCGCAGCGGTTTACACCTGTTCCTCAATAGGAATCCGCAGGTGAAATCCGCACAAAAAAACACTGGAAATCTGCTGTAAATCCGCAGGCAAAACGCAGTGCCTTTTACCTGCAGATTTTTCAAAAATTGTGCGGAAAAATCTCACACGAATCCGCAACGTGGGCACATACCCTTAGGGTTAGGGTTGGAATTAGGGCTAGGGTTGGAAATAGGGTTAAGAATAGGCTTGTGGTTAGGGTTACGGATAGGGTTAGGGGTGTGTTGGGGTTACAGTTGTGGTTAGGGTTGGGATTAGGGTTACGGTTGGGATTAGGGTTAGGATTAGGGTTGGAATTAGGGTTACGGTTGTGTTGCGGTTAGGGTTGTGGTTAGGGGTGTGTTGGGGTTAGGGTTGTGATTAGGGTTATGGCTACAGTTGGGATTAGGATTAGGGGTGTGTTGGGGTAAGTGTTGAAGTTAGAATTGAGGGGTTTCCACTGTTTTAGGCACATCAGGGGTCTCCAAACGCAACATGGCGCCACCATTGATTCCAGCCAATCTTGCGTTCAAAAAGTCAAATGGTGCTCCCGCCCTTCCAAGCCCCGACGTGCGCCCAAACAGTGGTTTACCCCCACATTTGGGGTACCAGCGTACTCAAGACAAACTGGGCAACAACTGTTGGGGTCCAATTTCTCCTGTTACCCTTGCAAAAATAAAAAATTACTTGCTAAAACATAATTTTTGAGGAAAGAACAATTATTTTTTATTTTCACGGCTCTGCGTTATAAACTTCTGTGAAGCACTTGGGGGTTGAAAGTGCTCACCACACATCTAGATAAGTTCCTTCGGGGGTCTAGTTTCCAAAATGGGGTCACTTGTGGGGTGTTTCTACTGTTTAGGCACATCAGGGGCTCTGCAAATGCAATGTGACGCCCGCAGACCATTCCATCAAAGTCTGCATTTCAAATGTCACTACTTCCCTTCCGAGCCCTGACGTGTGCCCAAACAGTGGTTTACCCCCACATATGGGGTATCAGCGTACTCACAACAAACTGGGCAACAAATATTGGGGTCCAAATTCTCCTGTTACCCTTGTGAAAATAAAAAATTGCTTGCTAAAACATCTTTTTTGAGGAAAGAAAAATGATTTTTTATTTTCACGGCTCTGCGTTGTAAACTTCTGTGAAGCACTTGGGGGTTGAACGTGCTCACCACACATCTAGATAAGTTCCTTGGGGGGTCTAGTTTCCAAAATGGGGTCACTTGTGGGGGGTTTCTACTGTTTAGGCATATCAGGGGCTCTGCAAACGTAACATGATGCCCGCAGACCATTCCATCAAAGTCTGCATTCCAAAACGTCACTACTTCCCTTCCGAGCCCCGGCATGTACCCAAACAGTGGTTTACCCCCACATATGGGGTATCAGCGTACTCAGGAGAAACTGGACAACAACTTTTGGGGTCCAATTTCTCCTGTTACTCTTGCAAAAATAAAAAATTCTGGGCTAAAAAAATATTTTTGAGGAAAGGAAACACATTTATTATTTTCACGGCTCTGCGTTATAAACTTCTGTGAAGCACTTGGGGGTTCAAAGTGCTCACCACACATCTAGATAAGTTCCCTTGGGGGTCTAGTTTCCAAAATGGAGTCACTTGTGGGGAGTTCCTACTGTTTAGGCACATCAGGGGCTCTGCAAACGCAACCTGATGCCCGCAGAGCATTCCATCAAAGTCTGCATTTCAAAACGTCACTACTTCCCTTCCGAACCCCGACGTGTGCCAAAACAGTGGTTTACCCCCACATATGGGGTATCAGCGTACTCAGGAGAAACTGGACAACAACTTTTGGGGTCCAATTTCTCCTGTTACTCTTGCAAAAATAAAAAAATTCTGGGCTAAAAAAATATTTTTGAGGAAAGGAAACACATTTTTTATTTTCACGGCTCTGCGTTATAAACTTCTGTGAAGCACTTGGGGGTTCAAAGTGCTCACTACACATCTAGATAAGTTCCCTTGGGGGTCTAGTTTCCAAAATGGAGTCAATTGTGGGGAGTTCCTACTGTTTAGGCACATCAGGGGCTCTGCAAACGCAACCTGACGCCCGCAGAGCATTCCATCAAAGTCTGCATTTCAAAACGTCACTACTTCCCTTCCGAACCCCGACGTGTGCCAAAACAGTGGTTTACCCCCACATATGGGGTATCATCGTACTCAGGAGAAACTGGAAAACAACTTTTGGGGTCCAATTTCTCCTATTACCCTTGGGAAAATAAAAAATTGTGGGCTAAAAAATCATTTTTGAGAAAAGAAAAATTATTTTTTATTTTCATGGCTCTGCGTTATAAACTTCTGTGAAGCACTTGGGGGTTCAAAGTGCTCACCACACATCTAGATTAGTTCCTTGGGAGGTCTAGTTTCCAAAATGGGGCCACTTGTGCGGGAGCTCCAATGTTTAGGCACACAGGGGCTCTCCAAACGCGACATGGTGTCCGCTAACGATTGGAGCTAATTTTCCATTCAAAAAGTCAAATGGCACGCCTCCCCTTCCGAGCCTTGCCGTGCACCCAAACAGTGGTTTACCCCCACATATGAGGTATCGGCATACTCAGGAGAAATTGCCCAACAAATTTTAGGATCCATTTTATCCTGTTGCCCATGTGAAAATGAAAGAATTGAGGCTAAAAGAAATTTTGTGTGAAAAAAAAGTACTTTTTCATTTTTGCGGATCAATTTGTGAAGCACCTGGGGGTTTAAAGTGCTCACTATGCCTCTAGATGAGTTCCTTGGGGGGTCTACTTTCCAAAATGGGGTCACTTGTGGAGGAGCTCCAATGTTTAGGCACACAGGGGCTTTCCAAACGCGACATGGTGTCCGCTAACGATGGAGATAATTTTTCATTCAAAAAGTCAAATGGCGCTCCTTCCCTTCCGAGCCTTACCATGTGCCCAAACAGTGGTTTACCCCCACATGTGAGGTATTGGTGTACTCAGGAGAAATTGCCCAACAAAATTTAGGATCCATTTTATCCTGTTGCCCATGTGAAAATGAAAAAATTGAGGCTAAAATAATTTTTTCGTGAAAAAAAAGTACTTTTTCATTTTTACGGATCAATTTGTGAAGCACCTGGGGGTTTAAAGTGCTCACTATGCTTCTAGATAAGTTCCTTGGGGGGTCTAGTTTCCAAAATGGGGTCACTTGTGGGGGAGCTCCAATGTTTAGGCACACGGGGGCTCTCCAAACGCGACATGGTGTCCGCTATAGATTGGAGCCAATTTTTCATTGAAAAAGTCAAATGGCGCTCCTTCCCTTCCGAGCCCTGCCGTGCGCCCAAACAGTGGTTTACCCCCACATATGAGGTATCAGCGTACTCAGGACAAATTGGACAACAACGTCCGTGGTCCAGTTTCTCCTTTTACCCTTGGGAAAATAAAAAATTTTTTGCTAAAATATCATTTTTGTGACTAAAAAGTTAAATGTTCATTTTTTACTTCCATGTTGCTTCTGCTGCTGTGAAACACCTGAACGGTTAATAAACTTCTTGAATGTGGTTTTGAGCACCTTGAGGGGTGCAGTTTTTAGAATGGTGTCACTTTTGGGTATTTTCAGCCATATAGAACCCTCAAACTGACTTCAAATGTGAGGTGATCCCTAAAAAAAATGGTTTTGTAAATTTTGTTGTAAAAATGAGAAATCACTGGTCAAATTTTAACCCTTATAACTTCCTAGCAAAAAAAAAATTTGTTTCCAAAATTGTGCTGATGTAAAGTAGACATGTGGGAAATGTTATTTATTAACTATTTTGTGTCACATAACTCTCTGGTTTAACAGAATAAAAATTCAAAATGTGAAAATTGCGAAATTTTCAAAATTTTTGCCAAATTTCCGTTTTTTTCACAAATAAACTCAGAAATTATCGACCTAAATTTACCACTAACATGAAGCCCAATATGTCACGAAAAAACAATCTCAGAATCGCTAGGATCCGTTGAAGCGTTCCTGAGTTATTACCTCATAAAGGGACACTGGTCAGAATTGCAAAAAACGGCAAGGTCATGAAGGGGTTAAAGGAGGATCCGTCTGGCAAGGATGGGAGGGTTTTGGAGGCCAAGCGACATACAGGTGGTTCCACTGGAGGAGATTCCGGCCATTGCTTACGGAGATCAGATGAGAAAAGATCTCACCTCAAGAGGCTTCTGACCTGTGAAGCGTTTGTGTGGCTGCTCCCTATGTAATCGCACTACGTCCTGGAACTCGGGGTATTTGGCAAACACTCCATGAGGACATTTGGTCCTTTTAAAGGACACCGCGTGATCCCGGTAGAGGTAGATTCCTCATTGATCTTCAGAGTCTGGTTGACGGCCTCTATGAGACTATCCACTGTCGCCTGATAACCTGGCGAATCCAGATCAAGAGACCTGTCAGACTTGTACTCAGAGTTCTGTTCGCTACCAACCCCTGGTGAGGGGGAGTGAGAAACAGAGCTCACGGATGCTGAGGCGCCAGGAGAGGTGTTATGGGACAGTTTTCTAGATTCCTGTGTCTGCTTCATCTGAGAACGGAACTTGCAGGCCGACTGTTCCTGTGATGTAGAAGACAGGCAGACTGATGTCCCTACTTGCTTTAGCTAGCAAAGCCAAGGGCTGCGACAATGACGAAGCCCACTCAGGGGACTAAGTACACTGGGATCGGTTGCGGCAGAGGGCTCCTGAGCACGTTCGGGGTCACAGGCTTCACATAACGGAGTATTCTGTCCCCGTGGCAATGTAGCCCGACAGGTGGTACATGAGGTGAAAAACACTGTTTTGTTAGCCCTCTTAGGTGCTTTAGGGTGAGACATGCTGCACCCCTGCCCAATACGGGACAAAAATGGCTGATGACCGAAAGTACACTGCAGGGAAGTACTATGGTATATAGTAGCGCGGATCTTAAGGCAGCGCAGCTCTGCAGACAAGCAGACCAGAGGATATGGCAGCGCAGCTCTGTATAAAATGGCCTGATGGTATGTGGCAGTGTAGCTCACTCTAGGTCCTGTGCCCTGAGATCGGTCCTCTTGGGGTTGCAGCCTTGCTGTCAGGAAACCACTAGAATGTCCGGATGCTATAACGGGAGCCTGGATGGCGTGCGATACTGCCCCACTAAAGATGGAGGCCGGTATCCAGGAAGGCGCTCTTGCAGAGCGAGAACCACCACGCAGATGGGCAGGGGTAGCAGCCTAGAACAGGCTGAAGCCGGGGACGTATTAAGGAGCCGTGACGCGTGCTGGAGCCCTCACAGCCCCCTATCCGAGAAACCATTCTGCAGGTAGGTAGAGGCTGCAGATTCTCCCTTTATCAAGTGGAGAGGGACCATCGGCCACCTTCCATCACCGCTGTTTTATCAGTGGTGATGCAGTGGGGGCCACACGGACGCCAGCGTTGCCTCTGTTCATCAAAGGGGGTTCAATCCCCTAGGATGGGACAGGGCTGTTGTCCGGCTGTAGCCTGGCTTCATAAGGGGGTAAAGGGAGGCAACACTCCATGTTCCTGTCTGTTGCTGGTGCAGAGATCGGCACCCTGAAGGAAACAGTCACCCCTATTAAAAAAAAAAAAAAAGAGCTCAGGCCTAGCTTCCACGGTGCAGGAGGGGGTACGTGGAGGTGACACTCCACTTTCCCGCCTGTTGGTTGGGGGAGATCAGACACTTGAAAGGATCCGTCGCCCCTATATTCCTCTTAGAAAATAGTAAAAAAGAATAAAAAATTATGGTCTGATTAGCAGACCCATGTGCCTGCAGAGGAGGAACTAACTTTTTTTTTGTATTCATTTAGTGTCAGCCTCCTAATGGCAGCAGCATACACCCATGGTCCTGTGTCCCCCAATGAGGCGAAGGAGAAATAGGCTTGTTTTATCAGGGCCAGACATTTAGATCAAGGAGGGGATGCCCTAGTAGTTGACAACCCCTTTAAACCCCCACTATACAAAGCAAGAATTGGGAAGCTATGCTAGTCTTCTCTAAGTACGGTAGCTCCCTTAAAAAAATAAAAAAAAATAAAATATATATATATATATATATATATATATATATATATATATATATATATATATATATATATATATATATTTATTACACACACACAGTATATCTGTATTATTCATCAATCCTACCTAACCCCATTAAGGTTGTCTTAAATGGGCAATTACCCACCTTAAAGTGCTTACGTTACAATGCTTGGGACGCAGACTTTTGACACCTGATGTGGACCTGTCTAATCAATTATTTTTGGATGGATGTAATTTTTTTTTTTTGTCTTCGTTAATACCCATCCTAACTCACCCAAAAAGGTGTCTATTTGGTATATTTAAAGAAGTATCACAGAAACCATAACAGAAAATTCCTTAGGGTATGTTTCCACGTTCAGTTTTGCTTCAGGCTTTGGTCAGGATTTTATGCAGGTAAAATCCTGACCAAAACTGCACCTGAGGTCACTGGCAGGTCACCTGCGGTGTGCCTGCGTGTTTTGCTCATAGTAGCAACATGCTGCGTTTCGAAAAAAACACACCACGCATGCGTTTTCGCGGCAAAAACGCATGCGTTTAACGCATAGTGGAGTCTGGATTTCATGAAATCCCATCCACTATGCTGTAACATCTGGACGCTGCGTTTTTGACGCTGCGGAAAAACGCGTCAAAAACGCAGCGTTTCCTGAACATGGAAACATACCCTTAGGCTGATTCTTGCAATGAAATTGACAGCCATGCACTGGATGGTAGATTCCACTCAAACATTACAATCCTGGATTTAGTTAACATGATAGTCCCATATGAGTGAACAGTATTAGTGTTTCAAAGGTATGATGATCTCAAATTCCTCACTCTAAACAATTACTCAAACTATACCTTTGGACTTTTTATCACAATACATCAACTGTTAGAAACCGTATAGCTCTGGTTGGAACATATAGATTTCCCATTTTTCTGTGCTAGGAATTTTATAAAATATAATGGAAATCCACAGGAGTCACCTGTATATTCCATTGGCTGCAATTAGTCAAATATATTCCACTATATAAAGTCCTCTAAATAGGATAATAGGGGATGTGCTTATAAATTTGATAAGATATGAGGAAGGTGGTCAGCAATATCAGACACTGCCCAATAGTATCTCCAGCAGAGATCTCTGCAGAAGATGTGACATCAGGGAGGGAGTGGATAGGTAATGGGACCACTAGGATTGGGTGTTGTGTATGAGGGGGATGTGTATTGAGCTTACTGCTATAGGATTTCTTTAAGCTAATTCACACTATTGATTTAGAGTCTGATGTTATTGACCCATCTTATACTAAGGACCATCAATTGCGTAATGCTCTCCCATCTTCTTAAAATGACTAAAATAATGATACTAGATAATTTGTACTATTATACAGCTTGGCATCAATAATTTCAATAAAAAAAAACCACCTTAAAAATATTTAAAATGAAAACCACAAATATTTCATATTAAACAGCATTTATTGAGAATGAACCTAAAGTGCTGAACTTCAGCAAGTCAGATTTTAAGATTTCTTTGCTGCTGCCGCTTTTCTGGCCTTGGTTGCTGCTGCTTTTGTTGCCTTGGGGGCTGCTGCTTTTGTTGCCTTGGGGGCTGCTGCAGGTTTGGCTGCTGGAACTTCCTTTGCTGCTGCCGCCGCCTCCTTGGTTGCAGCTGCCTTGGCTAATACGGCTTTACGCTTATCCTGTCTTTTTTTAAACTAAAAATCAAACAGCAAAGATTGTAACAGTTGTTAAAATAGGTTTGCAAAAAAAAATAATAAAAAAAAAAGGGTACTGGGGCCTAGCATGCGAAAATTATAGGCAAGAAAGTCCAATACTCACATTCTCAGCCTGGCGCAGGATGGCGTTGCGTTTCGCAGTCTTTGCATATGGATTGAGCCTCATCATAATTCTCAAGTTCTTCAGTGGGTTCTTCTTGAGTTCTCTGCGCTTCACTCTCTTGCTGTAATTGAAGTACATATAAGGTCAGTGATATCCTCTATATACAGACAATAAGGCCCTGTCTACTTTTGAGCAGTCAGAGCTTCCTTTCAAGTCACTAAGTTTCAGAAACACGGACCAATGAAGTGGAAATCATCATACAACAAAAATATTAAATATAAAAATATTAAGTGCTTCGCCAAAAAAAAAAAAAAAGAAAAAAAAAAGATCCCTTTCCCTTACATTGGACGACGTAGAACCTTCTGGATCTCTTGACTCTTCAGGATACGGCTGAGATCTGTGTTTGTCATTTTGTGCATAGGAAGGCTGCAGATAAAGAATTACATATTAAAAATAGCAATGCTCTAGAGAGGTCTTTCGCATAAGGCAGCTTGCTGGTATTCAGAACTTCCACAAATATCACGGAGTTTCAGAAACACGGACCAGAAGTGTCGCTCATCATAAAACAGCAAGATATACGAACATGTATAATATCAGAGACCTCGATCTTGCAAGAGGCAATAAGAGTTTAAAAAAATGAAGCCTACAGAAAATGTTCATCACATACTTGTAATCTGCCTTCAGGGAAGCTGGTTTGCGCCAGGTGCCATAGAGATCATCCAGTTTGCGGAAGGCACTTTCTGTCCAAATGCAGAACCGTCCAACATGACCTCCAGGAGCCAACCTCAAAAGGTTTAGTTTGTTGACACCAAGGAGTGTGATTCCTGAAAGGTATACACATATATTACTGCATTTGGACACAGCCACCTGGGTGCATTTAACATTTTTGTTGGTTTCCAGCAGGGTCAGAACTTCCCTAAAATCACAGGCTTCAGAAACACGGACCATGAAGTGGAAGATCATCATTCCTCAGCGGACATAGCGAAGAGTTTACAGTACCTGGGATATTTCTGAAGGCTTTAACAATGCCGTTATCTTCATTGTAGATGACACAAGGTCCTCTGCGCTGGATACGGCGGCGGTTTCTCATTTTACCTTTACCAGCACGAATACGTTGGGATGCATAGACCTGAGTGGAAGAGCTTTGTGTTAATGATGAAGATGGCAAAACAATAAAACTTTGGTTTTGACCAAATCAAATTGGTTTGTTTGACAGAGGGATAGGAAGATTCCTAAGGGTTTTTAGTTTGCATAAATGTCACTTGCATAGTGTGCAAATCACACACTGGTGCAATTAAATTATGTGCAGTGACTGCAGTTTTTTTTTTTTTTTTTTTTTTTTTAGACCAGACAACACTTTTACCCAGTATCATTCTTCTTAGACGACAAAAATTATAAATTGTGTACAACGCACACTATCTAGAATTAATTAGCTTAATTAAATAGTGTCATAAGCATAATGTGAAGACAGATTCTGATTCCTGTGCTTCCCCCAATTACTAGGCTTCTTGTTGTAGTCCCGAGAAAAACACTTATCTGCTGCCGCTCTGCTTGTCCTCTCAAGCTGTATAACCCTATGCACATTATGGCCAGCTTTCTGCCTATGAACAGTGTAGCTGTCAGGAGTGTGATAGACCAATTGAACATCAATGACTGCATTGTTGCTAGTTTACTAGTCCTTTCAGCAAATATTTTATCAGATTATCAAAACTACAGCAAGAAGCCCAGTGACATTGCTGGAAACAATGTCTCTGACACTACATTATGCTGCTCTCAGATAAGGTAGAAAACACTTGGTGAGTTTCTTTAACCTCTATGGGATAGGGCGATTTATACACTTTTGCATTTTCACAAGGGGCATAAGACTATTTTTTTTTTTTAACTAAAGTTTTTGAGGAACGAGGTGTAGTTTTTAATTGTAGTAATGATTGTATCTTATCATGTACCGAAAATGTGAAAAAGATTCCAGTTGGGAGAAAAACAAACAAACCTGCAGTTACACCAGTTTCAGGTTTTATTATTTTCAGCGTTCATTATGAAGCAAAAGGAGAGTTTAATTCAGCTATAAACTTCTTTAGTTTAAATATTTCAGTAATGAAATATTTTTGTATGTTTTAAATAATTTAAAACTTTGATCGACTGGACTTGTGTGGATGTGGCAATACCAATTATGTTTATTGTAAAACAGAGGAAAGGAGAGTGGGTGTAACATATGCGGTGTCCTAAGTGCTGCTAGAGATGAGTGAATATCTTCAGCTTACTCCTTATTCGGCAAGCTATAGCGCTTACCGAATAAGCTGCATCAGGATCCAGGCTAACTGGAGCACTCCCGATAATCAGCTGTTCCAAGCCGCAGCTGCGTGACAGGCACAACACATGTATAGAGAGAGCCTGTATGTTGTGACTGTCACACAGCCTCGACACATGCAGCTGCGGCACGGAACAGCTGATTATCGGGAGGGCTCCAGTTAACCGGGTTCCCGATGCGGCTTATTCGGTAAGCGCTATATAGCTAGTGAAGATTGCTGCTGTTACGAGCTCAGGAGTTTTACCAGATCTATACAGGTAAGGTGCCGACATCTGCCCAGAATGGATCATGCACAGCTTGATCCCGCTCCATGCTCTCGCACTCTGGATCTGATGTTTATGTATATGGCAGTGTGCGCAAGGTCTAAAGGATCTGCCATCAGATTTCACAATGGAAGCTATATACATTAGACCTGATTACGTTCGTGTAGTCACACTAGAAATCCAAGTCAGAATGGATGTAAAATATTGTGAATTTTTCCTTGACGAATATTCATGTATATATTTTCGGAGTACAACTCTAGCTAGAAAGCTCATTCCAATGTCAAGATAATAGTCATTCCTATATGAGATTTTCACAGTAACTACACCAGCTTCATCAAATCAAAGACTTTGCTTGTGCATGCATTTCATAACATTTGGCAGCGGATATGCTTTATTAGAATCTTTCAGGGGCAGAAACATACAGGTGCAGGAAAAAAAAAAAAAAAATCAATACAAACATATCCACAAAATTACTACACTTTTGTAAAAATTTTGTGACCAGGAAAGCAGTTATTTGTAAAGACTGTTCCTAAAATAAGTGGACCAAGCATTCAGGATTTTCCTGCCAGCCATTAGTTCTTTACCAGGAGCCCTTCACATAACATCTAGCAGAAGTGATGGGAAGCACATATTCCACTCTAGTTTGAACTCTCTGAGTAGGGGTTAACAGGTTCATAACCAAATTGAGGATCTGTAAGGCCATCAGTTTACCATTAAAATTTTTTAGGAGGCAGCAAAAACTGGAAGAAAAAGGATTTAAGCCATCATGTTATCCCCTTCATGACCCAGCCTATTTTGACCTTAATGACCTTGCCATTTTTTGCAATTCTGACCAGTGTCCCTTTATGAGGTAATAACTCAGGAATGCTTCAACGGATCCTAGCGATTCTGAGATTGTTTTTTCGTGACATATTGGGCTTCATGTTAGTGGTAAATTTAGGTCGATAATTTCTGCGTTTATTTTTGAAAAAAACAGAAACTTGGCGAAAATTTTGAAAATTTCGCCATTTTCAATCTGTTAAACCAAAGAGTTATGTGACACAAAATAGTTAATAAATAACATTTCCCACATGTCTACTTTACATCAGCACAATTTTGGAAACAAATTTTTTTTTTTGCTAGGATGTGATAAGGGTTAAAATTTGACCAGTGATCTCATTTTTACAACAAAATTTACAAAACCATTTTTTTTTTTTAAGGACCACTTCACATTTGAAGTCAGTTTCAGGGTTCTATATGGCTGAAAATTCCCAAATGTGACACCATTCTAAAAACTGCACCCCTCAAGGTGCTCAAAACCACATTCAAGAAGTTTATTAACCCCTTCAGGTGTTTCACAGCAGCAGAAGCAACATGGAAGTAAAAAATGAACATTTAACTTTTTAGTCACAAAAATGATATTTAGCAACAATTTTGTTAGTTTCCCAAGGGTAAAAGGAGAAACTGGACCACGAAAGTTGTTGTCCAATTTGTCCTGAGTACGCTGATACTTCATATGTGGGGGTAAACCACTGTTTGGGCGCACGGCAGGGCTCGGAAGGGAAGGAGCGCCATTTGACTTTTTGAATGAAAAATTGGCTCCAATCTTTAGCGGACACCATGTCGCGTTTGGAGAGTCCCTGTGTGCCTAAACATTGGCGCTCCCCCACAAGTGACCCCATTTTGGAAACTAGACCCCCCAAGGAACTTCTCTAGATGCATAGCGAGCACTTTAAACCCCCAGGTGCTTCACAAATTGATCCGTAAAAATGAAAAAGTACTTTTTTTCCCCCACAAAAAAATTCTTAGTCTCAATTTTTTGATTTTCACATAGGCAACAGGATAAAATGGATCCTAAAATTTGTTGGGCAATTTCTCCTGAGTACATCGATACCTCACATGTGGGGGTAAACCACTGTTTGGGCACATGGTAAGGCTCGGAAGGGAAGGAGCAGAATTTGACTTTTTGAATGGGAAATTATCTCCATCGTTAGCGGACACCATGTCGCGTTTGGAGAGCCCCTGTGTGCCTAAACATTGGAGCTGCCCCACAAGTGACCCCATTTTGGAAACTAGACCCCCCCAAGGAACTTATCTAGATGCATAGTGAGCAATTTAAACCCCCAGTTGCTTCACAGAAGTTTTTCACGGCTCTGCGTTATAATAAAAAATAATTCTTCTTTCCTCAAAAATAATTTTTTGGCCCGGAATTTTTTATTTTCCCAAGGGTAACAGGAGAAATTGGACCCCAAATGTTGTTGTCCAGTTTGTCCTAAGTACGCTGATACCCCATATGTGGGGGTAAACCACTGTTTGGGCGCACGGCAGGGCTCGGAAGGGAAGGCACGCCATTTGACTTTTTGAATGGAAAATTAGCTCCAATCATTAGCGGACACCATGTCGCGTTTGGAGAGCCCCTGTGTGCCTACACATTAGAGCTCCCCCACAAGTGACCCCATTTTGGAAACTAGACCTCCCAAGGAACTAATCTAGATGTGTGGTGAGCACTTTGAACCCCCAAGTGCTTCACAGAAGTTTATAACGCAGAGCCGTGAAAATAAAAACGTTTTCTTTCCTCAAAAATAGTTTTTTTTAGCCCAGAATTTTTTAATTTTCCCAAGGGTAACAGGAGAAATTTGACCCCAAGAGTTGTTGTCCAGTTTCTCCTGAGTAGGCCGATACCCCATATGTGGGGTAAACCACTGTTTGGGCACATTCCGGGGCTCGGAAGTGAAGTAGTGACTTTTTGAAATGCAGACTTTGATGGAATGCTCTGCGGGCGTGACGTTGCGTTTGCAGAGCCCTTGATGTGCCTAAACAGTAGAAACCCCCTACAAGTGACCCCATTTTGGAAACTAGACCCCCAAAGGAACTTATCTAGACGTGTGGTGAGCACTTTGAACCCCCAAGTGCTTCACAGAAGTTTATAATGCAGAGCCGTGAAAATAATAAAAATCATTTTTGTTTCCTCAAAAATAATTTTTTAGCCCACAATTTTTTTTATTTTCCCTAGAGTTACAGGAGAAATTGGACCCCAAAAGTTGTTGTCCAGTTTCTACTGAGTACGCTGGTACCCCATATGTGGGGGTAAACCACTGTTTGGACACACGTCCGGGCTCGGAAGGGAGAGAGCACCATTTGACTTTTTCAACGCAAGATTGGCTGGAATCAATGGTGGCGCCATGTCCCTTTGGAGACCCCCTGATGTGCCTAAACAGTGGAAACCCCTCAATTCTAAAGGCCCCGTCTCACATAGCGATTTACCAACGATCACGACCAGCGCTTCGACCTGGCCGTGATCGTTGGTAAGTCGCTGTGTGGTCGCTGGGGAGCTGTCACACAGACCGCTCTCCAGCGACCAACGATCAGGGGAACGACTTCGGCATCGTTGAAACTGTCTTCAACGATGCCGAAGTCCCCCTGCAGCACCCGGGTAACCAGGGTAAACATCGGGTTACCAAGTGCAGGGCCGCGCTTAGTAACCCGATGTTTACCCTGGTTACCAGCGTAAATGTAAAAAAAAACAAACAGTACATACTTGCCATCTGATGTCCGTCAGGTCCCTTGCCGTCTGCTTCCTGCTCTGACTGAGCAGCCGTACAGCGAGAGCGCAGCGGTGACGTCACTGCTGTGCTGCGCTCTCACTGTACGGCCGGATCTCAGTCAGAGCAGGAAGCAGACGGCAAGGGACCTGACGGACATCAGATGGTGAGTATGTAGTGTTTTTTTTTTTTTTACATTTACGCTGGTAACCAGGGTAAACATCGGGTTACTAAGCGCGGCCCTGCGCTTAGTAACCCCATGTTTACCCTGGTTACCAGTGAAGACATCGCTGGATCGGTGTCACACACACCGATTCAGCGATGTCAGCGGGACCTCAGCGACCAAAAAAAGGTCCAGGCCATTCCGACACGACCAGCGATCTCACAGCAGGGGCCTGATCGCTGGTACGTGTCACACATAGCGAGATCGCTACTGAGGTCGCTGTTGCGTCACAAAACTTGTGACTCAGCAGCGATATCGCTAGCGATCTCGCTATGTGAGACGGGGCCTTTACTCCAACACACCCCTAACCCTAATCCCAACCCTAACCCTAGTCTTAACACTAATTCCAACCCTAACCCTAAGGCTATGTGCCCACGTTGCGGATTTGTGTGTGGATTTTTCGGCACCGTTTTTGAAAAATCTGCAGGTAAAACGCACTGCGCTTTACCTACGGATTTACCGCGGATTTCCAGTGTTTTTTGTGTGGATTTCACCTGCGGATTCCTATTATGGAGCAGGTGTAAAACGCTGCGGAATCCGCACAAGAAATTGACATACTGCGGAAAATACAACGCAGCGTTTCCGCGCTGTATTTTCCGCGCCATGGGCACAGCGGATTTGGTTTTCCATAGGTTTATGTGGTAGTGTAAACATGATGGAAAACTCTCCTACGAATCCGCAGCGACCAATCCGCTGCGGATCCGCAGCCAAATCCGCACCGTGTGCACATACCCTAATTCTAGCCCCAAGTGCAACCCTAGCAAAAAAGTGCAACCCTAGCAAAAAAGTGCAACCCTAGCAAAAAAGTGCAACCCTAGCAAAAAAGTGCAACCCTAGCAAAAAAGTGCAACCCTAGCAAAAAAGTGCAACCCTAGCAAAAAAGTGCAACCCTAGCCCTACCCCTAATGGAAAAACAAAAATAAATATATTTTCTGTACTTTATTATTGTCCCTACCTATGGGGGTGATAAAGGGGGGGGGGGTTATTTACTATTTTTTTTTTTTATTTTGATCGCTGTGATAAGTTCTATCACAACGATCAAAATGTACAGGGAACGAATCTACCGGCCGATTCGGCGGGCGCAGTGCGCTCGCCATTTTCCAAGATGGCAGCGCCCATGCGAGAAGACCGAGGACACCGGGACTAGGTAAGTATGGGGGGGACGGGGGAGGGTCGGAGGGGAGAGGAAGGCGCTTAGGACAGGACGGAGGGGTAGGGAACACTGATGGCGGCTGCAGATCGCCGCTGTCAGTCGGTGGGGCGGGGGGGTGGGGGGGGGTCAGATCGGGGTCTCCAGCCATGGCCGATGCTATTGCAGCATCGGCCATGGCTGGACTGTAATATTTCACCAATTTTCATAGGTGAAATATTACAGATTGCTCTGATTGGCTGTTGAAAGTGAAACAGCCAATCAGAGCGATCGTAGCCACGGGGGGGGGGGGGGGGGGGGGGGCGCGAAGCCACCCCCCACGGGCTGTAGCACCACTCCCCCTGTCCCTGCATGTCGGGTGAAATTGGAGTTAACCCTTTCACCCGGCCTGCAGGGACTCAATCCGACCATGACGCATATGCTGCGTCACAGGTCGGATTGGCACTGGTTTTCATGACGCATGCGCTGCGTCAAAGGTCGGGAAGGGGTTAAAGTCCCTCACCTTCTTGATGTCATTCCAGGCTTTCAGTTTCTTCAGCAGCAGGACTGCCTCCTTTGTTTTCTTGTAGTTTTCAACTTTATCTTCTACAACCAGTGGGACCTCTGGGACTTCCTCAATACGGTGGCCTAAATAGAAAACGTGTGAGGTCAAAATCCAGTGTAATACAGTAAACTGAGCCATGAAGAAAAGGGGTGCAGAATATTTTAGCTATTTTTTTTTTTTTAGAAACTATATATAGTATTTACAGAGGACTGTAAAGGACTCTATATAAACCTAGTTACCAGGAATACCTTAGCACTTTTTGAAGATGTGCACAATGTTTAAGACATGCTAAGGCATTTGCGGCAACTTTACCTCCTTATTTCTGTAATCCCCTTAAATGTGGGTGACACTTATTACGCCATCTACACAGCGCTTACAATCTCACAATTGTACAGTTGTGATCTAAACCGGCTAGGAAAGACTGGCTCTTGCCCGTTGAGGGAAAAACCATCTCTCGACAACAGCATCTACTGGACCATGCCTAGTAGCATACAGCAAAAGCTTTAGAAAAGGCGTTTGACGTAGGTTGACATCAAAAGGGTTGTGGAAACATTGCTAGAGAAGTCTAGAGGTTGTGACAAACGATATGGGAAAAAAACCTAGCGACCTATTGCCTTAACAATTGCAAGTACTACTGTAGGTCTTCAGTCTTGGCTGATTTGTTGCATCAGGTTATATAGAAGGGTTTTGCTGCTAGTTCACAATCAATAAGGAGATTTTTGTTACCTGGTTGTATATGCAATGCTGCTGGAGAAAGTAGCATTTATAAGACTGGCGATGGAAGATCGGCGTGTACAGTGTTCGCTCCCTATCCTGGATGATTATATGCCATGCACTGGCACAGGATGGGTAATCACAGAGCACCAGTGGTCTATAATGGAGAAAATCACTACAATAACTATCCAGCTTACTAACCTTTAGACATGACAAGTGCAGGGAGGGCTGAAGCGGCCAGTGCAGAGCACACTGCGTATCTCTTCTGAGTTACATTAACTCTACGATGCCAGCGCCTCCAGGTCTTGGTAGGGGCAAACATACGCCCTCCACGGCACATCTATAAGCACGCATTAAGGGAAAAACTTTGTAACTTGTAAGATCTAAGAGTTCAGAATCCTGTCAAACATTCTCGCTCAGAAGTGAGGTTGTCGTCAGTCATCCACATCTGCTTTATGACAGCAGGCAACTGTCGCAGAACGTGGAGTAAGACGCAAATTACGACATCATTGCAAGTTACAAGTCATTAGCGAAAGTTACAAGTCATTAGCGACGCCAAAAGCTAAAGGATACGTTTCCAAATGCTCCCTGACCGGAGCGGTGCGTTCCACCACCACGGACACGGGGAATACGGGCGACGGCCCTACCTGTTCCCCATGATTCAGCACTGGTCTGGTGACCTGGAAACACAAAAACGGAGTTAATATTGGTAATTTCACAAGACATTAGCTTCTTGATAGTCTCCCGGTACACATCAGAACTTCCACAATTATCATTAGTTTCAGAAACACGGACCAATGAAGTGGATCTCATCATGATGACAGGATCTAAGGCAACCCAATTACCCATCACAGACCGGTACTGGCAGGCCTCACTCAGGCAGGTGTACGGCCGCTGTATTCCACATGTTACAGTCAGATTTTTGGAGTTTTACTGATCCCCCACCGAAAGTTCATAATTTACACCAAGAACACAAGACCATTGAATAAACCCATCTGAATGAGGCCTTAGGAGACGGCTTTCACTCAAAGTCTATGCCTCTTGTGATCATGTACGGGGGGCTAGCCCCATGTACCTCAGCAGTGGGAAACATCACCGCCTTTGTCTTGGGTATGTACATGGACCATCAGCCACTTACATTACCCCCTCTACTAATTCACATACATACCGGCATGTTCACTGACTGCATATGGCTGTCTGCTGTTCTTGCGCAGGTTGGTGTGGACAAAGTTGACAATATCTGGGCGTATAGGAGCCTTGAACACAGCGGGCATAGTCACATTTTTGCCAGATACTTCTCCTTTTTCGGAGTACACCGATATCAAAGGACGAGTGCAGGCCTAGATGGGGGAGCAGAATAGAGTTCAGGTCACAATACCCCACATCTACTGAAACACGGGACAGATAGCTTCATGCTCAGACTCCGATGTCGTCAGTCCGTGGTACCAGCTTACTGACAGCAGGCAACTGTCGCCGGATGCCAGGTAAGACGCAAATTACACCATCATTGCATAAAGGACGGACACCAATAAGTTTTACAAATGGATCATCTCCTGGTAAGTCTTATGGAGGACAAGGCTGCCATGTCGGGGAGAAATGGAAGATAAGACAGGATCAGGCGCTCACAAGCTCTATGGAAAGGAGCTCGGAAACACTGCACACGATCAACCAGTAAACAGGCAGAAAGTAAAGCTAAGCACTGCCAAGTTCCGGGGCACAGGACTCTAACAAGTGCAAAGTAATTGTTTTCACCCTATTTATTTAGTATCGAAAGAATTACTATTTAAAGGGGGATTAGGCAACAAAGCTATAAAATAAGTGGGGGAAAACAGGCTAATCCCTGGGATCCCCCTGCGGGGAGTGACCGGCTGCAGCGATCATGTGGATGGATGGATGCACTGGGGATACATTCTGTTATTTCCCCTTCTGGAAGCCCCTGTAATAATGCTGCTCTCCCCGTTACATCTAATCATACCGGGAGCCGCGTGCTCAGCTCCGTGTCACGTCCCAGAATGTGCGCACTGCAGCACGTGTACACTGCCCGCCGCCTCACTGCCGATCCCGGCCTCCCCCACGCGCGGCGGTAACGTGGCTCCGGCCTAGCACATGCAGGCAGCCCCCCACACCCCGGGGACACCCCTCACACCGCCCGCCACTCGTGCCCACATTTCCAGGGTGCCCGGCACAAGAACAGCGCCCGCACACAGTCTCACCATGCTGACCGCCGGCTCCGGGCTGCTGCTCGATGGCGGCCACAGACAGAAAAGGGAGGAGATACCGCACAGCGTAGCTATATCCCCCCGCCGGGAAGAGGAGTGGCGACGGAACCTGATTCCATCCGAACAAATGTCATAAAATACAACCAGAAAGGAACATTATGCCACGACAAATATCGTACACCGCCCAATATCGTGATAGAACTCAGGCTTTGGCGATTGAGTGTGAACAATGGTGAAACTACGGTCATTTGTACGGGGGACTTTTTTACGTCGCGGAAGAACACAAATGTGATGACGACAGCGCAGTGACGTGTATTGTGGGTCTTATAAGGATGGAATAAATCAGACATTGCGCTGCACGGGATGCGGTTACTGTGTGTGCAGGGGATATTGGACGCGTGGAAGGGGGTTTTGCGCCGTATTAGCGGTTTTCGCCTGGCTGCTGCCGGTTATACTTCCGGGGCGGTGACCTCGGTGACGGCGGCTGCCCGCGCACTTTGGTTTTAGGACAGGAGGAGAATGTGGCAGCAGAGACACCAGGCGGCGGAGGAGCTGCGCGCGGCGCTCACCAGGTCCTGGACAGCACACGTACGGGGAGGGGGCGCGACGCTGCTGGGGCTTGTGGTGGGACAGTTGCACGCTCTAGCCTGTCATGTCCAGTTTGGGGCTTATAGTCCTACGCAGACGCATGTTAAAGGGAAGGTGCCACCAGTTTTCTTGTAGTTTGTTTTTTTGTGAAATTAAGCTTAAAATAGTAAATAAAGTGTATTAATGCAATGTTTGCACTGCTTGCAAACATTTCTATATGAAAAATATTATGTACTTTCTTACAAATATATATATTGACCACTAGGGGGAGCATTTTCCGTTTTAGACCTCAAGCAGCTATAGTGAGACTTACCAGCTTTACTGTTAGCTGGAAAATTGGGGCAGTAACTGTTGACATCAGCATTTCCCTCCCCTTTTGGGTGGTCTAATATCCCTGGGGCAGAATGAAGAGCAGCATCACAGGGCAGCGCCATTTTGTGTGTGACTGCCCTGTGATCTGCTATCACCAGCAGTTAGTGCATCAGAAGCACAGTTAGTTTATGTGGTGTTTATGTATGGAGCAGCATTGTCTGTGCAGAGCTGTCTGTGACTCATCCCTCAGTAAGATAAGAAGGAGCTCCAGGTCTGCAGTGAATGGCCAGGCATTGTGGAGGGAGGGGAGAGATACATTGTATGGCAGAGAGAGGTGTCAGGTGTCACCTCTCTGCAGGCTGGGAATGCAGCTTAATGGAGTGAATGGAGCTCCTGTGATAGAGAGTAAGTGGAGCTGGGCAGAGAGCACTGGGCTATAGTAAAATGGCTGCTAGTCACACCTACAGCAGTGAGTTGTGCAGCCCACAGAGGCGTGCCCAGCTCAATGCTAACGCCTCTCCAATGTTAAAGATAGGGTCCTCGCTGGTCTATTAGCTCCTATGTCCATGGGGTGCTGTAAAATGACACTTAGTGCCCTGCTACTGCTGCAAAACCAAGATGTCAGCCCCCAGTTCCTTCTTTAAACTCATATAACACAAGAAATCTGTTTCACATGCATTTAAAACTTGGTTATAGCAGCATGTTATGCTACATTACAGTGATTTATTAATAATCTACAAATGCGGTACCTTCCCTTTAAGGGCTGTCACACTGCTTGTGTTGCTGGGATCTGTAGGTCATCACCTGATCAGTGTAGAAGTTTGTTTTGCTGGGACTTGCAGTCCTCTAGGGTGGATGGGTGTAGTTTTTTACCTCTGCTAATACTGTCGTGCAATCCTGCTATAATAGTAATTCAATATCCTGGACTTTGTTAGTTGTGTGCTGAGACTTGTAGTTCTGCGGGAGTGATGTATGTGGTTTACACATGGCGTGATGTTAGGTGCTGTGTCTGCGCCTACGGGATGATGAGTGGTGTGAATTGTGGGGTCATTACTGGAGGTTTCCCACCCACCGAAGCCTCGGTGACATCGGCAGTAAGGCTACTTTCACACATCAGGTTTTTTGCATCAGGCACAATCCAGCGAATTTTCAAAAAAACAGATGTTTTTTTTTCCAGAGTTGTATTAGCACCAGATTGTGCCTGATGTCCCAACGTTTCATCCGTTTTTTGCTGGGTCCGGCGGCCGGAGAAAGCATCCAGACGAACTTTCTTTGTTACAGCGAAAAACCTGATGGCGCCGTCCGGCTTTTTTGGCAATGGACGCCTATGGGAGCAGCATGCGCCACCTGACGACATCCTGTGCCTGAGTCCGGCCTCCAAACTGCGCATGCCCTGTTCTCTCTCCCTATGCAGCATCAATAGTAAAAAGATATAATGCAAAAAATAAACAAAAATAAAAAATCGTGATATTCTCACCTTCCGGCGTGCCCCACAGCCTTCCTGCTCTTCGTGATGCTTCTGGTCCCAGTAATGCATCGCGGCAATGACCCCAGATGACGTGCGGTCTCGCGAAGAGCAGGATGGCTGCGGGGGACACCAGAAGGTGAGAATATCACAATTTTTTGTTTATTATTTTTTTACATTATATCTTTATTCCGGATCTGGAAGAAAAGCTGACCCGGCGCAATTAGTTATTACAGTAATTGTGCCGGATCCAGCAATCCGTCCTGCTGCCAGATTATGCATTACAGCGCTGGACGGATGTGTGAAACTAGCCTAACCAGTGCACGGTTTTCAGTATATGCTGATGTAATACATGAACTCACTCACAGAATATGTTGGTGCCGTATAAACAATGGTAATTAAAGGGAACCTGTCACCCCGTTTTTACAGTATGAGATAAAAATACCATTAAATAGGGCCTGAGCTGAAGAAAGGCACTGCACAGCTGAAGAAAAAGAGCACGATCTGCGCTATTCACTGCTTTATCGCTGGCGGTGGCCATCTTCCTGAGGCCGCGCGTGTGCAGATGGAGCGCTCTGCTGCTCGGGGCTTCAGGAAAATGGCCGCGGGATGCCGCGTGTGCGCAGATGGAAATCACGGCGGCCATTTTCCTGAAGCCGAGTTCGCATCTCAGTGGATTCTGCAGTTGGGCATGCGCAAACCACTACGCCACCAACGGAAAGATAAGCAAGATCTGGGGAGAAGAAGCGATTTCACCACGCACATTTGACCAGACCACCTTGATTGACAGGCGAAAACGGCGTCTTTGATAAGGTATTTTGGCAGCATAGGTGGGGAATCAGGGTACACAAAATACACTATTGTCCAGCACAGCTCAGGCCCTATTTAATGGTATTTTTATCTCATACTGAAAAAACGGGGTGACAGGTTCCCTTTAAGGGGAAACTGTCACCACAAATCACCTATGTAAATGTTAATATGGGCATACAGGTTATATACTGCAGAGAAGTCATCCCTGTGTGCCTCATATCAGTGGTGTTGAGGATAAATCACCTTTTATCACCTTATATATGTGACCTCTTCCAGGCTCTGTGGAGGACGCTGCCAGGAAGATGACTCTGCCTCCAGAGCTTGTTATCCATTTAAGGAGCAGTTACCAGTGTGATATGTAACACAGAACAGGAGACATGAAACTCTTTTTGCAAACAACTTTTCTGCTTCTCTCTGAGCACTGCTGTATTACAGCCCTGTCCGCCTGTGAGATGGAAGCTGAGAGGAACCTGCAGATGTGCCAGGTATAATCAGGAAAGTAGAGAGCGGCCATTACACAACTCCCTCTTATATTTATAACAAGCTCTGGAGGCAGAGTTATCTTCCCTGCACCGTCCTCCCCATAGCCTGGAAGAGGTGATTTACGTTAAAGCAACAACAGATGATTTTTGTTTTTCAATCACAAAGCCTTATCTGTGAGACACACAGGCAGGACTTTTTCAGCTGTCTATAACCTGTATGCCGATATTAATATTTTAAATACCGTAGGTTACATGTGGTGACAGATTCCCTTTAAAATAATCTATATACTGTAACTCTGTAATGTGGATATGTACTGTACCTGTATTATATAAGTAGCTATATGATGAGCATCTGTTGGGGATTTGATCAAGAGTAATGGTGTCCTCGATGCTGAGAAGTACAGGCAGATGCTTATCCAGGGGAGCACGGTGGCTCAGTTGAGCAAATTTTTTTAAATTCACTTCCGATTCTGATCGGCGCCGAAATATTATTTTTGCAATATTCACCAAATATCATTGGAGTCAATGGGCGTAGAAATGATCATGTTCGGAACTGATCATCAACCATAAATTCGACGTGGATAGGGTACCAATATGGGAAATTCACGTTTGGTGACCGATTCTGAACATATTCGCTCAACTCTACTCAGTGGTTAGCATTGTTACTTTGCAGCACTGGGTTCAAATCCCACCAAGGACAACATCTGCAAGTAGTTTGTGTTTGTGAGAGTTTCCTCCGGATTCTCCGGTTTCCTCCCACACTACAAAGACATACTGATAGGGAATTTTGATTGGGAGCCACAATGGGGACAGTGATGATAATTAGGGCTGTGGAGTCGGTAAGCCACAGTTGCGACTCCGACTCAGACTCCTGGATTTTATCAGACTCCGACTCTGGCTCCGACTCCGGCTCCGACTCCTTCATAAATGGCCAATTCGTAACAATAAATTTACTGTTGTAAGATATTAACATCGTGCTTATTCAGTTTCTCACCATCATATAAGTAATCAGACCACTTAGAGCAAAAACTATATTTATTAGAATACAATTAGAATATAGCAAATAACTTTCATAAACTTTTCTAAACTCTTGTAAGTAATTATGCAATAAACACTGTTATGCAGTTAATAAGAAGAAATCTATAAATTTGTCCTCAGAAAAAGTATTGCCTCTGTCAGATCCTCCTTCATGGATGCCCTCAAATCTGATCTAATTATTTTGAGAGCAGAGAACAACCTCTCTACACTAACTTGGGTTGGTGGCAAAGCAGTAACCACTCGGGCAACATCTCTGACAATGTCAGGATACAGAGGAATCGCTTGTTGCACTGTTATTTTTGATGAACGGTCAAATTTCTCAATTTCTTTTAGTGCACATGAAAAATTCTGCTGAAAGGTACTGGCTGTGTTCTTTGATGGGGATGACTCTTCTATGTGGGAACGCTTTGCACGGTCCTTGTGATCCAAATATTTTTCGAAATTAAATTCTTCATCAGTTGATGAGGGTGAAGATGTGGCAGGATGACCAAATTCTTCTTGTTCCTCCTGACTGTTCTGCAACCCGTTCATCCTTACTGCTATTTCAAACAGAGCTTCTTTTCCTTTACTTAGCTGTTGATCATCTAGAAGAATCCGATGCATTGGGTCTACATACACAGCTGCCAAAAGAATGTTATTTTGTAATAGTAGCTCCTCTCTCCGTTTCATTGATGTAGCAATGCCACTTGCAATTAACCCTCCTCTTTGGGACAGGCGAAACATCAGGTTCTTCCACTCCTTTAAGAAAATACCTGGAGTTAAGTCCTATACTTGTAATTTTTTAGTCACTGTAAATGGGTGCTCTAGCAATTTTTCCAGCTCAGTCACCTGATTCCACTGACTTTCATTTAGCGTCAGTTGAGGGTTAGCCATGTCTACAAGAAAGGTTTTCAGTTCAACCAAGCGCTGAATCATTAAGTAAGTACTGCCCCATCGTGTGGCTTGATCAATAATTGCCCCTTTTCCAGCACGTCTCTTCAAAATTGAGTCAACTTTAGGGGTTCTGGCAACAGTAGCCAATTTTCTCACCTTGCCAATCAGTGCAGCAGCATGTCCTTCTTGCAGACTGTCTCTTATAGCCAGCTGTAGCGTATGCACAACACAGCGCATGTGATGAATGAAAGAACGTATTGACAGTTTCAACAAGATCATCTAAACTATCATGTTGCTGTTCATCTGAAGCAACTTCAGTTTGCTCCTCAGTTACAATACTGTGTTCCTCTATTTCAAACATTTCTGTGTCTGTGGACCCAGAATGTTCTTCTAGCTGCTGGTTACCATCATTACTCTGATTCATTAGCTTAATAGTACTTATCATATTTGAAGCATTGTCAGTTACGACAGAAAGAACTTGCTCTTTTTTAAGTTCATAGTCTTGCAGAACCTTTTCCACCAAGACCTGGAGAAACTCACTGGTGTGATGAGCTTTGGTGTCTTTTACTACCAATGTCTTGGTAACTATTTCATTTTTGTCACAAACAAATCGGACATTGATGGCAAAATAGTTCACTCTGACGTGTGCAGGCATCCATTTTAAGAAACAGAAAGCGTCCCTTGAGAGTTTTTTTAAGTTCTTCCTTTTGTTTAAAAGCTTCTTCGATTACTAATTTTCTAATACTCTCTCTCTCCAGAGAAACACCAAGCTTGCGGGCCATTTCCCCATTCAAACACATAAAGGCTGGTCGTGAAAATAATGAAATAGGCACACTATCCTTTACAACAAGCTCTATGATCTGTTTTTTAAATGTATCTACTGTCGTTGTCACAGTAACTTTGTCACTGACAAAATATCTTGCAACTGATGGCTGCAAAGTTCTCTGCTCCTTTGTTTGGCTGGAAGAGCTGGGCACTGGTTCATTGGTTTGGATGCAGTCTTTCTCATCCACTGCTTTCAGTACTTCTGGATGAAAGCGCTGTAAATGTCTCTTTTGATTAGAAGCTCTGGTAGGAGCATTTTTATCTTTGCCTGAATATGCACTGATCTTGGCTTCACAGCATTTGTTTTCGTCTGGATCATTTGTCATACACTGACAGACATAATGTTTTCTATCTTGAGTGATGGTGAAATGTTCAAATACAGCTGATTTAATGTGACCCTTCTTTGACATTCTCAGGTTTTTAATTCTGCATTCACAATCCAAATGACAATTGTTTTTCCTAAAAACAATTGTACAAAATTATTGCCAGGCCGTACAACTGATATAGTGGTCAGTAATACTGTTATTCCTCATGTACTTAGTTAACTGATGCAAAGTTTGTTGAAAGGATAATACTTCTTACAGTCTTCCTCTTCTGAGTAGCAGCTGTGAGATGCTTGGAAGACGCACACCTAGTAAACATCTAGTCTAGAGGAGGAGCTTTACTAGTAAGAATTTGCAACACATTTTCACTTTCAGTTTCATACATTATAAGTAGGGGGGGTTGGGGCACCATGAGGTTAACCAAGTATAAGATTAGGCAAGGGCAGTGGAGAACAGTGACACACAAGAAGTAAGGGTACCGTTACACTAAATGATTTACCAACGATCACGACCAGCGATACGACCTGGCCGTGATCGTTGGTAAGTCGTTGTGTGGTCGCTGGAGAGCTGTCACACAGACAGCTCTCCAGCGACCAACGATGCCGAAGTCCCCGGATAACCAGGGTAAACATCGGGTTACTAAGCGCAGGGACGCGCTTAGTAACCCGATGTTTACCCTGGTTACCATTGTAAATGTAAAAAAAACCAAAAACACTACATACTCACATTCCAGTGTCTGTCACGTACCTCGCCGTCAGCTTCCCTCACTGACTGTGTCAGTGCCGGCTGTAAAGCACAGCACAGCGGTGACGTCACCGCTGTGCTCTGCTTTTACTTTACGGCCGGCACTCAGTCAGTGCGGGAAGCTGACGGCGAGGGACGTGACAGACACCGGAATGTGAGTATGTAGTGTTTTTGTTTTTTTTTTACATTTACAATGGTAACCAGGGTAAATATCGGGTTACTAAGCGCAGCCCTGCGCTTAGTAACCCTATGTTTACCCTGGTTACAAGCGAACACATCGCTGGATCGGCGTCACACACGCCGATCCAGCGATGACAGCGGGTGATCCAGCGACGAAAGAAAGTTTCAAACGATCTGCTACGACGTACGATTCTCAGCGGGGTCCCTGATCGCAGTAGCGTGTCAGACACAGCGATATCGTAACTATATCGCTGGAACGTCACGGATCGTGCCGTCGTAGCGACCAAAGTGCCACTGTGAGACGGTACCCTAAGAAATGTCTCTATCTCCAGCAGAACTGCTTATCACTGTTGTTCATAGTTTGATAGAACATATATATTTGAGTAACATTTATAAAATTCATATGAAAGTTCAATTATGAAATATTAATACATTTTTTTGAACCCCTTTCTGTCATTGGACGTACTATTCCGTCCATGTGGGGTGGGCCCTACTTCCCAAGGATGGAATAGTACGTCCAGCGCGACCGGCCGCACTCACGGGGGGAGCGCGGCCGGGTGTCAGCTGACGGTATCGCAGCTGACATCCGGCACTATGGGCCAGGAGCGGTCACGGACCGCCCCCGGCACATTAACCCCCGGCACACTGCGATCAAACATGATCGCAGTGTTCCGGCGGTACAGGGAAGCATCGCGCAGGGAGGGGGCTCCCTGTGTGCTTCCCTGAGACGATCGGTACAAGGCGATGTGCTCACCTTGTACCGAGCGTCTCCTCCCTGCAAGCCCCGGATCCAAAATGGCTGCGGGGCTGCATCCGGGTCCTGCAGGGAGGTGGCTTCACAGTGCCTGCTCAGAGCAGGCGCCGGGAAGCCTCCCTGCTGTGCTGTGTGATCGCCGATCTGACACAGTGCACAGCAAAGTGTCAGATCGGCGATCTGTCACTTTACTGTGAAGTCCCCCCCTGGGGCAAAGTAAAAATGTAAAAAAAAAAAAAAAAAAATCCTAAATAAATAATAACAAAAAAAAATATTGTTCCAATAAATACATTCCTTTAGCTAAATAAAAATAAAAAAACAATAAAAGTACACATATTTAGTATCGCCGCGTCCGTAACGACCCGACCTATAAAACTGTCCCACTAGTTAACCCCTTCAGTGAACACCGTAAAAAAAGAGGCAAAAAACGCTTTATTATCATACCGCCGAACAAAAAGTGGAATAACATGCGATCAAAAAGATGGATATAAATAACAATTGTACTGCTGAAAATGTCATCTTGTCCCGCAAAAAACGAGCTGCCATACAGCATCATCAGCGAAAAAATAAAGTTATAGTCCTCAGAATAAAGCGATGCAAAAATAATTATTTTTTCTATAAAATAATTTTTATCGTATAAAAGCGCCAAAACATTAAAAAAATGATATAAATGAGGTATCGCTGTAATCGTACTGACCCGAAGAATAACACTTATCTATTTTACCAAACGCGGAACGGTATAAGCGCCCCCCCAAAAGAAATTCATGAATAGCTGGTTTTTGGTCATTCTGCCTCACAAAAATCGGAATAAAAAGCGATCAAAAAATGTCACGTGCCCGAAAATGTTACCAATAAAAACGTCAACTTGTCCCGCAAAAAACAAGACCTCACATGACTCTGTGGACCAAAATATGGAAAAATTATAGAACTCAAAATGTGGTAACACAAAAAAACATTTTTTGCAATAAAAAGCGTCTTTTAGTGTGTGACGGCTGCCAATCATAAAAATCCGCCAGAAAACCCGCTATAAATAGTAAATCAAACCCCCCCCCCCCCCCCCCCCCCTTTCATCACCCCGTTAGTTTAGAAAAATTAAAAAAAATGTATTTATTTACATTTTCCCGCTAGGGTTAGGGCTACAGTTAGGGTTAGGGTTGGGGCTAAAGTTAGGGTTTTGGATTACATTTAGGGTATGTGCACACGTCAGGATTTCTTGCAGAAATTTCCTGAAGAAAACCGGAAATTTTCTGCAAGAAATCTGCATATTTTTTTTTTGCGTTTTTTTTTTTTTTTAGCATTTTGCAAGCATAATTAGCTTGCAGAATGCTAAAGTTTTCCAAGCGATCTCTAGCATTGCTTGGAAAACTGATTGACAGGTTGGTCACACTTGTCAAACATAGTGTTTGACAAGTGTGACCAACTTTTTACTATAGATGCAGCATCAATAGTAAAAGATAGAATGTTTAAAAATAATTTAAAAAAATGGTTATACTCACCTGCAAACAGCCGATCTCCTCAGCGGCTTCCGTTCCTATAGATGGTGTGTGTCTGTGTGCAGGACGTTCGATGACGTCGCGGTCACGTGACCGCGACGTCATCGCGGTCATTTGACCGCAACGTCATCGCAGGTCCTTCACACACACCATCTATAGGAACGGAAGCGGCGGCATGCACCGCTGAGAGGCGGGAAGACTCCGGGGGCCATCGAAGGTGAGTATATGACTATTTTTTATTTTAATTCTTTTTTTTTTTTTTTTTTTACCAATTATATGGTGCCCAGTCCGTGGAGGAGAGTCTCCTCTCCTCCACCCTGGGTACCAACCGCACATGATCTGCTTACTTCCTGCATGGTGGGCATAGCCACATGCGGAAAATAAGCAGATCAATGCATTCCTAGGTGTGCGGAATCCCCGCAATTCCGCAAATTTAATGAACATGTTGCTTTTTTTTTCCGCGATGCGATTTTTTTCACGGAAAAAAATGCAACATTTGCACAAGAAATGCGGAATGCACTGAAAATAATGGGAGGCATATGTAAGCTTTTTTTCGCGTTTTTATAGCGAAAAAATGCGAAAAATACTGAACGTGTGCACATGGCCTCACAGTTGGGAATAGGGTTGGGGTTAGGGGTGTGTCAGGGTTAGGGGTGTGGTTAGGGTTACAGTTGAGATTAGGGTTAGGGGTGTGTTTGGATTAGGGTTTCAGTTAGAATTGGGGAGTTTCCACTGTTCAGGCACATCAGGGGCTCTCCAAATGCGACATTGTGTCCGATCTCAATTCCAGCCAATTCTGCGTTGAAAAAGTAAAACAGTGCTCCTTCCCTTCCGAGCTCTCCCGTGCGCACAAACAGGGGTTTACCCCAACATATGTATCAGCGTACTCAGGACAAATTGTACAACAACTTTTGGAGTCCAATTTCTTCTCTTACCCTTGGGAAAATAAAAAATTGGGGGCGAAAAGATCATTTTGTGAAAAAAATATGATTTTTTATTTTTACGGCTCTGCATTATAAACTTTTTGTGAAGCACTTGGTGGGTCAAAGTGCTCACCACACATCTAGATAAGTTCCTTAGGGGGTCTACTTTCCAAAATGGTGTCACTTGTGGGGGGTTTCCATGTTTACGCACATCAGTGGCTCTCCAAACACAACATGGCGTCCCATCTGAATTCCAGTCAATTTTGCATTGAAAAGTCAAATGGCGCTCCTTCGCTTCCGAGCTCTGCCATGCGCCCAAATAGTGGTTTACCCCCACATATGGGGTATCGGCGTACTTAGGACAAATTGTACAACAACTTTTGGGGTCCATTTTCTCCTGTTACCCTTTGTAAAATAGAACAAATTGGAGCTGTAGTAAATTTTTTGTGTAAAAAAGTTAAATGTTCATTTTTATTTAAACATTCCAAAAATTCCTGTGAAACACCTGAAGGGTTAATAAACTTCTTGAATGTGGTTTTGAGCACATTGAGGGGTGCAGTTTTTAGAATGGTGTCACACTTGTGTATTTTCCATCATATAGACCCCTCAAAATGACTTCAAATGAGATGTGGTCCCTAAAAAAAAAATGGTGTTGTAAAAATGAGAAATTGCTGGTCAACTTTTAACCCTTATAACTCCCTAACAAAAATAATTTGGATTCCAAAATTGTGCTGATGTAAAGTAGATATGTGGGAAATGTTACGTATTAAGTACTTTGTGTGACATATCTCTGTGATTTAATTGTATAAAAATTCAAAGTTGGAAAATTGCAAAATTTTCAAAATTTTCACCAAATTTCCGTTTTTTTTCACAAATAAACGCAGGTAATATCAAAGAAATGTTACCACTATAATGAAGTACAATATGTCACGAGAAAACAATGTCAGAATCACCGGGATCCGTTGAAGCGTTCCAGAGTTATAACCTCATAAAGGGACAGTGGTCAGAATTGTAAACATTGGCCCGGTCATTAACGTGCAAACAACCCTTGGGAGTAAAGGGGTTAAAGTCGGAGTCGGTACATTTCTACTAACTCCGACTCCACGACTCTGACTCCACAGCCCTGATGATAATGTCTGTACAGCGCTGTGGAATATGATGGAAGCATGTAAGTAAGCATAATAAATAAATCCATTATGCAATACCATTCACAGGACAGTACATCCGCTGTCATTTTGAACTGTCTTCATTGTTAAAAGCAATAAGGGATGTGATTCAGCAAAGTGTCTTTTGCTAGAATACTGGTGCAAAATGTTTTGTAGAGTCACTGGGTTTTTTTTATTTTATTTTTTTTAACTACTCTAGCATTCCTGGTGAGGTGCACGTTACTGAGAAATTCATTAAGTGGCGTGCCCCTCTTAATAAGTTTTGTGCCTCATACACCTGCAAGCCTTTCATTAAGGCCGGGGTCACACTTTTGAGTGCAATGTGAGAAACTCGTGCCTCAATACCCGGCACTCGGGACCACTCGGGATTTCAGCTGTGCAGAAATACATGCAGCCGCAGACTCCAGTCCCGAGCGCCGGCCGCAGTGCCGGGTATTGATGCGAGAGACTCGCATTGCACTCGCAAGTGTGACCCCGGCCTAAGACTGAGGTGCGCAGTTCAGTCTTAATTAACTGGCTGAAAGGAAGTGATGATATGGCGCCTTAATCAGTCTGTCTGGGATTTCATGAACAACCTCCTAGAGTTCCTTCAGAACTGTGTGCAAGTGTACGTATTTATTATACTTATTTATATATAGTGCCATAATTTTCCTCAGCAGTTTCCAGACATAATCATCAATATCTCCATCGGGGCTCACAATCTAAATTGCCTCAGTATGCTTTTGGATACATAGAATTGATGATGTTTTGAATGCAAAGGGTGGTCACACCACATGCTGATTTGATATAGATTTAATAAGTATGAGAATAAAAGCGGCACTCACCCGTTCTAAGCAGTAGAATTGATGTCCTTTATTTGCGCTCAGCAAGTTACAGGCATGTTTCGGCGGCGGCAGGTGGGGAGAGGGGTGCAGGGAGTGAACGACTGAACGTTCACTCCCCGCACCCCTCTCCCCACCTGCTGCCACCGAGTGCCGCTTTTATTCTCATACTTATTTTGTCGATTGTGAATTTCATATGGTGAGCACCACCCCTGTCAGCAGTGAGCCTCGGAATGTGCTGATCTTCAAAGGATCAAATAGAGTATATATCTTCATGCAACATACAGCAATCGGTGCCGTTCGCTCCCACTTTTTTCTTGAAGGATTTTGATATAGATTTATTTTTATTCGTTCACTTAGTAGTTTATTTTAGCATAAGTAACAAAATACAAACGTTTCTATTTTTGAAAGCTTTCTTAGGGCTCTTTCACCACACGTATGGAAGGCACTTACACATGTAGACCCGTTCAAGTGAATGGGTCTGTGCCCATGTCAGTGTGTTTCTATGGACCGTGTGTCCGTGGGCAAAACCGCTGACATGTCCCTTTTTTTTTTTTTTTCTTTTATACTAACTGCATGGTCTGCAAATCGTCCTGCACACTGATTACACACGGATGGTATGTGTTTGATACATACCGGTGCCTGGCAATCAGCGGTATTGTTCACACTGATCCTGTGTGCTGAAGACCGCTCTCCTCATCTTCCCTGTGATGAGCGTGAGCAGGGGACAATGTTGAGTGTTGTGTTCAGGATAGGAGAAAAAAAAAATGGAAAGACACCTGCGCTTGCTCACATTTCGAAAGGTAATTCTAAAAGCAGCAAAATGGTATTAACCCCTTCATGGAAGTGCATCTGAACAGCAAGGTGGATTGCTGTTGAGGGGAGATAGAGAGAAAAAAAAAACTCTATAAATCTTCAGCACAGCGAGTGTGAGCGAGCTGAGTGTGACCTGAGCGTAAGTGTGAACGGCGGTAAGTGTGTGACTTGTGATTCAGTGACTTTGGAATCGGGGAGTTTCCAAGGGAGGAATTGCTTCGGTTTTTTTTTTTGTTTTGTTTTTTTTTAATTAATACTTTGTTATTTATTTTTAATTAACGTTTCTGTGTGGTGCAATCCCCATTAGGAAATGTGCTCCACAATTGTTAATGCCATCCAGTGCACATCTTGCCACATGTATGCAGTCCTTGACCAGCCGGTCGAGGGTGCATACTGCTGTGCGAGATGTGAGCACATTGTGCATTTGGAAACCCAGATACTGGATCTAAATGTGCAGCTGGCAACACTGAGATCCATAGACAATATGGAGAGGAGTCTTCTGCTCACAGAGCAGACGCTCAATGGGATAGATGAGGAGGGGGATGGTAGGATGGAGCTGCATGACAGTGTGGCAGTTAGCTGGGTGACAGATAGAAGGCGGGGTAGAGGGAAGAGTGCCAGGGAGGCTAGTCCTGATCTGGCACACCCCAATAAGTTCGCTAAGTTGGCAGATGAGGGGGGTGCCAGTACAGGGGTAGCACTGCTGCAGCCAGGCATGTCCTCTGAAAGCCGGAGGAGTGACTGCTCCAGTAAGGAGGGAAATAGGAGAGCAGGGCAGGCCAGACAGGTGCTGGTAGTGGGGGACTCAATTATTAGGGGAACAGATAGGGCAATCTGTCACAAAGACGGATCGTCGGACGGTGTGCTGCCTACCTGGCGCTCGAGTCCGACACATCGCTGATCGGGTGGACAGATTACTGGGAGGGGCTGGTGAGGACCCAGCGGTCATGGTGCACATTGGCACAAATGACAAAGTTAGAGGTAGGTGGAAGGTCCTTAAAGATGATTTCAGGGAATTAGGCTGCAAGCTGAAAGCAAGGACCTCCAACGTGGTATTTTCCGAAATACTGCCTGTACCACGTGCCACGCCAGAGAGGCAACGGGAGATTAGGGAGGTTAATAAGTGGCTCAAGAATTGGTGTAGGAAGGAGGGGTTTGGGTTCCTGCAGAACTGGGCCGACTTCTCAGATGGCTACAGGCTCTACGCTAGGGACGGGCTGCACCTCAATGGGGAAGGGGCAGCTGTGCTGGGGGAGAAAATGGTTAGAAGGTTGGAGGAGTGTTTAAACTAGGGATTGGGGGGGAGGGTATTCATTTTATAGGAGGGGAAGATAGTGCAGATAGAGACCTTGGCACAAATAAGGAAGTTGGGGGTGGCGGTGGCATGGGGGGTGGGGTTAGAACAGTTAGTAATTTAAGAAAGAATAGAGGTACAGAGAGGAACATCAAGTGCATGTATACTAATGCCAGAAGCCTCGCCAACAAAATGGATGAATTAGAACTAATGTTGTTGGAGCATAATTATGACATGGTGGGGATATCTGAGACGTGGCTGGATGAGAGCCATGACTGGGCTGTTAACTTGCAGGGCTATAGCCTGTTCAGAAATGACCGAACGGGGGAGGTGTGTGTCTATATGTAAAATCTTCCTTAAAACCCATCCTGCGTGATAATATAGGTGAATTTAATGAAAATGTAGAGTCCCTGTGGGTGGAGATAAGGGGAGGGGGAAAAAATAATAAATTACTGATAGGGATTTGTTATAAATCTCAAAAAATAATGGAAGCAATGGAGAATATCCTCGTAAAGCAAATAGATGAAGCTGCGACTCAAGGAGAAGTCATTATTATGGGGGACTTCAACTACCCTGAAATAGATTGGGGAACAGAAACCTGCAGTTCCAGCAAAGGTAATCGGTTTTTGACAACTATGAGAGACCATTACCTTTCACAACTGGTTCAGGACCCAACAAGGAGGGGGGCACTGCTAGACCTAATATTAACCAACAGGCCAGACCGCATATCAAATATAAGGGTTGGGGGTCACTTGGGGAATAGTGATCACAAAATAATAAGTTTTCATGTCTCCTTTAATAAGACGTGTAGTAGAGCGGTGACAAGGACACTAAACTTCAGGAGGGCAAATTTCCAACGGATGAGAGAGGATCTTGGTGCAATTAACTGGGACGATATCCTGAGACACAAAAATACACAAAGAAAATGGGAGACGTTTATTAGCATCCTGGATAGGACCTGTGCACAGTATATACCGCATGGGAATAAACATACTAGAAATAGGAGGAAACCAACATGGCTAAATAGAGCTGTAAGGGGCGCAATAAGGGACAAAAAGAAAGCATTTAGAGAATTAAAGGAAGTAGGTAGTGAGGAGGCATTAAATAAATACAGAAAATTAAATAAATTCTGTAAAAAGCAAATCAAGGCAGCAAAGATTGAGACAGAGAGACTCATTGCCAGAGAGAGTAAAAATAATCCCAAAATATTCTTTAACTATATAAATAGTAAGAAACTAAAAAATGACAGTGTTGGCCCCCTTAAAAATAATCTGGGAGAAATGGTGGATGAGGATGAGGAAAAAGCCAATATGCTAAATGACTTTTTTTCATCAGTATTTACAAAAGAAAATCCCATGGCAGACAAAATGACTAGTGATAAAAATTCCCCATTAAATGTCACCTGCTTAACCCAGCAGGAAGTACAGCGGCATCTAAAAAAAACTAAAATTGACAAATCTCCGGGCCCGGATGGGATACACCCCCGAGTACTGCAGGAACTAAGTACAGTCATTGATAGACCATTATTTTTAATCTTTAAAGACTCCATAATAACAGGGTCTGTACCACAGGACTGGCGTATAGCAAATGTGGTGCCAATATTCAAAAAAGGGGCAAAAACTGAACTCGGTAATTATAGGCCAGTAAGCTTAACCTCTACTGTGGGTAAAATCCTGGAGGGCATTCTAAGGGATACTATACTGGAGTATCTGAAGAGGAATAACCTTATGACCCAGTATCAGCACGGGTTTACTAGGGACCGATCATGTCAGACTAATTTGATCAGCTTCTATGAAGAGGTAAGTTCCGGACTGGACCAAGGGAACCCAGTGGATGTAGTGTATATGGACTTTTCTAAAGCTTTTGATACGGTGCCACACAAAAGGTTGTTACATAAAATGAGAGTAATGGGGATAGGGGAAAATATGTGTAAGTTGGTTGAGAGCTGGCTCAGGGATAGGAAACAAAGGGTGGTTATTAATGGAGCACACTCGGACTGGGTTGCGGTTGGCAGTGGGGTACCACAGGGGTCAGTATTGGGCCCTCTTCTTTTTAACATATTTATTAATGTCCTTGTAGGGGGCATTCAGAGTAGAATTTCAATATTTGCAGATGACACTAAACTCTGCAGGGTAATCAATACAGGGGAGGACAATTTTATATTACAGGATGATTTATGTAAACTAGAAGCTTGGGCTGATAAATGGCAAATGAGCTTTAATGGGGATAAATGTAAGGTCATGCACTTGGGTAGAAGTAATAAGATGTATAACTATGTGCTTAATTCTAAAACTCTGGGCAAAACCGTCAATGAAAAAGACCTGGGTGTATGGGTGGATGACAAACTCATATTCAGTGGCCAGTGTCAGGCAGCTGCTACAAAGGCAAATAAAATAATGGGATGCATTAAAAGAGGCATAGATGCTCATGAGGAGAACATAATTTTACCTCTATACAAGTCACTAGTTCGACCACACTTAGAATACTGTGCACAGTTCTGGTCTCCGGTGTATAAGAAAGACATAGCTGAACTGGAGCGGGTGCAGAGAAGAGCGACCAAGGTTATTAGAGGACTGGGGGGTTTGCAATACCAAGATAGGTTATTACACTTGGGGATATTTAGTTTGGAAAAACGAAGACTAAGGGGTGATCTTATTTTAATGTATAAATATATGAGGGGACAGTACAAAGACCTTTCTGATGATCTTTTTAATCATAGACCTGAGACAGGGACAAGGGGGCATCCTCTACGTCTGGAGGAAAGAAGGTTTAAGCATAATAACAGACGCGGATTCTTTACTGTAAGAGCAGCAAGACTATGGAACTCTCTGCCGTATGATGTTGTAATGAGTGATTCATTACTTAAATTTAAGAGGGGACTGGATACCTTTCTGGAAAAGTATAATGTTACAGGGTATATACACTAGATTCCTTGATAAGGCGTTGATCCAGGGAACTAGTCTGATTGCCGTATGTGGAGTCGGGAAGGAATTTTTTTCCCCATGGTGGAGTTACTCTTTGCCACATAGGTTTTTTTTGCCTTCCTCTGGATCAACATGTTAGGGCATGTTAGGTTAGGCTATGGGTTGAACTAGATGGACTTACAGTCTTCCTTCAACCTTAATAACTATGTAACTATGACCGTGGGATTTTTCGTTTTTCCATTTTCGTTTTTCACTCCCCTCCTTCCCAGAGCCATAACTTTTTTATTTTTCCGTCAATTTGGCCATGTGAGGGCTTATTTTTTGCGGACGAGTTGTACTTTTGAATGACACCATTGGTTTTACCATGGCGTGTACTAGAAAACGGGAAAAAAATTCCAAGTGCGGTGAAATTGCAAAAAAAGTGCAATCCCACACTTGTTTTTTGTTTGTTTTTTTTGCTAGGTTCACTAAATGATAAAACTGACCTGCCATTATGATTCTCCAGGTCAGTACGAGTTCATAGACACCTCACATGTCTAGGTTATGTTTTACCTAAGTGGTGAAAAAAAATTCCAAACTTTGCAAAAAAATAAATAAATAAAATTGCGCCATTTTCCGATACCCGTAGCGTCTCCATTTTTCGTGATCTGGGGTCAAGTGAGGGCTTATTTTTTGCGTGCCGAGCTGGCGTTTTTAATAATAGCATTTCGGTGCAGATACGTTCTTTTGATCGCCCGTTATTGCATTTTAATGCAATGTCGCGGCGACCAAAAAAACGTCTGGCGTTTCGATTTTTTTTTTCTCGTTACGCCGATCAGGTTAATGCTTTTTTTTTATTGATAGATCGGGCGATTCTGAACGCGGCGATACCAAATATGTGTAGATTTGATATTTTTTTTATTGATTTATTTTGATTGGGGCGAAAGGGGGGTGATTTAAACTTTTATATTTTTTTTATTTTTTTCACATTTTTTTTAACTTTTTTTTTTACTTTTGCCATGCTTCTATAGCCTCCATGGGAGGCTAGAAGCAGGCACAGCCCGATCGGCTCTGCTACATAACAGCGATCATCAGATCGCTGTTATGTAGCTAAAATGCAGGTGTGCTGTGAGCGCCGACCACAGGGGGGCGCTCACAGCCACCGGCGATCAGTAACCATAGAGGTCTCAAGGACCTCTATGGTTACCTTCCTGACTCATCGCCGACCCCCGATCATGTGACGGGGGTCGGAGATGCGCTCATTTCCGGCCGCCCGGCCGGATGCGGTAGTTAAATGCCGCTGTCTGCGTTTGACAGCGGCATTTAACTAGTTAATAGCGGCGGGTGATCGCGATTTCACCCGCCGCTATTGCGCGCACATGTCAGCTGTAAAAAACAGCTGACATGTCGCGACTTTGATGTGCGCTCACCGCCGGAGCGCACATCAAAGCAGGGGACCCGACATCGGACGGTATAGTACGTCCGATGTCGGGAAGGGGTTAAACACCCCTGGTAACACAGTAAGGTAAAAAAGCATAACTGTAAAATAAATGACACTGCATTAGGCTACTTTCACACTAGCGTCGTACTGCGTCGTTTTGGAGAAAAAACGCATCCTGCAAAGTTGCCCGTAGGATGCGTTTTTTTTTCTCCATAGGCTTGCATTAGCGATGTATTGCCACACGTCGCATCCGTCGTGCGACGGATGCGTCATGTTTTGGCGGATCGTCGGCACGAAAAAAGTTCCATGTAACGTTTTTTTTGTGCGTCGTGTCTGCCGTTTTCGACCGCTCATGCGCGGCCGGAACTCCGCCCCCTCCTCCCCGAACATTACAATGGGACAGCGGATGCGTTGAAAACTGCATCCGCTGCCCCCGTTGTGCTTCTATTTCTCCTACGCCTCATTGGGGGACACAGACCGTGGGTGTTATGCTGCTGCCACTAGGAGGACACTAAGTGATACAAAGAAAGTTAGCTCCTCCCCTGCAGTATACACCCTCCTGCTGGCCCTCAGCTAACCAGTTCTTGCTTAGTGTCTTAGGAGGCACTTGGGTCTTTTTTCCCAGACCCCATCTTTGTTTTAATTTTTGATTTTTTAATTTTATGTAAATTTTTAATTTTTTATTTAACGGAGTGAAGGGGGCGACGGGTCCTTTTTTTCATAAGGTCCGCTCTCCCCCGAACCAACAACAGGCGAGCACGGCGAGTATACCTCCCCGTCCCTCTCCTGCGACGTATGGCGCACGAAAAAAGTTTGCGCCAGGGCAACGGTTCCTTTTTTGGTCCCGATTTCCCCCAACCCCCTCCAGGACCCTGCATTACAGCGATGTAATTTGGAGACGTAGGCAGTCCGGAGGGGATGTTGTGCCGCAGCCCCCCTCTGCTACAGAGATGCATCAGGGGCCTCTCCATCCCCATCCAGGGTGCATGGATTGAGCTTACAGACTCACAGAAGCGCCCAGCAGACCTGTGAGATCCGGGATGGCGGCTGTAAGTACCTTCTGGGGACTCCCCCCTGCTCCCCCTCAGCGGCAGCGATGCAGTCTGGGTCCCCAGGGAGAGGCACCGCCGACCGGTGCTCGGCGGCGCTCCGTCGCGGCCGCCGCCGCACATCGTCGGCAGGGCCCATAAATTTAGTCCCCGGCTTCTTCAGCCGGAGTAGGCCGCAGTGGCCTCTATGGGGTAGGCGCCGGCAGTACTTGCGGCAGAGCCCCTGGGGACAGGCGCCGGCGGTCGGGAACTGCGGCGGTTAGCGTCGCTCTGTTGCGGCCGCCGCGCATCCCCAGGCAGGCTGGAAATTTAGTCCCCGGCTTTTCAGCTGGAGTAGGCCGCAGTGGGCAGATCCCTCCCACGGCCGTAACCCCGCCCCCCTAGATCGGCGCTTCTCGTCTGGGACGAGAGGCGCCCTGCAGATCTCGGGGGCCTTGCTTCCTCACGCTGCCTGCCTGGAAGATGCGGTCCTGGGAGTGCCACTGGCCAGTACGCCAGCGGCAATCATTCGGCGCGCGGCCCGCCGACGCGCTCCACCGGCAGGCTCCATAAATTTAGTCCCCGGCTTTTGCAGCCGGACTAGGCCGCAGTTGAAATCCTTTTCAGGAGCGGAGGTGCTTTCATGGTCCCGATGGGCTGAACTTCGTGGATGTACAGAAGCCCCCCTCCATGGTCCGGGCAGCCTCCTCCACCACTGTGAAAGCGGACAAGGAGGCGGACGGTTCCTCTCCACCTCCCTAACAAAGGGATGATGGATTGAGGTTTATCTCTCTATCCCTGCACCGTCCACGCTGCAATACCCGACATCCGCGGCGGCTCCATGCCGGGACGCGCACCGTTGGTAAGTGGATTCTGCCAGCAATGGGCTTCTGCAGCGGGATATTGACAGGCAGTCTCAGACTTCCCTGTGGCCACCTCCCTGAGGTAACGCTCCAGTCGGCTAACAAATTTTGCTCCCGGCTTCGGCCGATGTGTAGTACAGAAGCGCACTGTGTCGCCTCAAGGCGGCTTAGCCTTTTTTCCTGGCGCTTAGCGCCTGACGCAGAAGCGCTCAATTTTCTCGAGCAACGGGTGACCACCCCTAACTTTTACGCTGACGCCGGCTGCAGAAATTTACGCCCCGGCTGGGGCCTATCATGGAAGTTTCGAGGCTCCGCCCATGTCGTGCCTGTAGCTCCGCCCCCTAAATTGGCGCTTCTCGCTCGCTGCGAGATTTTACCTAACCCGCATGACCAGTATTCCTGGTCTTAAAGTCACACGACCAGTATTCTCTGGTCTTAAAGGCACGTGACCAGTATTTCCTGGTCTTAAAGGCACGTGACCAGTATTCCCTGGTCTTAAAGGCACGTGACCAGTATTCCCTGGTCTTAAGGGTACGTGACCAGTATCCCCTGGTCTTAAGGGTACGTGACCAGTATCCCCTGGTCTTAAAGGCACGTGACCAGTATTCCCTGGTCTTACAGGCACGTGACCAGTATTCCCTGGTCTTAAGGGCGCGTGACCAGAATTCCCGGGTTTTAAAGGCACACGTCCAGTTTTCCCTGGTTTTAAAGGCACACGACCAGTATTCCCTGGTCTTAATGGCGCACGACCAGTATTCCCTGGTCTTAAAGGCACACGACCAGCATTCTCTGGTCTTAAAGCCACACGACCAGTAATCCCTGGTCTTAAAGGCAGACGACCAGTATTCCCTGGTCTTAAAGGCACACGACCAGTATTCCCTGGTCTTAAAGGCACACGACCAGTTTTCCCTGGTCTTAACGGCACACGACCAGTATTCCCTGGTCTTGAGGACACCATGACCAATCCGAAACTGGTCATAAATGAGGAGCCCTCTGCCGCTGATCCCAGTTTATCCCAGTGTAACTAGTTCCCTCAGCCTAAACTCCCTCGTAGAGCTTTTGCCATCCAGTCCGGATATGCGATTCACTGGACAGAAGCCTCTACGTGGGACGCTATGCCTGGTCTGATTTTTAACGGCGACAGGCACTTTAAAGGGCGCCGGTCTCCCCACACCATCAACAGACGGGCACTCGAAGGTCCAGGCCTAACGCCAGACAGCCTGTCCTGTCCACCCGGAGACTTGCACTCTGTGGATGTACAGAGGCATCCCTTTTTTCGGGCGTCTGAGCACCCCCCTCTGCATCACCACTATTTAACAGAAGATGCAAGTAGGCGTATTTCCCTCTCCACTTCCTTGTTAAGAGGATGGTGGATCGAGGCTCCTAATTTTTAACTCTGCAATGACCTGCTGGAAGCAGCGGCGCATTCTGCCACTCGGCAGATTAACCGGGTACAATCTCCTGTGGTTTACCTACCAGTATCCCTGCCCGATATGTCCTCAATTAAAAATGCCACGATCTGTCAAATAGCACATCTGGTTTGTTCCGTTTGGCAGCTACGGGTCCAGCCCTTTAATCTCCCTATCCGCCGCATGGATGCTAGAGCCCTTAACTACTTCGATTCACACCAGTATCCCTTTCCTGATCCCTTTCCTGAAGACAGTTCAGCTGGTCAATCATATTTTTGAGTGGGAGACTAACGAACAATCGTACGTTTCCGCAGCCCCGACCAACAGTGAAAGGGTTGTCCAGGACAGTCTAGATCTAAGGGATCTTGGTTACTAAGAGGTGGAACGATAAGTAGGACCGATTCCGGACCTCAAACTTCTAACAATCTTTTCACAAGGTTCTTCTTCGAATGGAGTTTCATCCGCTCAGCCATTACTTCAACAAAAAAGGTGCAATTTCGGGCATCCATCGACATTCGGGATGCCTAACCTCTTCAAAAATTCCTTTTGCTTTTCCATTCGTGAACAGCATTTAGGTCACGACCTTGTTCTTCGGCCTTGCTACCGCATCCAGGGTGTTCGCAAGGGTCATGGTGGCTGTCATCTTGCACCTAGAGGCGTGGTCGTCCTATCCTGTTTGACCGACTGTTTACCCACCCTTGCAGGACTACCCTAAGTCGTCTATATCACTTGCGATACCCTCTCACCTGGGCTGGTGGCTAGACTTAGACTACTCCTCATTTCCAGCCCAGCAGATATCCTTTTTTGAGGATGATCCAGTATTCTTCCAGAAGGGTGGTAAATCTCCCTCCAGACAAGGTCATGGTTTTTCAACAGGGAGCTCGCGCTCTTGCTCACTCCCCCCCCTCATTTCATTTAATTTACTGGGAGGGTTCCAAAAAAAAAAAAAAAAAAAAAAAACGGAGACGACAATGGAAACAGTTTCCTTTGCTTCGTTAGTTTTCAGCAAGTCAAGCAGCTTTTCAGACGATAGTCTCTGAGCTCCTTCTTCATCCGGAGTTTTTTCTCCCGGTTCCATGGTTACTAGTAACTTCCAATGCCAGTCCTCTTCTCCCGATCATTGCTCTGGAGATCTCAAGGGTAGTCCTATAGTAGGTCCACTCCTTATGGCGGGTCAACCCATCCGAATTCAATTGGACAACGCCACGGCTGTCATACGTCAATCATCTAGCGAGTACCCACGTTCAAGCACCATGGCCAAAGTACCTCACATGGGCCGAGATCTATCACTCGGTGATCTTGGCAGTTCATATCCCAGAAGTAGAACTCTGGGCTGCGAACATATTTAGCCGTCAGGGTTTCACCTCAAGTGAGTGGGAACTTCACCGGAAGTATTCCATCAGACCCGCCTTCACTGGAGCTCTACAGTTGTAGCTCGGATGGCGTCCTGACTGATCGCCGGTGTACTGGAGTTGGTTGTTCGGCCTCGAGATCCAGGAGCCTTCGCACTGCATGCTCCGGTTATTCCGTGGTACCAGTTTCCACTTCCGAAAGCTTTTCAGAAGCAGAAAGGGCCCCAGTGATCCTCGGAAATCCGTACTGACCACGTCAGTTCGCTTGCGGAGCTGGTAGCTTTCTGTATTTCTGCAACAAAACTGCAAGTAGGGACCACCTCGCAGGATGTTTTTCACATGTAATTCTTCCCTTTTGCATACCGTTAGATCACTGGGATCTATTCTCTTAGGGAAGGTTGCCCCCTTTTCTCTCGGCGATATCCTCATTCTGACGAGTCTTCGGTGCTAACGGGTCTTTTCAGATTTTTTTCTCTTATTTGGTTGTCCTCAAGCCTTCCCTGTCCCTAGTTCCAAGGTGGTATTGTATTACTACTGTCATGAGGGCATAGTTCCTCCCTCATCTCTTTGGGCACCACTCCACAAAATGGAATGAGGTCCCCATATTCCGGACAGAGCAAGTGCTCTAAGTAGGTATGTCTTGAGGATGGCGTCCTTCCGAAGGTTGGACACTGTATCTTGGGTTTCCTACCGGTAAGAGGAAGGCTTCCTGACTTTTACAGGAAGGGTTTGGCCGTCTCCATCGGCCATTTAGCCTGGTGTATTCTTTCACCATCCAGTAGTCCTTCCGTGTTAGATGACAGCCTATCTCCCCGTCTATCGTGGGTTCCAGGCACCAGGCGTCAACAAGACACGCCTGCACGTTTGCGGATTCGTCCAGTCCGCATGCATCCTTGAAGCATTATAATTCCCAGACTTCCACAGATGTGACTCTGGGTAGGCGGACTCTGCAGGCCGCGGTGGCGCACTCGTAAGTAGCAGTTACACAGAGCCTGATCTGACGTTGTCCCCACCCAGGGACTGCTTTGGTACGTCCCACGGTCTGTGTCCCCCAATGAGGCGTAGGAGAAAAGGAGATTTTTGTTTACTTACCGTAAAATCTTTTTCTCCGAGCCAATCATTGGGGGACACAGCTCCCACCCTAGTATTGGCTTATGCTTGTTTTTTACAATCCGATATGCTATACTCTCATATATAATATGACATGCTGTAAGCTAATATGTTGTTACTGATCTCCTACTGCTTTTTGCACCGAACTGGTTAGCTGAGGGCCAGCAGGAGGGTGTATACTGCAGGGGAGGAGCTAACTTTCTTTGTATCACTTAGTGTCCTCCTAGTGGCAGCAGCATAACACCCACGGTCTGTGTCCCCCAATGATTGGCTCGGAGAAAAAGATTTTACGGTAAGTAAACAAAAATCTCCTTTTCACAATATGTGTCGGTACGACGCACTACGACGGGCCGACGCTAGTGTGAAAGCAGCCTTAGATGGATATATACAGTCATGGGCAAAAGTATTCACACCCCTACAATTCTGCCAGATAATACTCAGTTTCTTCCTGAAAATGATTGCAAACACAAATTCTTTGCTATTATTATCTTCATTTAATTTGTCTTAAATGAAAAAACACAAAAAGAATTGTTCTAAAGCCAAATTGGATATAATTCCACACCAAACATAAAAAAGGGGGTGGACAAAAGTATTGGCACTGTTCGAAAAATCATGTGATGCTTCTCTAATTTGTGTAATTAACAGCACCTGTAACTTACCTATGGCACCTAACAGGTGTTGGCAATAACTAAATCACACTTGCAGCCAGTTGACATGGATTAAAGTTGACTCAACCTCTGTTCTGTGTCCTTGTGTGTACCACATTGAGCATGGAGAAAAGAAAGAAGACCAAAGAACTGTCTGAGGACTTGAGAAACCAAATTGTGAGGAAGCATGAGCAATCTCAAGGCTACAAGTCCATCTCCAAAGGCCTGAATGTTCCTGTGTCTGCCGTGTGCAGTGTCATCAAGAAGTTTAAAGCCCATGGCACTGTGGCTAACCTCCCTAGATGTGGACGGAAAAGAAAAATTGACAAGAGATTTCAACGCAAGATTGTGCGGATGTTGGATAAAGAACCTCGACTAACATCCAAACAAGTTCAAGCTGCCCTGCAGTCCGAGGGTACAACAGTGTCAACCCGTTTTATCCCATAGAACACCTGTAGAGAGATCTAAAAATGGCAGTTTGGAGAAGGCACCCTTCAAATATCAGGGACCTGGAGCAGTTTGCCAAAGAAGAATGGTCTAAAATTCCAGCAGAGCATTGTAAGAAACTCATTGATGGTTACGGGAAGCGGTTGGTCGCAGTTATTTTGGCTAAAGGTTATGCAACCAAGTATTAGGCTGAGGGTGCCAATACTTTTGTCTGGCCCATTTTTGGAGTTTTGTGTGAAATGATCAATGTTTTGCTTTTTGCTTCATTCTCCTTTGTGGTTTTTCATTTAAGACAAATTAAATGAAGATAATACCAAAGAATTTGTGTTTGCAATCATTTTCAGGAAGAAACTGAGTATTATTTGACAGAATCACAGGAGTGTGAATACTTTTGCCCATGACTGTAGCATTAGGTTCACAAATAAACGTATCCAGGTGTTAGAATGGCCAAGTCAAAGTCCAGACCTCAATCCAATCGAGAATCTGTGGAAAGAGCTGAAAACTGCTGTTCACAAGCGATCTCCATCAAACCTCACTGAGCTCGAGCTGTTTGCCAAAGAAGAATGGGCAAGAATTTCAGTCTCTCAATGCACAACACTGATAGAGACATACCCCAAGCGAGTTACAGCTGTAATCGCAGCAAAAGGTGGCACAACAAAGTATTAAGTTAAAGGGGCCGAATAATATTACACGCCCCACTTATCAGTTTTTGAATTTCCACAAAAATTTAAAATAACCAATAAATTTGGTTCAACTTCACAATTGTGCTCCACTTGTTGATTCTTCACCAAAAATTTACATTTGCTATCTTTATGTTTGAAGCATGATATGTGGGAAAAGGTTGAAAAGTTCCAGGGGGTGGAATACTTTCGCAAGGCACTGTAGCCCCCTCCAACTTAAGAAAATAGCAGCCCGCAGCTGCCCCAGAAAAAGTGCATCTATTCATTTGCCAATTTTAATGCTTTAGGGTGTGGTGGGTCCCCAGGAACGCTCTTGTTGGTAAATATGAATATATATGCCACTGTTTGCTCTTATTAAGTATAACTTTATATCATTTTTTGCACACTGTCACTTTACTGGCTTATTTTGCCTTAGTAGTAATAATGTTTATATTACTATGTACCTTTATGACGTGTGTCGTATATGAGTAATTGCACATTGGCACTTTGTTACTTATCTTACAGTGTTATTTATGGAGCTGATTTTTGGGTTACCCACCTGTTTTCCTGTGTTCTGTGTATCCTACCCGCCAATATTTTATTGCAGTATATGTTCTGTATTTCAATAAAGATTATATCAATTTTTAATGGTGTTGCCCTTCATGTGAAGATTTTTTTCCTTTTTTGGAATTTTAATGCTTTGCAAAGCTCTTCACCCTTGCCCTGTGGCGGTGACAAGTGCCACACAGCAAGTATAAAATCCTTTATTTTGAGCAAAACATACTTTTTATATTTAAAAGTAACAGGTGAGTATGGCACCCATTCCATTGAAGCCCTCGTCTCCTGTAATAAAATAAACAACCATATCCCTCACCTATCCGAAGTTCTGTCCCACGCCGTAATCCACGTCTGGGATAAATAGTTTTTAACCGATGCCAATATGTGACCATCAAGGCTAAAAACCATTGGAGAATGAGCTACTGGGAGCACAGCGTTAGTGCCGCAGGTCACTGAGGCTGTCCTGCCAGGCCGGCCCCTGAACTGTGGTGACCTCGGTGAGATAACTACTCGCACTGTGAGTAAAAGTCTCAGAGTGATGGGATCATCTTCTCTTTCAATATAGAGCAGAACATCTGTGAATTCATGATACCATCAATGAATGCTCCCCAACACCAGCAGCACTCATGCACCCCACATAAGGACATTGCCACCATCCTGTTTCACTGTAGGCAGCATTCATTTTCCTTTGTACGCCTAACCTTTGTGATGCCACACAGTTTTGAAGTCCTCGGTTCCCAAAACATGTATCTTTTCTTTTATCACTCCAGAGTATAGAGTCCCATTAGTTTTCATATGGGCCCTGGCAAATTGTAGTCGGATTTTTTTGTGCTTGGGCTTTTGAAAAGTCTTTCCTCATGGATGACACCCATGCATGCCATTCCTCTGCAGTGTATGCCACAATGTGTGACGGGAAACGCTCACCCCAATTTGGCTTTCTTCTTCTTTAGCTAACTGCAGTAAACTTGCATGTCTATTTTCTTTAACCCTTCTCATTAGAAGACGCTCCCGTTTAGGCTACTTTCACATTAGCGTTAACTGCAATACGTCGCAATGCGTCGTTTTGCCGAAAAAACGCATCCTGCAAAAGTGCTTGCAGGATGCGTTTTTTCTGCATTGACTAACATTTGCGACGCATTGACACACGTTGCAACCGTCGTGCGACTGTTGCGGCGGACCGTCGGGAGCAAAAAACGTTACATGTAACTTTTTTGCTCACGACGGGCCGCTTTTTCTGACCGCGCATGCGCAGCCGGAACTCCGCCCCCACCTCCCCGCACTTCCCCGCACCTCACAATGGGGCAGCGGATGCTCTGGAAAAATGCATCCGCTGCCCCCGTTGTGCGGCGGAGACAACGCTAGCGTCGGTGACCTCGGCCCGACGCACTGCGACGGACCGAGCCCGACGCTAGTGTGAAAGTAGCCTTAGATCTTTACTACCATGGTCGGCTTGGATGTCTCTTTGAGATGGTTGCAGTTTCATCTTTGTTACACTTTTGTATCACTTTTGCTAGAGTATTCTGAGTGGTCAGTAAAATTTCACTTCTCTTGTAGCCTTCACATTTCTTGTGTAAAGAAATTATTTTATTTCTCTTCCTTGTGGTGCCATTGCGGACAGCATGAAATGAGAAGGGTTTTTCTTTAAGTAACAACCTTTTATAGTCAACTATCTGCTGGACACCTATTTAATGAATAATCAAACTTAATTATTGAGTTGGACCAATAGAATTCCTCATAGATTACAATAATCCCTTCATATATGGATACTGAAAACCAATAGAGACTATGAAGGAGCAAATGATCAACAATGATAAAATATAAAAAAAAATGTATTTAACCCCTTAACGACTGCCGATACGCCTTTTAACGGCGGTAGTTATGGGTACTTAAACTACAGCGCTGTTAAATGATTTTTAAAAATCATTTTTGTGGAATTTTTTTTTTCTTTATTTTCACAACTTAGCTTTATAAACTTCTGTGAAGCACATGGGCAGTCAAAGTGCTCACCACACATCTAGATAAGTTCCTTGGGGGGGTCTTGTTCTCAAAATAGGGTCACATCAGGGGCTCTGCAAATGCAACATGATGCCCGCAGACCATTCTATCAAAGTCTGCATTCCAAAATGGCGCTCCTTCCCTTCCGAGCTCTGCCATGCGCCCAAACAGTGGTCTCCCCCCCCATATATGGGGTATCAGTGTACTCAGGATAAATTGCACAATAAATTTTGGGGTCCAATATATCCTGTTACGCTTGTGAAAGTAAAAATTTGGGGGTGAAAAGATAATTTTTGTGAAAAAAATATGATTTTTTATTTTCATGGCTCTACGTTGTAAAACTTCTGTGAAGCACTTGGGGGTTCATAGTGCTCACCACACATCTAGATAAGCTCCTTGGGGGGTCTAGTTTCCAAAATGGGGTCACTTGTGGGGGGTTTCTACTGTTTAGGTACATCAGGGGCTCTGCAAATGCAGAATGACGCCCGCAGACCATTCCATCTAAGTCAGCATTTTAAAACGTCACTACTTCCCTTCTGAGCCCCGATGTGTGCCCAAACAGTGGTTCCCCCACACATATGGGGAATCAACGTACTCAGGACAAACTGGACAACAAATTTTGGGGTCCAATTTCTCCTGTTACCCTTGTGAAAATAAAAAATTGCGGAGCTAAAAAATCATTTTTGTGGAAAAAAAGACTTTTTATTTTCACGGCTCTACGTTATCAACTGCTGTGAAGCACTTGGGGGTTCATAGTGCTCACCACACATCTAGATAAGTTCCTTAATGGGTCTAGTTTCCAAAATGGTGGAGAGGAGGAGAAAAAGATCTGTGCATACAAAGGCGCACACCCAAAATCACAAGACAATGTTGAAATTATGTGCAATATTTATTAGTAGGCATAATAAAACCATTAAAAGACAAAACCCATAGCCAGAAGTCCCATATGACTATGACATATCAATACAATGTCAAGGCAAAGTACAGCATATATATGTGTGCACACATGGATAATTAGCCCTGGAAAACAATACCAATGGCAATAAATCTTAAATCACATGAAGTCTCACACCGGGGGTCCCTAGGGAGACAGAAGAAAAAGGAACTTAATGCAAGATCACAATAAATCCTGATATAGAACTATAAACCCCTCTTAGCAAGTAGAAAAGTGAGCAGTTCCTGGTTGTGTAAGAAATGGAGGAATGCTGAAAACAATTGCAAAAAGAGGGGAAAAGAGAGAGGAAAAAAAAAAAAAAGGACGTCCAGGATGAGAAAGCCATCCGATTTACCAGATGAATCAGTGAAATGGGCGTCAGGGCATGAAATCCAGGGGTCAACAGCCAAGGGACCGAGGCGATGTGGGGAGCCCCACGCGTATCGCTTCAACCAGCAGCTTCGTCAGGGGAAGTGTGCTGGGGAAGGGGATCAACCAACCTTAAATAGTGGAGCAATCAGGCATAACATGTGGCTGGTGTGTGGAGAGCAGAGCGGTGAAAAGCCGAAAGACTATCCTGGCCAGGATAGACGCATGCGCAGAGATAAAAAAAAACCCTTTCATGTGGGAGGAATATAGAAATATCAAGTGCACAGAGACCATTGAACGGAGGGCCCATATTTGCTAGTAGACTGGTGCCTATACCAGGAGGCAAAATATGCTGATAGAAAGCGCAGCATAAAAAATATATGTGTGGAAAGGCTGGCCATTTAAAATTGTCTATGTACCAACAACCCCTATAATAAGGGGAACCATATAACATATTGTGGGTTTTTACCCCCCCCCCCCCCCCCCATATGCTCAGATCTGCCAATAGAAAGCGCAAAAAGAAATATGGGCCCAGGGGGAGAAACAAAAAAAAAACAATTGAAATGTGCCAGCAGCCCTTATGATAAAGGGCTACGTATAATGAGACCCACCATGTTGGGTGGTGCTGAACAGTACGCTAGGAAAAATTATAAGTAAAGAAAATGAGAAATAAAAGGGGAAATAAATATGGACAAGCAAAAAAATAAAAAAGGAAAAATAACATATAGAAAAAAAGAGCTAAGGTACATAAAAATAACTTGAATGAAAATATATAATGTAAATGTGAACATATAAATCACACATTACACATGAGCACATTGCGCATAAAGAAAAAAGAGAAAAAAAAAACATAAAAACCTATATAACATACAAAATACAATAAATAACAAGTTAATGAAGACATCATCCCAAAAAGCTTGTGTAAAGGTGCTCCTCATTAAGGCCATTGGGAGCTAGGCTTCCTAGGTTGAAGATCCAGCATGATTCGGTTTGAAGTAAAAGTTTCTTGAGATTTCCGCCTCTAGTATTCAGGTGAACCCTCGGTGAACCCTCTGTAAACCAAAAAATCGAATATTAGTGACCGACCCACCATGTTTGGTCAAAAAGTGATAGGCCACCGGGGTCAGGGTCTTACCCTTTTTGGCATCAGAGGACGCTAAATGTATTGTCGAAAGGTGCTTCTGTGCTCTTTTCCTGAATTCCTGAGAGGTTTGACCTATATAGACCCTGCTGCAGGGGCAAATTATAGCATAAATGATGTTAGTGGTCTTGCAGTTAATATACGACCTTAAATGATAAATTCTCTGGTCAGTGGGATTGGTAAAGATATCCTTAGTGACTGGAACATAGGGGACAGACACTGCAATCCCCACAAGGGAAAGACCCCCCTCAAGCGGGTACCCCGATTCAGTCTGATGGAAGGTCGTGTAAAGTGGGTCCATGTAAAAATATCCCCCAAATTGGGGGCCCTCTTAGCAGTCATGAGGGGACGAGGGGCTACAAGAGGCGAAGTTTCCAAAATGTTATCACTTGTGGGGGGTTTCTACTGTTTAGGCACATCAGGGGCTCTGCAAACGCGACATGGCGTCTGATCTCAATTCCAGCCAACTCTGCATTGAAAAAGTCAAACGGCGCTCCTTCTCTTCCAAGCTCTTCGGTGCGCCCAAACAGTGGTTTACCCCCACATATGGGGTATCGGCATATTCAGGACAAATTGCGCAACACATTTTGATGTTCATTTTCTCTTTTTACACTTGTGAAAATGAAAAAAAAATTGGTTCTAAAGTAAAATGTTTGTAAAAAAAAAGTTAAATGTTAATTTTTTCCTTCCACATTGTTTCAGTTCCTGTGAAGCACGTAAAGGGTTAATAAACTTCTTGAATGTGGTTTTGAGCACCTTGAGGGGTGTAGTTTTTAGAATGCTGTCACTTTTGGGTATTTTCTGTCATGTACACCCCTCAAAGTGACTTTAAATGTGAGATGGTCCCTAAATAAAAATAGTTTTGTAAATTTGGTTGTAAAAATGAGAAATCGTTGGTCAACTTTTAACCCTTATAACTTCCTAACAAAAAAAATGTTGTTTCCAAAATTGTGCTGATGTAAAGTAGACATGTGGGAAATGTAATTTATTAACTGTTTGTGTGACATATCTCTGATTTAACAGCATAAAAATTCAAAGTTTGAAAATTGCTAAATTTTAATATTTTTCTCCATATTTCTGTTTTTTTCATAAATAAACGCAAGCAATATCGGAAAATTGTTACCACTAACATGAAGTACAATATGTCACGAAAAAACAGTCTCAGAATCAGCGGGATCCGTTAAAGCAGTCCAGAGTTATAACCTCATAAAGTGACAGTGGTCAGAATTGTAAAAATTGGCTTGGTCATTAAGTACCAAACTGGCTCTGTCACTAAGGGGTTAAATATATATATAGAAAAATAATGACATATGTAACATGGAAGTATAAATACAATGGGACATAAACAAAAAACTAAAAAACAGACATATACCCAACTAGATGACTAGACATATACCGTATATACTCGTGTATAAGCTGAGATTTTCAGCACGAATCATTGCCTGGTGTCATCGCTGCATATCAGTCCCTGCATCTTGGTCGCTGGCATCTCTCTTCCTGTCTTCCTTCCTGTGCTGAGCGGTCATGTGGTACTGCTCATTAAAGTAATGAATATGCACGCGTCTCCACTCCCATAGGCGTGGAGCACATATTCATTACTTTTAATGAGCGGTATCACTGACTGCTCAGCACAGGAAGATAGACAGAGATGCCGGCGACCGAGATGCAGGGAGTGATATGCAGCGCCAGGAGGGTGAGTAGGACTGTGGGGAGGGTGAGCCATGCGATATTCACCTGTCCCCGCTCTACCGCCGCGCTGTGCCTTCCGCGTCCTCTGGCTGTGACGTTCAGGTATGTATGCACATAGTTATAATGCAGGTGAATTCATATAGTAAAGTTAAGAATGTGTGTGTATATGTACAGTTAGGTCCATATATATTTGGACAGAGACAACATTTTTCTCATTTTGGTTATAGACATTACCACAATTTAATTTTAAACAAAACAATTCAGATGCAGTTGAAGTTCAGACTTTTAGCTTTCATTTGAGGGTATCCATATTAAAATTGGATGAAGACTTTAGGAGTTTCAGCTCCTTAACCTGTGCCACCCTGTTTTTTAAAGGGACCAAAAGTAATTGGACAATTGACTCCAAGGCTATTTCATGGACAGGTGTGGGCAATCCCTTCATTATGTCATTCTCAACTAAGCAGATAAAAGGCCTGGAGTTGATTTGAGGTGTGGTGCTTGCATTTGGAAGGTTTTCCTGTGAAGTAAACATGCGGTCAAAGGAGCTCTCCATGCAGGTGAAACAAGCCATTCTTAAACTGTGAAAACAGAGAAAAAACCCATCCGAGAAATTGCTACAATATTAGGAGTGGCAAAATGTACAGTTTGGTACATCCTGAGAAAGAAAGAAAGCACTGGTGAACTCATCAATGCAAAAAGACCTGGGCGCCCATGGAAGACAACAGTGGTGGGTGATCGCAGAATAATCTCCATGGTGAAGAGAAACCCCTACACAACAGCCAACCAAGTGACCAACACTCTCCCGGAGGTCGGCGTATCAATATCCAAATCTATCATAAAGAGAAGACTGCATGAAAGTAAATACAGAGGGTTCACTGCACGGTGCAAGCCACTCATAAGTGTCAAGAATAAAAAGGCTAGACTGGACTTTGCTAAAAAACATCTAAAAAAGCCAGCACAGTTCAGGAAGAACATTCTTTGGACAGATGAAACCAAGATCAACCTCTACCAGAATGATGGAAAGAGAAAAGTATGGCGAAGGCTTGGTACAGCTCATGATCCAAAGCATACCACATCATCTGTAAAACACGGCGGAGGCAGTGTGATGGCTTGGGCATGCATGGCTGCCAGTGGCACTGGGTCACTAGTGTTTATTGATGATGTGACACAGGGCAGAAGCAGCCAAATGAATTCTGAGGTATTCAGAGCCACCATACTGTGTGCTCAGATCCAGCCAAATGCAGCCAAACTGATTGGTCGTCGTTTCATACTACAGATGGACAATGACCCAAAACATGAAGCCAAAGCAACCCAGGAGTCTATTAAAGCAAAGAAGTGGAATATTCTTGAATGGCCAAGTCAGTCACCTGATCTCAACCCAATTGAGCATGCATTTCACTTGTTAAAGACTAAACTTCAGACAGAAAGGCCCACAAACAAACAGCAACTGAAAACCACCGCAGTGAAGGTCTGGCAGAGCATCAAAAAGGAGGAAACACAGCGTCTGGTGATGTCCATGAGTTCAAGACTTCAGGCAGTCATTGCCAACAAAGGGTTTTCAACCAAGTACTAGAAATGAACATTTTATTTAAAATTATTGAATCTGTCCAATTACTTTTGGTCCCTTTAAAAACAGGGTGGCACATGTTAAGGAGCTGAAACTCCTAAACCCTTCATCCAATTTTAATGTGGATACCCTCAAATGAAAGCTGAAAGTCTGAACTTCAACTGCATCTGAATTGTTTTGTTTAAAATTCATTGTGGTAATGTCTATAACCAAAATGAGAAAAATGTTGTCTCTGTCCAAATATATATGGACCTAACTGTATGTGTATATGTATAGGCTCTCGGCTGCGGACGCCATCCACGCGCGGTGCAGCTTCACAGAGCAGCGTGGTGTCCAGTACGGCGTCTCCAGACGGAAGTTCGCAGGGATGCGTCACTTCCGGTTTTTCGGCATCCGTTACCGTCACTTCCGGTAACGCTGCATGTGTGGGGGAAAGCGTGCGTTCCAGCGTGGATCGCATAACGGCTGAAGCGCTTCTGATCCGGCGCTGCGAGCTGCGGGGACCTGCTGCCCTCATCATGGAAGCAAGCATGCCAGTCGAGGAAGGGGTAAGTGCGCATAGCGCAGACTCCCCTATTCGCAAGCAGGAGCAGGCTTACCCCAGTGCTTATCCCTATCTTATGTCATTTAAGGATAAGGGAACCCCTGCTGGCTCCTCTGGTCAAGCTAAGAGATCCGGTAAAGCCTCTGGGAAATCTGCCAGATGCCCTATTTGCAATACGAAGCTCCCGGATTCTCATGGGAAAACCTTGTGTGCAGACTGTACATCCAAGGTTATGAGAGACGAACAACCGTCACTACTGTCCGAGATGAGATCCCTTATACGCGAAGAAGTACAGGCTTCTTTGTCTAGTATGGCGCAGAAATCCAGCCCTATTCCCAGCCGCAAAAGAGCCAGACGGGAGCGAGACTTAAGAGAGCCAGAGCTTACTTCTGACGACAAGTCTGACTCAGAAGACTTTGTCTCTGAAGAGGAGGGCGAGCTTCCGTCAGGAAGCCAGGACCACCAAAGGAAATATCTCTTCCAGGCAGAAGAAACAAATGATCTCGTGCAGGCGGTGCGATGCACTATGCAAATAGAAGAGACACCTAAGCCACAATCCAGGCAGGACCTGATGTTCGGGGGACTTATGTCACGTCAGCAGACGGTGTTCCCGGTTAGCGAGCATATTAAGGCCATGATACTGGAGGAGTGGAAAGAGGCGGAACGCCGACTGGTCCTATCTAAAGACTTCAAAGCTCGTCTTCCGTTTGAGCCTGAGGACGTAAAACTATGGGAAGAAATTCCCAAGGTCGACGTTCCGGTGGCAAAAGTGGCTAAAAAGACAGCCATACCATTTGAGGACTCGTCAAGCCTGCGAGATCCCATGGATAGGAAAACTGACATTCTATTAAAAAGAGCCTGGGAATCCTCCGCGGCTCTAATAAAAACCAACATAGCAGCTACTTCGGTGGCTAGGTCTATGTACCTATGGATGGGTCAATTAGAGGAGCACCTGTCTAATAAGACTCTGAGATCTGAGATCCTAAAGTCTCTTCCTATAATGAGGTCTGCCACAGCTTTTCTGTCTGATATGACTGCTGAGTCAGTCAGATTTTCGGCTAGAAGCGGTTCTCTATCCAACGCAGCTAGAAGGGCGGTCTGGCTGAGATCCTGGTCTGGGGATAATGCTTCTAAATCGAATCTATGTTCAATTCCCTTCTCTGGAGCAAGGGTATTCGGGCCCCCCCTAGATACTATTCTAGAGTCAGCCTCCGATAAAAAGAAGGGGTTTCCGGAGGAAAAACTTAGGAAGCCTTAGTCCTTTCGAAGGGGATTCCCCTTCCGGAGACAGTCTGACGGGGATAGATCCTGTAGAGGATCCTATAGGGGTTCCCGTAACCAGGGCAATAGAAACAAAAGTTTCTTCAGTCCCTCCTCAAAATCTAAGACACAATGACGCCACACTTATAGGGGGAAGGCTTCGTCACTTTGCGCACAATTGGGCCCGAATCACCCAAAACCAATGGGTCCTTCGGACTGTGTCAGAAGGCTACCGTATCGAGCTTTACTCCCCTCCACCAGACAGATTTATCGTGCCTACGGTGGTAATGCGAGACTCCCCTATGATGATAGACCTAATGGATATGCTTTCCTCAGAGGTCATAGTGCCAGTACTGCCTCTAGAAGTAAGCCAGGGTCATTACTCCTCCCTTTTTTCCATAACAAAACCATCCGGCGAATCTCGCACTATAATAAATCTGAAGCCGCTGAATGCCTGGGTACGGTACAAGAGGTTCCGTATGGAGTCTATTCGATCGGCAATCCTCCTCATAGATCAAAACTCCGTGATGTGCACTCTCGACCTGAAGAGTGCCTATTATCAGGTTCCCGTCCACCCCTCATCTCAGAAGCTTCTGAGGTTTGCGGTATTTCTGCCATCCGGGACCTGTCACTACCAGTTCCAGTGCCTTCCGTTCGGGCTTGCCTCAGCACCCCGTATCTTTACAAAGCTGGTGTCCGAGATCGTCGCTTTCCTAAGAAGTCAAGGGATCATAATAGTCCCATATCTCGACGACTTCCTCCTGGTAGCAAGAACGCCAGAGATTCTTTCAGACCACAGGAACCGAATCATCTCGCTGATGGAAGAGTTAGGATGGGTCATAAATTGGCGGAAATCCGACCTAACGCCAGAACACAGGAAGACCTTTCTGGGAGTGTGTCTGGATTCAACAAACAGAATATCCCTCCTACCCGAGCCCAAGCTGGACGCAATACAGTCCCAAATCTGGCTCCCTTTAAGGCACAGGGTGTCAATAAGGATGGCCATGAGAGTCCTCGGTCTCATGACGGCTTGCATTCCGTGTGTAAGGTAGGCTCAGTTCCATTCAAGACCATTGCAGAAATTAATTATTTCCAAATGGGACCGGTGTCTGTCTTCTCTGGACAGTACTTTAAGGCTATCTTCTCCGGTAAGAAGGTCTCTCCTCTGGTGGACAGAGCCAGGAAAGTTAAGAAAAGGAGTGTTTTGGTCTGCCGAGCCCTACGTAGTAGTTACTACAGATGCCAGCGCCTGGGGCTGGGGAGCTCACTTAGAAGACAGATTCCTTCAAGGGAGATGGCCGAAGGACATTATCCACAGCTCCTCCAACTTCAAAGAACTGTATGCCATTTGGGAAGCCTTGAGAAGGAACCGACCCATTCTGGAGAATCGCCATGTCAGAATAATGTCCGACAATGTGACAACAGTCTCTTTCCTGAAGCATCAGGGAGGCGCAAGACACCATCCGCTTCAGGAATTGGCGGAGCGAATATTTCGGTGGGCAGAAAGATCAGTCCTATCCATTTCAGCAATTCACCTGGAAGGCTCTCAGAATGTCATAGCAGACTATCTCAGCAGGAAAAGAGTGTTTGCAACAGACTGGGAACTCAACCAGGATATCTTCCAGGACTTATGCCTACGCTGGGGAACTCCCTGCATAGACCTATTCGCAAGCAGGAGAAATTCGAAGGTCTCAAGATTCTTCTCACTGAACCCTCGGGATCTTCCGGAAGGAATCGATGCTCTGAGCCAGGTTTGGACGGAACCCCTCTCGTATGCATTCCCTCCTCTGGCATTAGTCCCAGCTGTTCTCAGAAAGATCAAGGAGGATCGAGCTCGGGTCATGGTGATTGTTCCATACTGGCCAAGAAGGAGTTGGTTCTCCCTTCTTCTAGAGCTGGCGATCGAGAATCCAGTAGAGCTTCCTCTCAGAACAGATGTAATCGACCAGGGTCCGGTACTTCACCCAAACCCAGAAAAGCTCCATCTCTCGGCATGGATCCTGAAGGGCTCATCCTGAAGGCAAGGGGTCTGTCGAGCCGAGTAATATCTACTATCAAGTCCAGTAGGAAGCCTGTTACATCAGCAATTTACTTGAAGATCTGGATGCGATTCTGTCTGGAAGGTGGCAGGTCTGAGGTTGCGGCAGGCACTCCCGACTTACCCAGAATCCTAGATTTCCTTCAGGCTGGGTTTGACAAAGGTCTCAAACCAAGCACCTTGAAAGTGCAGATCTCGGCACTTAGCTCCTTTCTCGACTATCCCCTAGCGACTCACCCGTGGATAGTTAGATTTATCAGAGCCACCCAGAGGTTGTGCCCCACTATTAGACATTTATCGACTTCCTGGGACCTTAATCTGGTTCTCAAATTCCTCTGTAAAGACCTCTACGCTTCTACTGATGGTATGCCCATTTCGGTCCTCACGCGTAAAACGGCATTTCTATTTGCAATTACCACGGCTAAAAGGGTGGGGGAAATTCAGGCCCTGTGTACCAGGGACCCTTACCTCCAGGTTAGAGAGGATTGCATAGTTCTTAAAGTGGACCCCTCGTTTATTCCAAAAGTAGGAACAATTAAAAATAGAAATCAGGAGATCGTGTTACCATCCTTCTGCAATAACCCTGCTAATGCCAAAGAAAAGGCTCTACATTTGCTGGATGTCAGGCAGGCAGTCCTAGACTACCTGGCAGCCACCAGCTCATGGCGCATTGACACAAACTTATTCATTCTGTATGGGGGAAAGAATAGGGGTAAGAAGGCCTCTAAGGCCTCTATCGCGCGGTGGATCACGTCCGTGATCTCTGAGGCCTACCAGTCAGAGGGAGTCTCTCCTCCAGAGGGTCTCCATGCACATTCTACTCGAGGGATTGCTACCTCTTGGGCAGAGAGGGCAGGTGCCTCTCTAGAACAGATCTGTAAGGCTGCGACTTGGGCTAGTGCCAACACTTTTTGTAAACACTATAAGCTTGATGTTTTGTCTGGTCAACATACTGCTTTTGGGTGGAAAGTCCTCCAAGCGGTAATCCCACCCTAAGGAGGTGCTTTGGTACTCTCCAGGGTGCTGTCAGGAGGACGTCCTGGAAAATAGGTATTAAGCTTACCGTTAATGATGTTTCCAGGAGTCCATCCTGACAGCACGGGTAGTTCCCTCCCTGTAATATCTATATCATGTATGTAACATGTTCCTAATGTATGATGTAATATGTTCTGGATACAATGTAATATGTTTGTTACCATTAAACAGTTTTTTCTGCATATCCTTGTAGTGGTCCTTGTTACAACACTGGGGATTGGGGTGGGACATGACCTTTTAAACTCGTGTGTTTCCTGTCCCAGCAAGGGGAGGAGGACGTCCTCCAGGGTGCTGTCAGGATGGACTCCTGGAAACATCATTAACGGTAAGCTTAATACCTATTTTATTAGAATACAATTAGAATATAGCAAATAACTTTTATAAACTTTTCTAAACTCTTGTAAGTAAATATGCAATAAACACTGTTATGCAGTTAATAAGAAGAAATCTATAAATTTGTCCTCAGAAAAAGTATTGCTTCTGTCAGATCCTCCTTCATGGATGCCCTCTAATCTGATCTAATTATGTTGAGAGCAGAGAACAACCTCTCTACACTAACTTTGGTTGGTGGCAAAGCAGTAACCACTCTGACAACATCTCTGACAATGTCAGGATACAGAGGAATCGCTTGTTGCACTGTTATTTTTGATGAACGGTCAAATTTCTCAATTTCTTTTAGTGCACATGAAAAATTCTGCTGAAAGGTACTGGCTGTGTTCTTTGATGGGGATGACTTCTTCTATGCGGGGACGCTTTGCACGGTCCTTGTGATCCAAATATTTTTCAAAATTAAATTCATCAGTTGATGAGAGTGAAGATGTGGCAGGACGACCAAATTCTTCTTGTTCCTCCTGACTGTTCTGCAACCCTTTCATCCTTACTGCTATTTCAAACAGAGCTTCTTTTCCTTTACTTAGCTGTTGATCATCTAGAAGAATCCGATGCATTGGGTCTACATAAACAGCTGCCAAAAGAATGTTATTTTGTAATAGTAGCTCCTCTCTCCGTTTCATTGATGTAGCAATGCCACTTGCAATTAACCCTCCTCTTTGGGACAGGCGAAACATCAGGTTCTTCCACTCCTTTAAGAAAATACCTGGAGTTAAGTCCTCTGCTTGTAATTTTTTAGTCACTATAAATGGGTGCTCTAGCAATTTTTCGAGCTCAGTCATCTGATTCCACTGACTTTCATTTAGCGTCAGTTTAGGGTTAGCCATGTCTACAAGAAAGGTTTTCAGTTCAACCAAGTGCTGAATCATTAAGTAAGTACTGCCCCTTCGTGTGGCTTGATCAATAATTGCCCCTTTTCCAGCACGTCTCTTCAAAATTGAGTCAACTTTAGGGGTTCTGGCAACAGTAGACAATTTTCTCACCTTGCCAATCTGCAGCAGCATGTCCTTCTTGCAGACTGTCTTATAGCCAGCTGTAGCGTATGCACAACACAGCGCATGTGATGAATGAAAGAACGTATTGACAGTTTCAACAAGATAATCTAAACTATCATGTTGCTGTTCATCTGAAGCAATTTCAGTTTGCTCCTCAGTTACAATACTGTGTTCCTCTATTTCAAACATTTCTGTGTCTGGACCCAGAATGTTCTAGCTGCTGGTCACCATCATTACTCTCATTCATTAGCTTAATAGTACTTATCATATTTGAAGCATTGTCAGTTACGACAGAAAGAACTTGCTCTTTTTTAAGTTCATAGTCTTGCAGAACCTTTTCCACCAAGACCTGGAGAAACTCACTGGTGTGATGAGCTTTGGTGTCTTTTACTACCAATGTCTTGGTAACTATTTCATTTTTTTTTGAACCAGTTGTTTTTTATTAAAGAATTCACATAACAAGAATATAAACGATAGTGACAGTAATTTAGGTCACAAATTTTAAAGAAATCAAATAGATTAAACCGTGGGGTTGGAGGGAAGGGGGGAAGGGGGGAATGCAGCTTCTCAACTTGTTAAGTATAAATGATAAACAGTATAAGAATTACAACAATTTTCATAACCATCAGTGCAGACAAGAGAACACAATAGATTGAGAAATAAAGGTAATCAGAGAGGCACCTCCACTGTGTTATGAATAGATGATATCCACGGGTCCCACCAATTCAGAATCTTTATTTTTTGGTTTAAATCATGTGCTAGCATAATTTCATACGTACAGTGTGAGTTTAAGCGAGATATCATTTCAGATAGCGAGGGGAGAGCTGGTGATCTCCAGTGGGCTGCAATAGTTTGGCGGGCCGCTATGAGGATGTTTGTTATAATAGGTCTGAGCGTGAGGGGGAAAGTCTCAAGATTTATTCCCAGTAAAGCTAAAGCTGGAGTTAGAGGTGTGGGAAGACCCGTGAGCGAGGAGAGAAGAGAGCCCACGTCAGACCAGAACCGATTCACCCCAGGACAGAACCACCACATGTGCGCCTCTGATCCCGATTCAGAACAACCCTTCCAACAATAAGGGGAGACTGAGGGAACCGAACCACAAAATCTAGCAATTCGGGCTGGAGTTAAATACCAACTAAACATAATTTTTTTTGATTGCTCCAGATGATTAATGCAGCGAGTGAAGTAGGAGGCATGACCCGAAGCAGACAGCCACTGGTCCAAAGAGGCGGAAAAGTTGAATCTGGACTCCCACCTAAGCATATAGGGGAGTTTGGCTACGGAACGCGAAGAAAGAAGGGCTTTATAAATAATAGAGACTCCACGACTAGCTCGAGTATATTGACCAAAGAAAGCTTGTAACGAGAGATTGATTTCCAAAGGGTCGTAGTCTGGGATAGATACAGAATTTAGAAGTGTCGGAGACGGAAGTAGGAGAACAGGGAAGCGGGAGGGAGGGAAAATTTAGATGAAATGACATTAAAAGGAGGAATACTGCCCTGATCTAGTATATCCGCTAAGGATATTGTGGTTGTGAGATCAATGCCCCAAGATGCAAAGGAGATCTCTCTCATTAGAGCTCCAATCGCACGCAGGGAAATGTGTTTATAAAGGAAAGGGAGGTGAGACTTTTTAAATTTCTGCCAGGTCGAGAGGGTGCTTTTAATAGATTGAAGGGTGAGGGGAGGTAGGGAAAGTCGGAGGAGGTTCATCTCCAATAGAAGTCTAGTTGACCCCCTAGGAGTAAAAAACGATTCAATTTGTAGCCAATGTGAGGTAGGGGCTTCTAACCAGCAAATTCTAGCTACATCTAGAACAATTGCTGCATAATATGATGAAATATCAGGCATTCCAAATCCACCTTTATTGAATGGGAGAGTCAGAGTGGCCATTGCAACACGGGGTGTTTTGTTATTCCAAATGAATCGACTCAAAACTGATTGAAAGAGGTTTAAATACTTTTTAGGGAAGGGAAGGGGGATGCAGCGGAGTAGGTAGAGGATTTTAGGGAGAAACATCATTTTGACGATTTGTATCCGAGCGACCCAAGATAAATTATGGCTAGAATAATCCGCACATAATAAACGAATTGAGGCAAGTAAGGAATCGCAATTAATTCTAATAATGTGTTTAATAGGGGAGATGTGGATTCCTAAGTAGCGAAAGCCGCTATGGGACCAAGTAAAAGAGAATTGTTTGGAAAGTAGATGTTGAGAAGAAGGGGAAAGGTTGATTGGAAAGATCGCGGACTTGGAAAGGTTGAGCTTATAAAAAGAGGCATTGGAGAAGTCAGAGAGGACAGACATAATAGAAGGAACAGAAGTGGAAGGATTCGTGCAAGTGAGGAGAACATCGTCTGCATAAAGGCTAATTCTATGATCTATCGGACCCACAGAGATGCCTGAGATATCAGGGTGAGAGCGAATAATAGCAGCCATCGGTTCCATAACAAGGGCAAAAATTAGGGGAGAAAGGGGGCAGCCCTGGCGCGTCCCATTTGAAATTGAAAAGGTGGAGGAAGAGAAACCACCCGCCTTAACAAAAGCGCTCGGAGACGAGTATAATGCCATAATAGCCGACTTAAAATTACCACCAAAGGCAAACTTATCCAGGACCGCCTCTAGGTACCCCCAGTGCACCCGATCAAAAGCTTTTTCAGCATCCAAGGAGATGAGCGCACTGGGGGAACCTCTCTTTTCAAGTAACTCCAAAAGATTAATAATCCTTCTCGTAGCATCTCTGGCTTGACGGTCAGGAATGAATCCCACCTGGTCCAGCGCAATCAGAGATGGGAGTACTGTCTTAAGACGGTCCACTAATAATTTAGAGTAAATTTTCAAATCGCAATTAAGTAAAGCTATTGGACGGTAGCTGCTCGGGTCTGTGGGGGGTTTCCCCGGTTTTGGTATTGTAGAGATGGAGGCTCTTAGTCCTTCAGGTCTGATGCATCCTTCACATTGCCAGAATTGGAAGAGGGATAACAGATGGGGTGCTAGGAGGGAAGAGAAAGAAGAGTAGTATTGATAGGGGAATCCGTCTGGGCCAGGGGCAGAGCATTTTTTAGAAGATCGAATCACGTCTAGAATTTCGGAAAGGGTAAAAGGCTTGTTAAGAAAATCTAAATGATCTGGGGATAACGAAGGGAGGTTAGCTTTTGCGAGGAAATCAGAGATGACAGTAGGAGAGGGTTGTGGCGTACAAGGGGAGGAAGACAGGTTATAAAGATCATTATAGTAAGAACGAAATTGTTCGGCAATTAAAATAGGGTTACGAATTGTGTCTCCCTGAGGAGAAATGATGTGGGAGATTCTGGAACGGATCTCCGTTTTTTTAATTCGGCGGGCAAGAAGGGCACCAGCTCTGTCTCCCATGCTGTAATAGTTGGATTTAATTTTTTTCAGTTGTAGTTCAACGCGCGACAGAAGGAGGGAGCGAAGTTGGTTCCGGTTTCTCATTAATTCTGCTAGAGTTTTAGGGTCTTGTGAGGATAAAAGAGAAGTTTCAAGGACTTTAATTTTAGTCAGGAGGGAGTTCAGACTCGCGTTATATTGCTTTTTAGCATGTGCCGCCAGTTTAAGAAAGTGCCCACGCATTACTGCCTTATGAGAGAACCATAATACATCCGGAGCAATATCCCCAACATCGTTGAAAAGAAAACTATTTCATTTTTGTCACAAACAAATCGGACATTGATGGCAAAATAGTTCACTCTGTGACGTGTGCAGGCATCCATTTTAAGAAACAGAAAGCGTCCCTTGAGAGTTTTTTTTAAGTTCTTCCTTTTGTTTAAAAGCTTCTTCGATTACTAATTTTCTAATACTCTCTCTCTCCAGAGAAACACCAAGCTTGCGGGCCATTTCCCCATTCAAACACATAAAAGCTGGTCGTGAAAATAATGAAATAGGCACACTATCCTTTACAACAAGCTCTATGATCTGTTTTTTTAAATGTATCTACTGTCATTGTCACAGTAACTTTGTCACTGACAAAATATCTTGCAACTGATGGCTGCAAAGTTCTCTGCTCCTTTGTTTGGCTGGAAGAGCTGGGCACTGGTTCATTGGTTTGGATGCAGTCTTTCTCATCCACTGCTTTCAGTACTTCTGGATGAAAGCGCTGTAAATGTCTCTTTAGATTAGAAGCTCTGGTAGGAGCATTTTTATCTTTGAATATGCACTGATCTTGGCTTCACAGCATTTGTTTTCGTCTGGATCATTTGTCATACACTGACAGACATAATGTTTTCTATCTTGAGTGATGGTGAAATGTTCAAATACAGCTGATTTAATGTGACGCTTCTTTGACATTCTCAGGTTTTTAATTCTGCATTCACAATCCAAATGACAATTGTTTTTCCTAAAAACAATTGTACAAAATTATTGCCAGGTCGTACAACTGATATAGTGGTCAGTAATACTGTTATTCCTCATGTACTCACAGTTAACTGATGCAAAGTTTGTTGAAAGGATAATACTTCTTAGGCCGGCGTCACACTCGGCGTAAGACAATACGGTCCGTATTTTACGGCCGTAATAGGGAGAAATGTTCCCAAAATAGTGATCCGTAGGCAGGGTGTGTCAGCGTATTTTGCGCATGGCATCCTCCGTATGGCATCCGTACTGCGATATTTTCTCGCAGGCTTGCAAAACCGACATCTAATGGATTTATGTGCTCAAATGTTCGGGAAAACCTATATACAGTATATATATATATATATATATATATATAGTCTGTATTTATATTTACTACAGCGCGATATCTGTGAAAAGCCGGTAATTCAATTGCCGGCTTTTCATTTCTCCTTCCCAAACCCGACAGGATATGAGACATGGTTTACATACAGTAAACCATCTCATATCCCCATTTTTTTTGCATATTCCACACTACTAATGTTAGCAGTGTGTGTATGCAAAATTTGGGTGCTGTAGCTGCTAAAATAAAGGGTTAAATGGTGGAAAAAATTGGCGTGGGCTCCCGCGCAATTTTCTCCGCCAGAGTGGTAAAGCCAGTGACTGACGGCAGATATTAATAGCCAGGAGAGGGTCCATGGTTATTGGCCCCCCCGTGGCTAAAAACATCTGCCCCCAGCCACCCCAGAAAAGGCATATCTGGAAGATGCGCCTATTCTGGCACTTGGCCACTCTCTTCCCATTCCCGTGTAGCAGTGGGATATGGGGTAATGAAGGGTTAATGCCACCTTGCTATTGTAAGGTGACATTAAGCCAGATTACTAATGGAGAGGCGTCAATTATGACACCTATCCATTAGTAATCCAATTGTTTGAAAGGGTTAAAAAACACACACACACATGATTTAAAAGTATTTTAATGAAATAAACACAGCGGTTGTTTTAATATTTTATTGCTCTCTCAATCCATTTGCAGACCCTCGCTTGGCAAAACAATAAACACACAATATACATACCTTCTGCTGACCCGTCACGTCCCACGAGGTAATCCATCTGAAGGGGTTAAAATAATTTACAAGCAGGAGCCCTGCAAATGCAGCTGTGCTCGTGCTTGTAATTCCCCGGCGAATGAAGGAAATGTAGGTCATTGACCTACATTTCCTTCAGTCGCGGTGATGCGCCCCCTGGTGGATGTCCTCATATGACCTGGAGCGTGGGAAAAAGTTCCCAGGCTGCAGTTCATGAGAACATCCAGCAGGGGCGCATCACCGCGACTGAAGGAAATTTAGGTCAATGACCTACATTTCCTTCATTCGCCGGGGAATTACAAGCACGAGCACAGCTGCATTTGCAGGGCTCCTGCTTGTAAATTATTTTAACCCCTTCAGATGGATTACCTCGTGGGACGTGACGGGTCAGCAGAAGGTATGTATATTGTGTGTTTATTGTTTTGCCAAGCGAGGGTCTGCAAATGGATTGAGAGAGCAATAAAATATTAAAACAACCGCTGTGTTTATTTCATTAAAATACTTTTAAATCGTGTGTGTGTGTGTGTGTGTGTGTGTGTGTGTTTTTTAACCCTTTCAAACAATTGGATTACTAATGGATAGGTGTCATAATTGACGCCTCTCCATTAGTAATCTGGCTTAATGTCACCTTACAATAGCAAGGTGGCATTAACCCTTCATTACCCCATATCCCACTGCTACACGGGAATGGGAAGAGAGTGGCCAAGTGCCAGAATAGGCGCATCTTCCAGATGTGCCTTTTCTGGGGTGGCTGGAGGCAGATGTTTTTAGCCACGGGGGGGCCAATAACCATGGACCCTCTCCTGGCTATTAATATCTGCCCTCAGTCACTGGCTTTACCACTCTGGCGGAGAAAATTGCGCGGGAGCCCACGCCAATTTTTTCCGCCATTTAACCCTTTATTTTAGCAGCTACAGCGCTGAAATTTTGCACATACACACTACTAACATTAGTAGTGTGGAATATGCAAAAAAAAGGGGGATATGAGATGGTTTACTGTATGTAAACCATGTCTCATATCCTGTCGGGTTTAGGCAGGAGAAATGAAAAGCCGGCAATTGAATTACCGACTTTTCACTAACACCGCTGCGTATTTCTCGCAAGTCACACTGCTGGTCCGTGTGGAATCCGTATTTTTCTCGCCCCCATAGACTTTCATTGGCGATTTTTTTTTTTTTGCGCAATACGCTGACAAACGCAGCATGCTGCGATTTTGTACGGCCGTAGAACGCTGTATATTACGGATCCGTAATATACGGCTGATAGGACGAGACCCATTGAGAAGCATTGTGCCGTATGTTATGCGAGTTTTACGCACGTAGTTTCTGCGCTCTTACGTCCGTAAAACTCGCATGTGTGACGGCGGCCTTACAGTCTTCCTCTTCTGAGTAGCAGCTGTGAGATGATTGGAAGACACACACCTAGTAAACATCTAGTCTAGAGGAGGAGCTTTACTACTAAGAATTTGCAACACATTTTCACTTTCAGTTTCATACATTATAAGTAGGGGGGGTTGGGGCAGCATGAGGTTAACCAAGTATAAGATTAGATAAGGGCAGTGGAGAACAGTGACACACAAGAAGTAAGAAATGTCTCTATCTCCAGCAGAACTGCTTATCACTGTTGTTCATAGTTTGATAGAACATATATATTTGAGTAACATTTATAAAATTCATATGAAAGTTCAATTATGAAATATTAATACATTTTTTTTTAAAGCTGGAGTCGGTACATTTCTACCGACTCCAACCAAAACTAACTCCGACTCCGACTCCACAGCCCTGCTGTCAGGTTTAATAAGTGGGATTTCTTGCCTTATAAATGGGGTTGGGACCATTTCTTAAAGTAATGATGGCCACTCGTTTTTCTTTACTTAGCTGCTTTTTTCTTGCCATAATACAAATTCTAACAGTCTATTCAGTAGGACTATCAGCTGTGTATCCACCAGACTTCTGCACAACACAACTGATGTCCCAACCCCATTGATAAGGCAAGAAATCCCACTTATTAAACCTGACAGGGCACAACTGTGAAGTGAAAACCATTCCCGGTGACTACCTCTTGAAGCTCATTAAGCCAAGAGTGTGCAAAGCAGTCATCAAAGCAAAAGGTGGCTACTTTAAAGAACCTAGAATATAAGACATAATTTCAGTTGTTTCACACTTTTTTGTTAAGTATATAATTCCATATGTGTTAATTAATAGTTTTGATGCCTTCAGTGTGAAAATACAGAAAAATCTTTAAATGAGAAGGTGTGTCCAAACTTTTGGTCTGTACCGTGTGTGTGTATATGTATATATATATATATATATATATATATATATATATATATATATATATATATATATATATATATATATATATATATATATATATATATATATATACATACATACATACATACATACATACATACATACATACATACATACATACATACATACATACATACATATATATATATATATATATATATATATATATATATATATATATATATATATATATATATATATATATATATATCTATATATATATATATCAACATAAGAAACAGCAGCACAATTCAAGATTTTATATCCAAAACGTTGCCATGCCGTTCAGGCAATAAAGTCCACTTTTTTCTATCTTTATGTGCTGCTTTTTCTTATGTTGACTATGTTATTGAAAGCCATTGGACTACTGGCTGGGAGAGCTTTGCACAACTACTGAGGTATTTTGGATGCTGTTCCAGTGTGTATATGTATGTATGTATATGTATGTATATATATATATATATATATATATATATATATATATATATATATATATATATATATTTTGGATTGCGACGAGAACAGGTAAACCTAAAAAATGGTCAATGTAAATCACAACTAATATCCCATGGAGGTCTGATGCTTAAAATCAAAGTGGAAAATCAAATTGCAGGTTGATCCAACTTCAGTGGAAATGCCTCAAGACAAGGAAATGATGCTCAGTAGTGTGTGGCCTCCACGTGTCTGTATGACCTCTCTACAACGCCTGGGCATGCTCCTGATGAGGCAGCGGATGGTCTCCTGAGGGATCTCCTCCCAGACCTGGACTAAAGCATCCGCCAACTCCTGGACAGTCTGTGGTGCAACGTGACGTTGGTGGATGGTGAGAGACATGATGTCCCAGATGTGTTCAATCAGATTCAGGTCTGTGGAACGAGCGGACCAGTCCATAGGTTCAATGCCTTCATCTTGCAGGAACCTCTGGCACACTCCAGCCACATGCGGTCTGGCATTGTCCTGCATTAGGAGGAACCCAGGGCCAACCGCACCAGCATATGGTCTCACAAGGGGTCTGAGGATCTCATCTCGGTACCTAATGGCAGTCAGGCTACCTCTGGTGAGCACATGGAGGGCTGCGCGACCCTCCATAGAAATGCCACCCCACACTATTACTGGCCCACTTCCAAACTGGTCATGCTGAAGAATGTTGCAGGCAGCAGGTCGCTCTCCACGGCGTCTCCAGACTCTGTCACGTGCTCAGTTTGAACCTGCTTTCATCTGTGAAGAGCACAGGGCGCCAGTGGCGAATTTGCCAATCCTGGTGTTCTGTGGCAAATGCCAAGCGTCCTGCACGGTGTTGGGCTGTGAGCAGAACCCCCATTTGTGGACATCGGGCACTCAGACCATCCTCATGGAGGACGTTTGTGCAGACACATGCACATTTGTGGCCTGCTGGAGGTCATTTTGCAGGGCTTTGGCAGTGCTCCTCCTGTTCCTCCTTGCACAAAGGCTGAGGTAGCTGTCCTGCTGCTGGGTTGTTGCCCTCCTACGGCCCCCTCCATGTCTCCTGGTGTACTGGCCTGTCTCCTGGTAGCGCCTCCAGCCTCTGAACACTACGCAAACAGACACAGCAAACCCTCTTGCCACAGATCGCAGTGATGTGCCATCCTGGATGAGCTGCACTACCTGAGCCACTTGTGTGGGTTGTAGAGTCCGTCTCATGCTACCACGAGTGTGAAAGCACAACCAACATTCAAAAGTGACCAAAACATCAGCCAGAAAGCATTGGTACTGAGATGTGGTCTGTGGTCCCCACCTGCAGAATCACTCCTTTATTGAGTGTGTCTTGATAATTGCCAATAATTTCCATCTGTTGTCTATTCTATTTGCACAACATCATGTGAAATCGATTGTCACAGTGTTGCTTCCAGTGGACAGTTTGATTTACTTGGAGTTATATTCTGTAGTTTAAGTGTTCCTTTTATTTTTTTGATTAGTGTGTGTGTACATATATACATTCTACCTTGTGTTATGAAGGTATGTACTGTACCTGTGTCTAATGTGTAGATATACCTATGTGTAACCTTGGTATCTACTATATATACACATGTACACACTCCTCCCTCTCTGGGATAGCGCCTGTGGAGAGAGAGTAGAGTGTTGTTAATTTACTTACGGTATATCTCATCTAATGATACGGACATATGGGTTTAAATGTATAGGGCATGATATTGATCCATTGTTTGTGTGTGCTGCTAATGATCTCCCATTATTCTGCTTTTTTATAGTGTTCTTGAGCAAGTCAAGAAAGGGGAATCTGGCCCTCTTCCTTATCAGGTATGTCATGTAAATATAACCTGTTTAAAGGGTTTGTCTGGTCACAAGATAGGTCATCAGTATCGGATCATTAGAGGTCCAACACACGGCCCCCGTCATCAGCTGGTATTTATTCCCGCTGACATAAATACTTTGAACAGAACTGCGAGGTGCCGCTTGCATTTAACGTCTAGCGGGTGCTGCCGGGTACTGTAGGACATCGCCTATTTTGATAGGAGCTGATTTGCTGTACTGGCAGCTGTTACATGTTAAATGGAGCTGGGTGTTGGAGCCCTACTGATCTGATATTGAACAGCTATCCTACAGGTCATCAATATATTACGACCTGACAAATTTTTGTATGTTCTGTAGTGTTATACAACTTTCAAGTCTCCAAAATTTTGAAGATCCGCTTGCTGTCATTGAATAAAAACCTTTCAGTTTACATCCAGAAAACCTACTCTGGTCATGTCCAAACTGACATAGACGCTGGTTATCCAATCAACTGATTGCTGATTGAATGATAGCTGTCTACACCAATAAGTGTCCGGCAAGGGTTAACCTTACAGTAAAGTCCCCTTTAAGTGTCACAGTTATTGGGGTTGTGGAAACATTTAGGCTTGGGGGGCTACAGGGCAATATGTCATGAGACCAATTCTCAACAAGTTGTTGTGATTTTGCTGTATGAAAAAAGGCTTCAATGCAAGTCAGATGTGACTGCGACTTTTCCTATTTGACTATGTCAAGTGAGTCTATAGTGTGACCAACAGCAGAAATGCAGCATATTTGGAACCCTGCGTCTGTGTGTTGCAGTTTGCAGTGTGATGCCATAGGAAATCATTAGATGTCATATCGCGATGCGGCACTGCGATTTGCGTATTGTGTGACACATGTCTCACTGAAGCCCTATCCTTAATAGATCCAAATGCAGTTGTCAGGATCTGCTGTGATCTGTAATGCCCGTGGCCATCTTTACATCTGAATGAGTGGTATAGACTTGTAGACGAGATTACATTTTCTTCTCCCCCTTCTTTCTTATTTCCCATAAGGATGATCTTCAGGTCCACTTGGTCAGTCCTGGCCAGTGCCAATCATTGGAGAGTTTCTGGAGCGGGCATGGAATGGCTTTTGTGATGGAGAGAAAGGTATAAAACACTGATTGTGCTTCTCTTTACAAGGTACAATATGTCTGATATAATGTATCACTCCGTGGGATACTAGGTAAGTTCGTAAAGATGAGTGCAGTCGACATCCAGCAAATTGCTTGGATAGCAACCCATGATGGCGAGCCTTGGAAGTCTGCAATGGTCGACTGTATTCTTCAGATTTGAATAAAATAGCCTAATCTTTATTGGATATTGTTGTGTTGGTGCTGGGCTTGTATCGTTCCCGTTATCTGGTATATGTACTTAATATACTCCTATACTACTTCTCTGACCAGTACTATGTAAATTGCAAAGCTAAGAACCCCTTGGAAGACCTAAATGTGACAGATGCAACTCTTGGCTTGCAGGCTTTGAAACTGGAGGAAGATAGCATGGAAGAATCTGAGACGAGTGACAGCCACTCGTTTAATCTCTCTGTAGAAAAATCCAGTGCTCCGCTGCCTGTGTCATCTATGCAAGCCAGGTACCTGTCATCCACGTTCAGACAAGGAAGCTTTATAGCGTGTTTTCTGGCTTGTGGAAGATTTAGGTGACTGCCATCTAGTGCAGGTTACAAAATAACCACACGATGGCTATTTGCAATTGCCAAAGCTTGGAGCTGTCCTGCTCCTATGTAATCTGAGTAAAGAATGGCTTCCATGCACAAATGGACATCGCCAGGCTTTGGCAAATGTGCTAGTGTTCTGTGAAGGGTTGGCTGACTATTCATGTGTATGGGAATCCGCTAAGCACTTTCAGATGAGCGCTGCTTCTACTAACAGTTATCCTAACGTATACGGTCAAAAAATTGATAGCTCACATTTGTGTAAATATTTTATCATCAGTGTTGTCCCATGAAAAGATATGACACTTTGATGCAATATAAAGTAGTCAGTGTACAGCTTGTATAACAGTGTAAGTTTGGTGAGCCCTCCAAATAACACAACGCACAGCCATTAATGTCTAAACTGATGGCAACAAAAGTGAGAACACCTCTAAGTGAAAATGGCCAAATTGTGCCCAGCGTGCCAATATTTTGTGTGGCCACCATTATTATTAAGACCTGCCTTACCTCTCTTGGGCAGGGAGTTCACTAGAGCGTCACAGCTTGCCACTGGAATCCTCTTCCACTCCTCCCATGAGGGCATCACGGAGGTGGTTGATATTAGAGACCTTGTGCTCCTCCACCTTCTGTTTTAGGATGCCCCACAGATGCTCAATGGGGTTTTTGTCTTGAGACATGCTTGGCCAGTCCTGCATTGGTCGTCTTGAAGAGGAGTTTGGGGTTGTTTATCATGTTGACATACTGCCCTGCGGCCCAGTTTCCGACGGAAGGGGATCATGCTCTGCTTCAGTATGTCACAGTACATGTTGTAATTGATGCTTCCCTTATTGAATTTCAGCTCCCCACAGCCATCAGCACTCATGCAGCCCCAAACCATGACACTTCCACCACCATGCTTGACCGTAGGCAAGACACACTTGTCTTTGTACTCCTTACCTGGCTGCCGTCGCACACATTTTACACTATCTGAAAAAAATAAGTTTCTGTTTTTGCGCTTTCTTGTGCATTATCTCTAGAAGAGGCTTTCTTCTGGGATGGCCGCCATGCAGATCAATGTGATGCAGTGTGCGGCATATGTTCTGTGTGCTGACAGGCTGCCCCCTCACTCCTGTAACCTCTGCAGCAATGCTGGCAGCACTCATTCATCTATTTTTAAAAGCAAATATCTGGATATGAAGCTGAGCACGTGCACTCAACTTATTTTGTCGACAATGGTGAGGCCTGTTCTCAAAGGAGCCTGTCTTGCTAAACCGCTGTATGGTCTTGGCCACCGTGCTACAGCTCAGTGTCAGGGTGCCAGCAATATTCTTACAGCTGAGGCCATCTTTATATAGAGCAACAATTCTTTTTTTTTTTTTTTTTTTTTTTCAGATCCTCGAGTTTTTTTTGGAATGAGGCACCATGTTGAACTTCCATGACCAGTATGAGAGAATGTGAGAGCGATAACACCAAATTTAGCACACCTGCTCCCCATTCACACCAGAGACCTTGTAACACTAATGAGTCACATGACACTGTTGAGGAAAAATGACAAATTGGGCATTATTTGTCCATTTTCACTTAGGGGTGTACTCACTTTTGTTGCCAGCGATTTGGACGTTAAAGGCTGCGTTACTTAGAGGGCACACCAAATTTACACTGTTATACCAGCTGTACACTGACTGCTTTACATTTGTGTCAAAGTGTGATATTATATATATATATATATATATATATATATATATATATATATATATATATATATATATATATATATATATATATAATTTATATTTTATTTTATTTAGATTCTCCCAAAAAAGTACAATTTGGCACCAGATACACTAACTTTACAAAGGTTAACCCTAGTCTTTCTCTTTAGGCAACTCATTTCCGGCTATGCTTTGACACAAAATCCCAACATGGCGCGGTTTGGGAATGGAAAACCAGTGGAGGTCCTTCCTCAGCTGTGGGTACGCTGTGACAGCACAGATTTGGAAAATACCTGTTGGCTGGGAGCAGATTCTATCAAAACCAGCAGGAATGAGATCACAGGAATGAGCTTCTATATGGTGACATGTGCAGGTCAGTGTAATAGTTACTGCTGGGCGAGTTCACTTGCCTCAATTTATAAAATGGAATCTGGCACAATATGGACAGCTAAGATCTAGTCCCTCTTAATGGTACTTGGAAAAAAACCAAATAAGTAGCTTGTATTCTTCTGTTGGCAGGTGACTGGAATGGGACCTCCTTAGAAGTGCATTTGATGACGTCCTGTTCCAGTCACCTGAAGGCTGCAGACGATCATCGCCCTCCCGGGGATATCTGCTTTGCACATCTGGATATACAGTACATAGAAGAATTGTAACGTAACCTTGCAATATAACACGTTATGTAAATCTGGCACATCTTGGACTCTCCATGGGCCCGAAATACACATTTACACCTCTCATGAGCAGGTATAAAGTTGTGCCAAATCCTGGCATACATTGTAGTTATTCAGTTGACCTCTTTTAGCTTGGTCTTCTAGCTCCACACCACTTTTATTGCCCCTTTTCAATAGCATCATGAGAAGTAAAAGGTCTCATATGTTAGCGCTGCTATAGCATAATGTTTAGCGTTTCTACACCAGAGAATGAGTAAAGCCTTTAATAATTTTCCTCCATGTTTTCCTGCATGATGTGCTATGGAGACAGACATAAGGGTTGATGCTGACTTTCTACATGTCTGCAGGGCTGTGTGACTGTGAAAGCTGAGCAGACTGCTATATACACAGGTACCGCTGTCAGTAGACCCATTGTTGTTAATTACAGGTCCAACAACTGACAAATCCTCTTTTCCAAGTCTGGAAGCGCTGAAGAAATCCCACAAGGAACGACACCATTCTTCTGCAGTAAGTGTGTGATTCGGATTATATTTTACACTTAGCCAATTACTTTAGCTTCATTTCTGCTCCTTGTTATTGTCAGGCTTCCATGCAGCTTAAAAATCAGCGACCAACACAAAAATAATAAGCCATTCCTCTGGCTATACACTGATCAGCCATAACATTTAAAATCACCTGTCTAATGGAGGGTAGCTTTCCTTTGTGTAGCTCTGACCTAACGAGGCATATACTGCTCAAACCCTTGTAACAGATGCTTAATCAGATGGAAATTTGGAAGAAGAGTCTAAGGACTTGTTCACATGCTGCATTTTTACCAAGGAAAAAAATGCAGCATTTTACAGAACCAGCAAGGTGAATAACATTTCTGAAATCTCATGCATACGCTACTTATTTTATCCTTGCAGATTTGAACCATCAAAGCGTTTTTTTTTTCTTTGAGGGGGGGTATAATAAATCTGCAGCAGGTCAATTCTTTCAGCATTTTTGCAGCGGTTTTTTTCATCCATTCAAATGAACGGGAAAATAATGCATACAAATGTGTGTTTATTTTGCTCAGCATTTTTCCTGCCATCACTCTAGTATTTGTAGCAGATTTGTTAAAGCAAAATGTGTGCACGTACCCAGATTCTTTAGTTAACTGACTTGTTCAGACTAGGCTATGCTCTATAATGCTCTACAGTCCATTTCTGATACTCATGTGCCAAATTGTAGTTGCTTTTGGAAGTGAATCGGGGGTCAGCTTGTGCACTCTGACTGGTCTGTGCTTATTTAACCTTATGAGCTGTAATGCACGGAAAGTAATGACCTCTTTCAGGCATAGTCAGCAGTAACTTTTCCACCAGTGAATCCTACAGTGGATCTTTGGGATCAGAGCGGATGGACTAGCCTTAAATCCTCATGCACACCATTGAGCCTTATTCCCCCATGGTTCTATTGCCAATTCACCACTTATTCCTTAGATCAATTTTGTAAGTTGATAACAAGGAGATGCCATCCCAAATGACCTGCCATTTTGGAGATGACTCAGTTCTCTAACATCATAATATCGCCCTTGTCAAAGTTGCTCAGAGCCTTACCATTGACCACTTTTCCAGCTTCCAACATATTAACCTGAAAAACTAATTGTACTTGCGCTGCCTGATACAGGTGCTTCTCACAAAATTAGAATATCGTGAAAGTTAATTTATTTCAGTTCTTCAATACAAAATGGGAAGCTCATTATATAGAGTCATTACAAACAGAGTGATCTATTTCAAGTGTTTATTTCTGTTAATGTTGATGATTATGGCTTACAGCTAATGAAAACCCAAAAATCATTATCTCAGTAAATTAGAATACTTTATAACACCAGCTTGAAAAATGATTTTAAAATCTGAAATGTTGGCGTACTGAAATGTATGTTCAGTAACTGCACTCAATAGTTGGTCCGGGGCTCCTTTTGCATCAATTACTGCATCGATGCGGCGTGGCATGTAGGCGATCAGCCTGTGGCACTGCTGAGGTGCTATGGAAGCCCAGGTTGCTTTGATAGCAACCTTCAGCTCGTCTGCATTGTTGGGTCTGGTGTCTCATCTTCCTCTTGACAATACTCCATAGATTCTCTATGGGGCTAAGGTCAGGCGAGTTTGCTGGCCAATCAACCACAGTGATACTGTTGTTTTTAAACCAGGTTTTGGTACTTTTGGCAGTGTGGACAGGTGCCAAGTCCTGCTGGAGAATTAAATTTCAATCTCCAGAACGCTAGTCGGCAGAGTGAAGCATGAAGTGCTCTAAAATTTCATGGTGGACAGCTGCACTGACTTGGGTCTTGATAAAACACAATGTACCTACACCAGCAGATGACATGGCTCCCCAAACCATCACTGATTGTGGAAACTTCACACTAGACCTCAAGCCGCTTGGATTGTGGCCTCTCCACTCTTCCTCCCAACTCTGGGACCTTGATTTCCAAATGAAATGAAAAATTTACTTTCATCTGAAAACAACACCTTGGACCACTGAGCAACAGTCCAGGTCTTTTTCTCCTTGGCCCAGGTAAGACGCTTCTGGCGTTGTCTATTGGTCATGAGTGGCTTAACACAAGGAATGTGACACTTGTAGCCCATGTCCTGGATACATGTCTGTGTGTGGTGAAGCAATGACTCCAGCAGCAGTCCGCTCCTTGTGAATCTCCCCCAAATTTGTGAATGGCCTTTTCTTAACAATCCTTTCAATCCTGCGGTTATCCCGGTTGCTTGTGCACCTTTTTCTACCACACTTTTTTCATTCCACTCAACTTTCCATTAATATGCTTGGATACAGCACTCTGTGAACAGAAAACCTCTTTAGCACGGACCTTTTGTGGATTAGGCTACTTTCACACATCAGTTTTTTTGTTTCAGGCAGAATCCGGCAAATGTAAAAAAAAAAAAAAAAAAAAAAAAACGGATCCGGCGCAAATAGTGAAAAACTGATGCTCCGGATCCGGTTTTTAGCTGGATCCGGTATTTGTTTTTTAACCCGGTGATAACTTCCTGTTCCGGGGAGAGAGAGAGACCCCAGAACGGCAAATGTGCATGACTTGTATGGGAAATGCTTGGAAAACCGGATCCGGAGGCCGGATTAATCGTTTCACATATCCGTTTCACACGTTTTTGGCCGGCTCCGTCACTGTGCGCTTTTTTCGCCGGACAAAAACGTTCCTATGGACGTTTTCTCCAACCGCCGAAAATGACTATTTGGACGGATCCGGAAAAAAACGGATGAAACGTCTGCCCATCAGGCGCAATCCGGCGCTAATACAACTCTATGACAAAAAAAACCCGGATCCGGCGTAAAAAAAAAGGATCCTTTCTTTTTCAAAACTTGCCGGATTGTGCCTGAAACAAAAAACCTGATGTGTGAAAGTAGTGTTACCCTCCTTGTGGAGTGTGTCAATGACTGCCTTCTGGACATCTGTCAAGTCAGCAGTCTTCCCCATGATTGTGGTGCCTATTGAAACAGACTAAGGGACCTTTTTACATTCTTAGGAGCCTGTGCAGGTGTTTTTTTGTTAATGATTTTAATTTACTGAGATAATGACTTCTGGGTTTTCATTGGCTGTAAGCCATAATCCTTAAAGAAGTTGTCCACTACAATAAATTTTTTTTTTTTCATAAATCTTGCTATTATGTGCCACTGAAAACATCCACTGTCTTTATTTTAGCAATATTACCTTTTATCATGCTGTAGCAGCACATCTTCAGTGCTGGATCCAGCTCTCATGGGGTTAATCGACAACTTCCTTTCTCCTGAGTTATTGTGCTCTAATACTACAAGTTCCATGATGCATTGCACTGCCACTAAGCCCGAACCTACCACACCCACTCCAAAACACACCCAAACCCCTCCCTCCTCTAGCTTCAAAAAGATTGGTGATGTCATTTCTGTCCATCCTCCTCTTTTACATTTGTCCAACCCACACTCCATTACACACAGATAGATGGATAGAGGGATAGATAGATAGATAGATAGATAGATAGATAGATAATAGATAGATAGATATGGGATGGATAGATAGATACATCTAATATATAATTGCCTAGAATACTACTTCCTGCAATTTGTGCCAACTTCCGTGGCTTTGTCCGGAGATAATGTCCGGAGATAATGTCCGGAGATAAGTGACGTCACCAGTGTCCTACACCCAGGCAGAGCACAGGGGCCCCAGGCAGCATATGGGGCCCCAGGCAGAGCACAGTGGTCCCAGGCAGAGCACAGGGGCCCCAGGCAGCCTATGGAGCCCCAGGCAGAGCACAGTGGCCCCAGGCAGAGCACAGGGGCCCCAGGCAGCATATGGGGCCCCAGGCAGAGCACAGTGGCCCCAGGCAGAGCACAGGGGCCCCAGGCAGAACATGGGGCCCCAGGCAGAGCACAGGGGCCCCAGGCAGCATATGGGGCCCCAGGCAGAGCACAGGGGCCCCAGGCAGCATATGGGGCCCCAGGCAGAGCACAATGGCCCCAGGCAGCATATGGGGCCCCAGGCAGAGCACAGGGGCCCCAGGCACCATATGGGGCCCCAGGCAGAGCACAGTGGTCCAAGGCAGAGCACAGGGGCCCCAGGCAGCTTATGGGGCCCCAGGCAGAGCACAGTGGCCCCAGGCAGAACATGGGGCCCCAGGCAGAGCACAGTGGCCCCAGGCAGAGCACAGTGGCCCCAGGCAGAGCACAGGGGCCCCAGGCAGAGCACAGGGGCCCCAGGCAGAGCACAGGGGCCCCAGGCAGCATATGGGGCCCCAGGCAGAGCACAGGGGCCCCAGGCAGCATATGGGGCCCCAGGCAGAGCACAGTGGCCCCAGGCAGAGCACAGGGGCCCCAGGCAGCATATGGGGCCCCAGGCAGAGCACAGGGGCCCCAGGCAGCCTATGGGGCCCCAGGCAGAGCACAGTGGCCCCAGGCAGAACATGGGGCCCCAGGCAGAGCACAGTAGCCCCAGGCAGAGCACAGGGGCCCCAGGCAGCATATGGGGCCCCAGGCAGAGCACAGTGGTCCCAGGTAGAGCACACGGGCCCCAGGCAGCATATGGGGCCCCAGGCAGAGCACAGTGGCCCCAGGCAGAGCACAGGGGCCCCAGGCAGAACATGGGGCCCCAGGCAGAGCACAGGGGCCCCAGGCAAAGCACAGGGGCCCCAGGCAGCATATGGGGCCCCAGGCAGAGCACAGGGGCCCCAGGCAGCATATGGGGCCCCAGGCAGAGCATAGCGATATTTTGGACCACTGTGCGGTGTTTCAGACCCCCTGTGTGATGTCTGGGGCCCTGTTATTAAGTATATTAAAGATTAAAGTAACGTATATTAAAGTATATTATAGATCAAATTTGACACGTTTATGAGCACCATTGAGTGATATACTCAAGAATGACATAATTTTTCAACATTTTATGGTTTCAAACTGTAAACACTCAGAGTTTTTTTTACTTCAACCAGAAAACCTTAACGGTTCATAAAAAACTTGACTGTTCAGGATATGATAAAAGTCATAGTATTCTGAATCTTTAACTTATAAAGATACCTTTACATGGGGTGATTATTGGTTCCAGAGAGGCTTTCGGCCGATAATCGTACACATGGCTGGTGACAGGACAATACAATATAAACGTTCAAAGGTAAACACTGATAACATTAAAATCTAATATATAATTGCCTAGAATACTACTTCCGGCAATTTGTGCCAACTTCCGTGGCTTTGTCCGGAGATAATGTCCGGAGATAAGTGACGTCACCAGCGTCCTACACCCGCTCAGGGTGGACAAAGATATATGCCTTCGTGGTGCGCGGCACTTTTCTGATTGGTTGCCGCCTGCCGCGAGCGACCAATCAGAAATGTGCCGTACTGTGACACACTCCGCCCGCCATTTTGGTGTGATTTTTGAATTTTTACCTCACAGCAAGTTTCTACTGCGTGGAGGCGGTCCCAGTGACGTCGCTCTTCAAGCCCCTGCCGAATTTCGTCAAAAAAATGATAATACCATTTACCAAAACTACCGTATATATATTTAGTTGTGAAGTGGTTCAGTGACATTTTCACACCAATTTTGAACTTTTGTTTGGTGTTTTCTCCATATACTGCCTATTATTCACTGACTGTTATACTGAGAGACTGCCGTTTATTAACATCTTCTTTGCCACACTGGGTATATTGCTCTATTATTTGCCACATAAGGACATTGTCCATTATTGCCCAGCAATTTCTCTGCAATATAAACTGCCTATTTATTAATATCTGTATTCCTGCAAAGAACTATTGCCTATTATTAACTGGCTATTTTCCTAGTACCTGACACTGCCTCTTATTAACCTGTTGTTTGCCACCACCACGCTTAAAGCTGTTTAGCTTAGCCAACATGAGCTCTAATAGTAAGGATACTAATGACACAGAGCCCAAAGCTGCTGATGGCGCACGTAAGATTAGGTCTGATATAAAGTATACTAATAATGCAGAGCAAAAAGACGCCGATGCCGCACGTAAGCGTAAACAGCGTGCTAACAAGAGTACAGAGGATAGATGCAAGCGCCTGGATACTGTTAAGTATACTAATGACACAGAGTCCAAAGCTGCTGATGGCGCACGTAAGATCAGGTGTGATAATAAGTATACCAATGATGCAGAGCGAAAAGCCGCCGATGCTGCACGTAAGCGTAAACAGCGTGCTAACAAGAGTACAGAGGATAGATGCAAGCGCCTGGACACTGTTAAGTATACTAATGACACAGAGCCCAAAGCTGCTGATGGCGCACGTAACATCAGGTCTGATAATAAGTATACCAATGACGCACAGCGAAAAGACACCGATGCTGCACGTAAGCGCAAACAGCGTGCTAACAAGAGTACAGAGGATAGATGCAAGCGCCTGGACACTGTTAAGTATACTAATGACACAGAGCCCAAAGCTGCTGATGGCGCACGTAACATCAGGTCTGATAATAAGTATACCAATGACGCACAGCGAAAAGACACCGATGCTGCACGTAAGCGCAAACAGCGTGCTAACAAGAGTACAGAGGATAGATGCAAGCGCCTGGACACTGTTAAGTATACTAATGACACAGAGCCCAAAGCTGCTGATGGCGCACGTAACATCAGGTCTGATAATAAGTATACCAATGACGCAGAGCGAAAAGCCGCCGATGCCGCACGTAAGCGCAAACAGCGTGCTAACGAGACTACAGAGGACAGACAGAAGCGCCTGGACACTGTTAATGCTGCTTGCAATAAACGCATTACTAATGAGTCTTTTGAGGACAAAACGAATCGATTAAGTAATAAAGCTGCTGCTGCACGCTCTCAACGTTGCAAACATAATATTTCCACGTCCTCAGTCATAGATTCTGCCCACAATACAGCTTCTTAGTCTCCATTCATAGAATGTGTGCAGCCTGAAGCTCCTTTAACCGTTGGTAAATCTGCACGTAAGCGCAAACACCGTCCTACTTACACTCCAAATGATAAACGCCGTCGCCTGTACACCGTTAAGTCTGCTTATAAGACATGCTTCACACCTGACTCTTCTAAGGCAACAAACAAACCATTACCAAATGCAGGTGGTGCACGCCGTGAACAGCGCAAAAAAAACGCTTGCACCTCCATATTAATAAACCCTGACCACGATACACCTTCCAACTCCTCAGTGATTGAATCTGTGGACAGTGAAGATCCTCTACCAGGTCCACGCTTTATATATGTTGGCTTAAAGAAACATTCCAATGCTCAGTTACCACAACCTGTACCTCAACATCCTACAGGTTTTACTAATGATGACAGTACCATAGTAGAACACTCCTGTGGTCCTATGGACTATTTATGTGAACATTGTCAAGCATTACATTTTAATGCTGAGATACCAGCAGATAAAAATTATACTCTGTGTTGTCACAAGAGTAAAGTGCATATACCTATACCCCAATATCCCGAGGTCTTTAAACGATTGCTGACAGGGGAGAGTGAGTTCAGTAAGAATCTCATGGAAAATATTCGTAGTATTAACAGCTCATTTGCTTTCGCCTCCATGGGTGCCAATATATCCCCTCCACCTGGACATGGCCCTTACTGTTTCCGTATACATGGACAAATATATCATCGTACTGGAACCCTACATCCCAGTGATGATCAAGTTCCAGCTTATGCCCAACTGTATATTTTGGATACCGCTACCGCGAATGAACAACGTTTAAACTGTGAACAAAATCAAAAATGTCATCCCACTTTGATGAGTATAATTGCTCTTCAGTTAGACAATGTGAATCCCTTTGTTGCTGCCTACAAAATGTTACGAGATGTGGAACATGAAGAACATCTTAAAGCTGAAGCTAATGGCACTCTCATGCCAAATATCATCATGGCCCTTAAACAAGATCGGAATCAAGACCCTCGCCGATATAATAATCCAACTGTCAATGAAGTTGCTGTCGTATTTGAAAATGACAATGGAGAGCCACCATTTAATCGTGATATTTTAATACATTTACAACCGGACCCCAAAAATCCTTTGGCGCCAAGAACACAACAGGTCAGCATTCTACACAGTAATTTAGATGCTTTACTCTATCCTTTATTTTTCCCTTACGGAGACCAGGGCTGGCATGATGGCCTCAAGCAACAAGGGCAAAGTCCACGCAGAGTTACACAACTGCAATATTACTGCTATGTGCTGTCTGTCCGTAATCAGTTTAATCCACTCCTGAATGGTGGCAAACTCACTCAGCAGTACTTAGTGGATGCTTATGTGAAAATCGAGGCAAATCGCCTAAATTATATCCGTCAACACCAAAAGGATTTGAAAGTAGAGGATTATTGTGTACTCCAGGAACATCTCCAGAAAAAATCCATTGAGAAGGGCATCCCCATTGGAAAAACGGTCATTTTACCATCTTCGTTTGAAGGCAGTCCCAGGAATATGCAGCAGCGGTACCAGGATGCCATGGCTATTGTGACTAAATATGGTCGTCCTGATCTATTCATCACCATGACCTGTAATCCGAAATGGAATGAGATTACTGAGAATTTGGAACCTTGGCAGCGTGTGGAACATAAACCTGATTTGGTGGCACGTGTTTTCAAAATAAAACTGGAAGCACTCTTAAAAGACATTAACAACGGATTATTTGGGAAAGTTTGCGCTATGGTTCATGTAATTGAATTTCAAAAACGTGGCCTTCCACACGCTCACATTTTGATTATTCTGGACAGCAACTCCAAATTAAGGACTGAGGAGGACATAGACAATACAGTGTGGGCTGAAATTCCCAATCCTACCCACTACCGTCAGCTCCATAAAATTGTTCTCCAACATATGATTTATGGTCCGTGTGGAGAACACAACCCAAATTCTCCCTGTATGGATCTGGGGAAGTATACAAAAGGTTTCCCTAAAGATTTGCAACCAAGAACCATCATAGCTAAGGACGCCTATCCTACTTATCGCAGACACTTTGGCCCATCTTTTCAACACCATTCTAACATGATTGACAATTCGTGGGTGGTTCCATATAATCCGTTCCTGCTATTAAAATACAAGTGCCATATAAATGTCGAAGTTTGTGGTTCCATTCAGGCTGTGAAATATTTATTTAAATACGTCTACAAAGGACATGATAAAGCCAATCTTGAAATCTGCCAGACTAACATCCAACATGATGAAACACACCAATTCATGGATTCAAGATATGTCAGTGCACCAGAAGCAGCTTGGCGAATATTCTCATATCCAATGCATAAACAATCTCATAGCATCATTCGCCTTGCTGTACATCTACCGCATTCTCAGCCACTCTATTTTCATGAGGATGACTCTATTGGAAACATCAAACAAAAGCTCCATCAAAATTCTACACTTATGGCCTACTTCAAGCTTAATCAGAACGACCATCATGCTCATATTTATTTATACCGTGAAATTCCCGAAAACTATGTTTGGAAAGAAGGTTCTTGGGAAGTTAGAAAGCGAGCAGGTGGTTCTGTGATTGGACGAATGTATACTGTCAGTGTGAAAGACCAAGAACGCTACTATTTAAAATTGTTATTGTTACATGTCAAAGGTGCAACCAGTTTTGACAGCATAAAAACTGTACATGGAGTCACACATGAAACCTTCAAAGATGCGGCATTAGCTCTTGGCTTACTATTTGATGATAGTCTGTGGAGAAATACATTACTTGATGCCAGTATTCTCAACATGCCAGCACAGCTACGTGACATGTTTGCCTACATTTGTATTTTTGGTCCTCCAGCTAAACCTCGGGACTTATGGGATGAATTTAAGGAACACTTTGTAGAAGACTACTGCTATGCATACCACTCCGACACTCTGGAGTGTGTCAATTGTGAAGGCTATGCTATGACAGATGTCCAACATGTTCTTAAAGCTCATGGCAAAACTTATACTGATTTTAATTTGCCATGTCCAGTCAAGAAACAACACCTCCTCCCAAAGTATGATAAAGATTATGAGTTATCAGCAGCTGCTGAAATGAAAGCTACTCTAAATGAGGACCAACTTTTTGCTTTTGATGCTATCACTCAAGCTTTAGAAGACACTAATTCTACAGCAAAGTGTTTTTTCCTTGATGGTCCTGGTGGCAGCGGAAAAACGTACCTATATCATCTACTCCTACATCAGCTAAGAGGACAAGGAGACATTGTGTCACCTGCTGCCACTACTGCAATTGCCGCTAACTTGCTACAAGGTGGACGAACCATTCATTCTCTTTATGGGATTCCAATTCCTGTGAATGAAACATCTGTTTCCAGGATTAAGAATGATACCGATGCAGCAAAAGATTTGCACAGCACTAAACTTTTTATTATTGATGAGTGCACAATGCTATCCAAATATGCATTGCATGTCATTGATAGAGTTTTACGTGATGTCATGACAACAAATGTAGCTCACAAAGAAAAAACACCGTTTGGAGGTAAAGTGATTGTTTTTGGAGGCGACTTTAGACAATGTCTTCCTGTCATCCCTCATGGGACAAGAACTGATGTTGTAGAGAGCTGTATAAAATATTCACAACACTGGCAACATTTTACTCGCCTGCCACTTATTAACAACATGCGCTCCATTGATCCTCACTACAGCAGTTGGTTGCTTCAACTGGGAAATGGTGAACTATCTAATGAACATAACCTTGGAGATGATGTAATTGAAATTCCTCCAGACATGGTATGCACTGGCTCTTTAATAATTAAAATTTTTGGAGATAATCTTTGTATTGATGTGAATGACACCGAAAGCATAAATACAGCTGCATCTCATGCAATTTTATGTCCAAAAAATGAGGACGTTGAGAAAGTCAATTCCCAAGTCATGGATTTATTGATAGGTGACTATACTGAATATATAAGTGATGATTCCATCGATCCTGATGAAGCTGATGACCTCAATCAATACCCACTTGAGTTTTTGAATTCACTAACACCAACTGGAATGCCTTCACATCGTCTGAAACTTAAAATTGGCACCATTGTCATGTTATTACGTAATCTGAACACGAACAAAGGTCTCTGCAATGGTACGCGGCTCATTGTCACTGCCTTACATGCCAATATCATACTGGCTAAAGTAATTAGTGGGTCAGCAGCAGGAAATGTGGTATTCATTCCACGAATTGATTTGTGTCCATCAGAGACTGGATTACCTTTTAAATTAAGACGGAGACAATTTCCCATCAAGCCCGCATTTGCAATGACCATAAATAAATCTCAAGGCCAGACCCTCCATCGAGTTGGCATTTATCTACCAGAACCTGCTTTTGCCCATGGTCAATTGTATGTTGCTTTTTCCAGGGTGAAGCAATGTTGCAATGTGAGGGTTAAAGTGATTAATACACCACTTCAAGGACAATTATTGGCTGATAGTACTAAAGTCTTCACACGTAATATTATCTACAAAAATATTTTAGTTTAAAGTTACTTTTCTTTTTTTTCATTATTCAGTTTTTCTAATAACATAGACAGCAATAGGCAAATTCTATGTATAGAGATAAGGAAAAAAAACAAAAACAAAAAAAAATTAGTGTAGCCATAGACATAGATTTTAAGTACTTATGTAGGAAATACGTATATAACATACGTACTCATTAGCATATAGGGTTAATAACTCTATATCATATCTACATAAATTTAGAAATATGATATATCAATACATATTTTTATAGGTAAGTAGAACACACATTAAGTACAAGATGTAAGATGTGTATCATCCAAATGCCTGTATTTGGTGATAGGAACCTGTATTTGAAGCTCCAGCAGTATAGCTGCTGAGAGATTTCATTTTGTTTTTAAAAAGGGTGAGGTTTTTGTGAACAGGTAAGAGATGGGTGGGATGGCTGTTCACACACATCTCTATCTCCAGGTGTGTTCTGTACATAGAAATAGATATATAGATAGGTACATATTTAGATAGATAGGGAAAGAATAGAGATTTTGCTTTCACATCAACATTTTTCTGCTATTTGGAGAATTTATGGTGGAAAAAAGGCTATTTCTGCACTTCCTGCCTAAGGGCTGACCCACGCCACTCTTGCTGTAAGTTGCATACAATGTATACGGAATTTGTACTTCACTTGCGGCAGGTGCGGCACATGTGGTTTGTGCAGTTTTCACCACAAAATCTCCACTTACCAGTGTTTTTGTTGTGGCTGCATTTAATGCAATTGTCGAAGCCGCGTTTGCCACATTTACTGCAAGTTAACTCCAAGCTTCATCTACATTGCATGGCACTTGCTGAAAGTGTGTTGTAGGTCAGTTCTTTGGTGCCAAGTGTGGAAGTTGTATTGTTTTTAACATTACTTCTGCAAATATCAGAAACATGCAGATGTGAAAGAGGTTTGAGTATTAAGAAATAGGAATCAGTTAGTTAGGACCCATCAGTTCAAAGGCTACCGTGACGTGGTTGATGGGCATGCTTATATTAGCCCATCGGTGTACTATGAACGTTGATCTCTTAAATTTTACACTTCTGTAAAAATAAACACAAAAAATTTGGATACACAAAAAGGCTTTTATTTCTGTTGTACTTATTAGAATTATTTAAAATGAAGGCTTAGCTAAGCCCAAGAGATGATTAAAAACGTTTCATACCAACCCATCAGATGTAAAATTACTGTGAAAATACCTGATGGGCACACAAGTATGCGCCAGTATGGGTACTAAGAGCTTTTCCACATAATAATGAAATATTTTAAAATGTCATAGAACATACCAATATACATAGTTATTGATACATATTATTTATTATTTACAGTATTGTTCTTAAGCAAAGAACCGTTGTTGTGGCATTTGCCACAACACGCAAAGTTGTTGTCTGATGTCTTTCATCACTCCCCTCATAAGCATGTTCATGGATCCTGTGTAACTGTACCTTAAATAACAAGAATTGTCAAGAGCTGGTGAGTGCAGCCATTTTTTGTTCTTTCTTACTATTATTTATTAATTGTATTATTCTTACATTTGAATAAATAAAGTATATATGGATTCTAGACTCCCGATTCTTTAGAATCGGGCTGCCATCTAGTCTACTATATAATTGTCTAAGGGTCACTTCTGTCTGTCTGTCCTCCTGTCTGTCTGTCTCGGATATTCATTGGTCGCGGCCTCTGTCTGTCATGGAAATCCAAGTCGCTGATTGGTCGTGGCAAAACGCCCACTACCATTGCCACGACCAATCAGCGACGCGCACAGTCGGGAAGAAAATGGCCGCTCCTTACTCCCCGCACTCAGTGCCCGGCGCCCGCATACACCCATCCGGTCACCGCTCACACAGGGTTAATGCCGGCGGTAACGGACCGAGTTATGCCGCGGGTAACGGCAAGCGGCACGTTCCGGTGGCAAGGATGGTCTGGGAGAAGGACCTGCCATGAAGTCACGGTCATGTGACCGCGACGTCATCACAAGTCCTGCGCGAGCAGGACCTGCCGTGATGTCACGGTCATGTGACCGCGACACGGTCACGTGACCGCTACGTCATCACACCCTGGGACCGGAAGCAGCCGCCTGCACCCCACACAGGCGACAGAACTACAATGCGCCTGCTGAAGGTGAGTATATGTTTATTTTTTTTTTTAACCTGTGACATACGTGGCTGGGCAATATACTACGTAGCTGTGCAATATACTACGTGGCTGGGCAATATACTACGTAGCTGTGCAATATACTACGTGGCTGGGCAATATACTACGTGGCTCTGTGCTGTATTCTACGTCACTGGGCAATATACTACGTGGCTCTGTGCTGTATACTACGTCACTGTGCAATATACTACGTGGCTCTGTGTTGTATACTATATCACTGGGCAATATACTACGTCGCTGGGCAATATACTACGTCGCTGGGCAATATACTACGTCGCTGGGCAATATACTATGTGGCTGGGCAATATACTACTTCGCTGGGCAATATACTATTTGGCTGGGCAATATACTACGTGGACAAACATATTCTAGAATACCCGATGTGTTAGAATCGGGCCACCATCTAGTACAGATATATCTATATATCTATGTCTGTTTCCATAGATATGTCCATATCCATGTTTCTAAACCCCTTCACCCCTGGAGCTTTTTTCGTTTATCGCTCCCCTTCTTTCCAGAGCCATAATGTTTCCGTCAATATGGCCACGTGAGGGCTTATCTTTTGTGGGACAAGTTCTACTTATGAACGACACCATTGATTTTACCATGTCGTGTAACAGAAAATGTGAAAAAAAGTCAAAGTGCGATGAAATTGCAAAAAAAGTGCAATCCCACACTTGTTTTTTGCTTGGCTTTTTTGCTAGGTTCACTAAATGCTAAGGCTGTGTGCACACGTTGCGGATTTGATTGCAGATCCGCAGGGTTTTTTGCTGCACAGAATTGCATCAAATCCGCATTGTAGTGCACAATCAATGTAAGTCTATGGGAGCCGCAGACTTGTTGTGCACATGCTGCGGAAAAAGCCGCACCGAAACGCAACTTTTTTTTTTTTTTTCGCAGCATGTCACTTTTTTTGTGCCGAACTGCAGCGTTTCTGCACCCTTAGACTTTCATTGAGTCGGGCACATCCGCAGCAAAACCGCAGATGTAAAAAAGATCTGCAGTTTTGCTGCGGATGTGGGTCCGAAAAACGCTGCAGTTCGGGAGGAGGGAAGTGTGTGGGCGGTGACGGTGTGCGTGTATGTGTGTGCGGATGGGGTCTGCGGGCTGTTTCGGATGTGTGCGGCCCTGTGCGGGACTGTTCGGGTGTGTGCGGGACTGTTCAGATGTGTGCAGGGGGTCTTTTGGGGTGTGTGTGCAGGCATCATCCGATGGGACTACAAGTACGCAGCATCCAATCTGCAGCTAATTCGGATGTAATCCGGACAGTGGACACGCACACTACACTATCCATACATCTATCAATAGATATATCTATCCAGATATATCTATAGATAGATATATGAATAGATAGATGTATGCATCTATAGATCTATCTATATGTAGCTCTGTCTATCCATTTCATCTATCTGTCTATCTGTGTAATTGAGTGTGGGTTGGACAAATGTAAAAGAGGAGGTTGGACAATAATGACATCACAAATCTTTTTTTTTGTTCAATAATACATCTTTATTTAGCTTTCAAAAACGCATACAAAAACGCACAAGAAACACGCAAAAACTGCACACAAAAAAAAATGCATCCAAAGCGCGCAAAAACTGCATCAAAACTGCACCAAAAACTGCATCAAAACTTCACCAAAAAATGCATAAAAAAGCATCAAAAACCTGAATCAAAACCACGCAAAAAACCGCACCAAATACTGCAGCAAAAACTGAATCAAAACCGCACCAAGAACTGCATCAAAACCGCACCAAAAACTGCATCAAAACTGCTCCAAATATTGCATCAAATACTGCATCAAAACCGCACCAAGAACTGCATCAAAACTGCACCAAAAACTGCATCAAAACCGCACCAAAAACTGCATCAAAACCGCACCAAAAACTGCTTCAAAACCGCACCAAAAACTGCATCATAACCGCACCAAAAACTGCATCAAAACCACACCAAATACTGCATCAAAACTTCACCAAAAACTGCATAAAAAAGCATCAAAAACCTGAATAAAAACCGCACCAAATACTGCAGCAAAAACTGAATCAAAAACCGCACCAAGAACTGCATCAAAACCACACATTAAACCCGCATCAAAACAGCGCAAAAAACATGAAAAAAAGTGAAAAAAATGCATCAAAAACGCAGCTGCGTTTTCTGCAAGGAGATGCAGATTTTGTGCAGAAAATTCTGCACCCAAATCTGCAACGTGTGCACACAGCATAAAACTGACCTGCCATTATGATTCTCCAGGTCATTACGAGTTCATAGACACCAAACACGTCTAGATTATTTTTTATCTAAGTGGTAAAAAAAACTTCAAAACTTTGCTAAAAAGAAATAAAATAATTGCGCCATTTTCCGATACCCGTAGCGTCTATATTTTCTGAGATATCGGGTCGGGTGAGGGCTAATTTTTTGTTCGCCGAGCTGACGTTTTTAATGATACCACTTTTGTGCAGATACGTTCTTTTGATCGCCCGTTATTGCATTTTAATGCAATGTCGTGGCGACCAAAAAAATAATAATTTTGGCTTTTGATTTTTTTTTTCTCGCTATGCCGTTTAGCGATCATGTACATTTTTTTTTTGTTGTATTGAAAACAGCTGACATGTTGCGGCTTTGAAGTGGGCTCACCGCTGAAGCCCACCTCAAAGCGGGGGATACTGCCAGCTGACTTACTATTCCGTCAGCTGGCAGAAAGGGGTTAATGAACAATATGTTTCAGTTAAAAAAAAACTTAAAAAAAAAGCGGCGTGGGCTCCCGCAAAATTTTCTGCGCCAGAGGGGGAAAACCGACGGCCGGGGGCCAATATTTGTAGCCTGCTATGAATATCAGCCCGCAGCTGTCTGCGTAGCCTTTACTGGCTATTAAAATAGGGGGACCCCCCCAAAAAAATGTCGTGGGGTCCCCCTATATTTCATAGCCAGAAAGGCTACGCAGACAGCTGCGGGCTGATATTTATAGCCTAGAGAGGGGCAATGGATATTGCCCCCCCCCCGGCTGCAAATACCAGTCCGCAGCCGCCTCAGAAATGGCGCATCTGTAAGATGTGCCAATTCCGGCACTTAGCCCCTCTCTTCCCACTCCCGTGTAGCGGTGGGATATGGGGTAATAAGGGGTTAATGTTGTCACCTTGCTATTGTAAGGTGACATTGAGCCGGGTTAATAGCGGAGAGGCGTCAATAAGACGCCTATCCATTATTAATCCAATAGTAATAAAGGGTTAATAAAACACACACACATTAGGAAAAAAGTATTTTTATATTCTTCATTTAACCATACTTACCATACTTCAGCGCCTGCAAAAAACGTAAAATAATAAACCGTATACTACCTGTCCGCCGTAGTCCAATTAATAACAAGTGTCCCACGACGATCTCCCTTATAGAACAGTGACATCGGGTGATGTCACTGCTCTATAGGACCTTCAGTGACACACTGACAGGAGACAATGGCTCCTGCAGTGCATCACTGAGAGGTTACTATAGTTCACTGGTCTCACTTTATGGCAAAAAGCTGCGTGGGAACTTTCTCACACAGCAATGCCAAAAGTGAGACTAGAGACTATTTTCTCACAGGGGCGTAGGAATACATTGTGGGGAATACATTGTGGAAGGATACCTTCCATCATTGTATTCCTGGAGCCCCTGTAGAGCGGTCGCATCAGCTGATGCTGCTGCTCTCCACGGGAGATTGTCGAGGGACACTTGTTTTAATTGGATTTCTGCGGATCAGGGAGTATATTGTTTGTTTATTATTTTATATTTTTTACAGGTGACAATGGCTTCGGGGAACAAAGTGACAAGTGATGGTGAGTATGTAATCTGTTATGTACTGTATGTCTATATGTATGTTGTATGTACTGTATGTATGTACTGTATGTGGCATGTCGCATGCTGCATGTCGTCGCATGGCGCATGTCGTCGCATGTCATATGCTGCATGGTGCATGTCACATGTTGTCACATGGTGCATGTCACATTTTGCATGGTGCATGTCGCATGTTGTCACATGGTGCATGTCGCATGTTGTCACATGGTGCATGTCGCATGTCGTTGCATGGTACATGTCGTCACATGCTGCATGTTGCATGGTACATGTCGTCACATGCTGCATGTCGCATGATGTCACATGTTGCATGCTGCATGTCGTCGCATGGCGCATGTCGTCGCATGGCGCATGTCGTCACACTGTGCATGTCGTCACATGGTGCATGTCGTCACATGGTGCATGTCGTCACATGGTGCATGTAGCATGATGTCGCATGCTGCATGGCGCATGTCGTCGCATGTTGTCGCATGCTGCATGTCGCATGGTGCATGTCACATGTTGTCACATGGTGCATGTCGCATGTTGTCGCATGGTACATGTCGCATGTTGTCACATGGTATATGTCGCATGTTGTCACATGGTGTATGTCGCATGTTGTCACATGGTGCATGTCACATTTCGCATGGTGCATGTCGTTGCATGGTACATGTCGTCGCATGCTGCATGTCGTTGCATGGTACATGTCGTCGCATGCTGCATGTCGCATGTTGTCACATATTGCATGCTGCATGTCGCATGTTGTCGCATGCTGCATGTCACATGTTGTCGCATGCTGCATGTCACATGGTGCATGCTGCATGTCGCATGATGTCACATGGTGCATGTCGTCGCATGGTGCATGTCGTCGCATGCTGCATGTCGCATGGTGCATGTCACATGTTGTCACATGTTGCATGTCACCGCATGCTGCATGTCGTCGCATGGTGCATGTCGCCACATGTTGCATGCTGCATGTCGCATGCTGCATGTTCTGTATGTGTGTTCTATGTATGTATGTAATGTATATGTGTGTGTTGTTTTTTTTTGTTTGTTTTTTTACATTCAACACATTAGCCGGATGATGGGACTACTACTGTCCCATCATTGGCTAATGTGTCACTCACTGTCACTGTAGCAGGCAGAGCCCGATGGGACTTGTAGTCCCATCTGACGATGCCTGCACACAGAGACACACACACCAATGACCCCACGCACACTCCAGCACCTTCGTCAGATTCACCGCGCAGACCCCCGCCGCACCGGCCACCTCCACCGCACCTGCCGCCGCCACTGCACTGGCCACAGCCACCACCGCACCGGCCACACATCTCGGCACATGAGCGCGGCCGGCGAGCAGACCCCAGCACAGCCCCGCATCCCCCAGCACAGCCCCGCCCGCAGCACAGCCCCGCCCGCCCCCAGCACAGCCCCGCCCACAGCCCAGTCGCTCTTGAGTGACTGCTGTCTGTGGAGGCTGGGTCACGTCTGTTACTGACGTCACGTCAATTTCCAGAGTCTGGAAATTGACGTGACGTCGGCGGAAAATAGCGGTGGCTGCAGCCTGGGCGTCACGTGACCCGGACTCAGCCGCCGCCATAGCGCCGCTCACAGGCGAAAACGGCAACAGAAGGTATTTACACAATTCATTAGGGGCCCCGGGGGGATACATTGGGGGTTAACTGAAAGTAGTGGACAACCCCTTTAATATTTACAGAAATAAACACTTGAAATAGATCACTCTGCTTGTAATGACCCTATATAATGAGTTTCACTTTTTGTATTGAAGAACTGAAATTAACTTTTTGATCATATTCTAATTTAGTGGGAAGCACTTGTATCGTCCATCCTTTCACAGGTGACAATCTGATGGGATACCACATGCTATCCACCTTACATGTTAGTGGTATTCATGTTCTAGCCGATCAGTGATACCTATGGCCTCTGGACATGAGAACATTAATATATTATCTGCTGTACTGTAAGACAGGGATCATTCACTTACATAGACCTGTAAAAATAATTAACTCTACTCAAACATTTTTTTTTCTTTCCTAGATGCAAACAAGAGGATTTGCTTGTTATGATTTATTTAGCCCCACTACAGTGGAGAACTCTGTTATAGAATCACAAACCAACGTCACGGTGGACTTTATGTGGAATGGAGTAGACAGTATCCTTCACATTCCGCCTTTGACTTCTGCTTCTACTCTGGTATGTCTTGGATATTCAGTATTTAGAAATAAAAAGTGCTGTGTATTATTTGCATTATTTTTGCATTTTTTTTTTCCTTTAAACCATTTGATTTCTGCTTTTTAATCCATTAGAACATCAAGGTGGAGTCTGGAGATCTCCGAAGTCCTGTGTACCCTGTGTATAGAGAGCTGGATTTCCTTCTGGTAGGCCAACTATCTTTTTAGATAGATAGATAGATAGATAGATATATAGATATATAGATACAGATATATATATTACTATGTTTTATAGGTCTTTTCTGTATGGTGAACTGGACCAAGGTCTTGTCCCTGACTCTCTTTATATTCCATAATCCTTTTGATGTATACATTATAGGATAAGAGAAATAAACCAGCTCACCTGTAATGCATTAGTTGAACCTCGGGAGCACGGACCTGCTGTGTCCGAACGTATAAAGTCCAAAAGAAGAAAAATGTCCAGCTCCACCGAAATCGTGAAGATAAAATTTCTTTATTCAGAAACTTGTAGCATAGAGGATACAAACTTCAGCACAAACCATGTGGGTGTGAATCTCAACGTATTCCTGGAGACTAAGCTCCTTAATCATGACATTCCAAATAACCCATGTATCCCACTTAAATACCCCTAGGGCGGTGAACACACCAGTAGAATAAGTAATTAATACTACTGGTGTGGGCATAAAATAGACAAGTGAAGAGATTACCTGACATAGTAATCTCTTAAAACAACATAAACATGTAAAAAATCAACAGCAACAAAGATAAGTATAAAAATATGTCAGATGATTATTATACAATTTTACCTACCATACTATACAATTTAAAAAAGATCTTTACAATAAGATCTGTGAAGGATGAAACACAGTATTCATAATAAAGAATTATTATGACTGGGCAAGAAGTACAAAAAAAACATTTCAAGAGATAAGCAATTAAACCTGCAATAGCTAGATGTTACAAAGAACCATTTAAAAAAATAAGCAAATAAGTCTGCAATGGTTAATAACTAGATATTAGATATACTGTATTATTAAGATGTCTATAATATCTAGTTATTAACCATTGCAGACTTGTTTATTTGTCTGTTTATGTTGTCTTATGTCAGGTAATTGTTGTCAGGTATGTCAGGTATGTTGTCTATGTCAGGTAATCACTTGTCTATTTTATGCCCACACCAGTAGTATTAATTACTTATTCTACCGGTGTGTTCACCTGCATAGGGGTATTTAAGTGGGATACATGGGTTATTTGGAATGTCATGATTAAGGAGCTTAGTCTCCAGAAACGCATTGAGATTCACACCCACATGGTTTGTGCTGAAGTTTGTACCCTCTGTTACAAGTTTGTGAATAAAGATATTTTATTATCACGGATTCGGTGGAGCCAGACATTTTTCTTCTTTTGTATACATTATTACAACACAATGTTTCCTATCCTTGTTAGCCTTAGCAGCAAAAAATTACCTTTGAGCAACTTATTGCCGAAGTGGGATTATTGTGGTTATTACAGGAGGAGACGGCCTCTGCATATAGATAGATAAACACTTAATACCAGAAGGACAGATACATATAATCTCTGCTATTTCTTGCAGGTTTTGGCAGAAGGTCTGAAAACGGGAGTAACAGAGTGGCCGGAGACTTTAGAGACTAAGTCGGCTGTGGAACTTGTTCAAGAGCTTCTACATGGTGACTACATATGACTAAGAAAAACTCTTTTAATTTGTCATGTTCTGTCCCCAATTGAATTTAGCTCAAGTATGTTATGGCAATCTTTAGAAATGAGGGGCTATGTGCCAACTGTGTATCATTAGGATATTTTAAAAAGAACCTATTACTGCCTGGGAAAATTCATGAAATATAAACAGACCAAAATGGAAAATGTTTCTCAAATATTAGGAAAAGGTATTATTTGTCAGCGAGACTCCAGTCAGAAGTTAGCACTGCTATTTGGCAGCTGTGTAAGATTTCCAGTTCCTGCTGTTGCTTGAAGCTGGTCAGATCGCTGCACTCCTCCAATGCTATAGACACAAAACTGCCTGCATTTACAGCATGAGAGGCACAGGACAGAGCAGTGTAGCCATGCTGCAGGTCCAAACTCAATCATCAGGAGCACAAAAGCATGCAGGAAAGCTAAAAGGCTGGGAGCATAGATCTTCTGAAGGCAGAAAATGAGAAGCCGTCATGTGCTCCTGTAGGGCAGCGCCATGTGCTCCTGTAGTAGATTAAAGGGAATCTGTCAGCAGGGTTTCATACCCCTAACTACTTATACAGGCGCGTGTAGCTCTTTCAAAGACAGGTCCAGCGATACCTCTTCATGGCCAGTGTGTTCCTCAGTTACTGAGAAATCGGCATTTGAATTTCTAGGCAAATAAGGCTAAAAATCTGAAGCATCTGTCATTCCAGCTCTATTCCCTGTCCAGTGCCACCGCCTCCTGCTTGACTAACAGCCTCTATGCTGTGTGACTTCGTGCCAAGGAGTCATCAGTCAAGCAGGAGGCAGTCACACTTCTGACAAAGCACTTAAGCAGTCATATTGATAAGTCTGCCATAAATTCTGCCACATCTTGTATCTCCTAAAAATAAATAAATCTCTCCAAGTTAAAATGAAAGCAATATCTGTGTCCTTGCACTTCACTGAGTGTAGTCATCTGACTTTACTAATGAGATAGATACATACATACATACATACATACTGTACATACATACATACTGGGGGAAATAAGTATTTGATCCCTTGCCGATTTTGTACGTTTGCCCACTGACAAATACATGAACAGTCTATAATTTTAAAGGTAGGTTAATTTTAACATTGAGAGAGAGAATATCAAAAATAAAATCCAGAAAATCACATTGTATAATTTATATACATTTATTTGCATTTTGCAGTGAGAAATAAGTATCACAGTGCATGCTGGGATACTCAATGTCGTCAAACACCGAGGCAGAGGCAGCCCCCTTCCTGAAGGGAAGTGTCATCAGTGACTCTTGTGTCAGGGGCTGTGCTTGTCCCTCCCTGCGAGCTGTGCACGGTGCGATCTGCACAGTGACGGCGTTGGCTCTGTTGCCTGCTCAGATCAGTAATAATTAGCTGGCAACAGAGTGGTGTCAGAATACCTGGCATGCAGGAGATCAGGAACATCACCAGTGGAGACGGAGCTAGTCTCCTGCACACCGGGTATTCTGACACCGCTCTTGCTGGCTGATACATATTACTGATCTGAGCCGACAACAGAGCAGCGGTCACTGTGCAGATCTAGCAGGGAGGGACACAGGAGGAACAAGCACTGCCCCTGGATCTTTGACCCTTCCTTTGAGGGAGGGTGCAGGGGCTGTGACAATGACTGCAGCTCCTGCCCCCCTACTCTGATAAGCTACCTTTGGGTATCTCAGCATGCAGTGCGATACTCAGACGAATAGTCATTACACAGGGAGTGTACAAAATAAATAGAATCGTGTAGTTGGGGAACTGTGGGGAATTTTTAATACAAGTAAATGAGAAAATAGCTTAGATTATGGCAATAAATCAAGATTTAGAATGAAATTTAGTTTTAACTTCGGACTAACCCTTTTAACAGTCAGTGCTGCCAGTAATATTGGCCATAATGATGAATCAGAATTACCGTATATACTCGAGTATAAGCCGACCCGAGTATAAGCCGACCCCCCCTAATTTTGCAACAAAAAAACTGGGAAAACTTATTGACTTGAGTATAAGCCTAGGGTGGAAAATGCAGCAGCTACCGGTGAATGTCAAAAATCAAAATAGATACCAATAAAAGTAAAATTAATTGAGACATCAGTAGGTGAAGTGTTTTTGAATATCCATATTGAATCAGGAGCCCCATATAATGCTCCATGCAGTTCATTATGGCCCCATAAGATGCTCCATACAAAATAGGCCCCATATAATGCTCCATTCAGTTCCTTATGGCCCCATAGATGCTCCATATAATGCTCCATGCAGTTATAGCCCCATAGATGCTCCATATAATGCTCCATGCAGTTATAGCCCCATAGATGCTCCATATAATGCTCCATGCAGTTATAGCCCCATAGATGCCCCATATAATGCTCCATGCAGTTTTTTATGGCCCCATAGATGCCCCATATAATGCTCCATGCAGATATAGCCCCATAGATGCTCCATATAATGCTCCATGCAATTCTTTATGGCCCCATATAATGCTCCATGCAGTTCTTTATGGCCCCATAGATGCCCCACATAATGCTTCATGGAGTTATAGCCCCATAGATGCTCCATATAATGCTCCATGCAGTTCTTTATGGCCCCATATAATGCTCCATGCAGTTCTTTATGGCCCCATAGATGCCCCATATAATGCCCCATATAATGCTCCATGCAGTTATGGCCCCATAGATGCCCCATATAATGCTCCATGCAGTTCTTTATGGCTCCATAGACGCTCCATATAGCATTGTGCCACATGTAATGCTGCTGCACTAAAAAAAAAAAAATGACATACTCCCCTCTCGTCGCTGCTCCTCAGCATCCCGTCTCTCCGCACTGACTGTTCAGGCAGAGGGCGATGCGCACACTAATACGACATTGTACCCTCTGACCTGAACAGTCACAGCAGAGGATGTGGAAGACGAGGCGTCGGTGGAACGAGGGAAGGTAAATATGAAATACTCACCTGCTCCTGACACGGTCCCTGCATGTCCCACGTCTCCAGGAGCGGTAGCTTCTTCTTGTATTGAGCGGTCACGTGGCACTGCTCATTACAGTAATGAATATGCGGCTCCACCCCTATGGGAGTGGAGTCCGTATTCATTACTTTAATGAGCAGTACCAGTGACCGCTGAACAGGGGAAGAAGCTGCCATGCCCAAAGACCGTGGGACATGCAGGGACCGCGTCAGGAGCGCCGGGAGCAGGTGAGTATTTGACATTTGTCGTTCCCCCTCACCCGCCGACCCCCCCGCCTTCCATGACTCATGACCCGAGAGGGGCACTTTCAGCCCATATTTTTGGGCTGAAAATCTCGGCTTATACTCGAGTATATACGGTATAATAGTTTCTGCACTTATAGTTATTGAATGCTAATATGTGAATTGGAGTATTCAACTTGGGTTACTAACTCAGCGGCACATGTTTTTCCTTCTGCTACTGGCAGACTCATGAGGTCGGGTAATGATGTGGGGGGCTCTGCTCCTTCGCACGTTCCTTACATCCCCACCTGACATGCGCCATATGCAGTATGTACTAGGGGAATGCTGTCATGTTCCCTTTCTCTACTGATCCCCACAAACCTGCTAACTATTATGCCTGTTAACCAACATCAGTCTTCCAGACATTTTGGTCAAAGAATAGAAATATTTTGTGGCATCAATCTCTTAAAGAGCAATTTGTAAAATGAGAAGAGATGCGGGTGAGACCTGATGGATGTTTGGCCACCATTGGTCTCCACATGTGGGCAGAGTTTTGGCCCAGCCATCTATGTGTATATAGCGAGAGAAACACTACAAATAATCTCCCACCACCGTTTGTACCGCAATAGGATCAGAAAAAATATCAACAGTGCGGTTTTAACACGTAACTTTTGCTAGTCAGTTCCTAAAAAGAGGTTCAACACCTGGGTGGAGGGAAATGCTGCCCGGTTACTCCTGATAGGGACTACATGTGCCATTCCCCTGATGTATCAAGGTGTTGGGGAGACGTGTCGGGAGGCACACAGGGGCAGTGCAGGGCTGGCTAGTTGACAGGGCTAGCTGTGGACTGCCCTGGTAAGGGTGGGAGTCTTGGGGTGCCAGGATCGGCCTGATAACAGGGACTGACAGGGTTAATACCAGGACTCCCATTCTGGAGACTGCAGAAGGAGAAGGAATACAATATCTGGTGAGATTGTTCCTGTTATTGCAACTCTCATTTTATATATGTGGCAAATAGCCAGCTGCTACACTTGCTTGCTATATGTGAACAAAATGTAAAGTTAGCCCTATTTGATTAATATTTTCTCCCAGACAGGGATTTGGGCTCTTTGTTTCCATAATCCTTTCATATGGTGTGACAAATGTTATAAATGTTTTATTCCCAAACAGGGTGTTGAACTATCTGCTACTTGTTTATTTTTTTTGTGTTGATCTCACGGTTTCGCATAACTTTTACTAGTCAGTTCCTTAAAAGAGTCTGTATAAAATTAAGTTTTAAAACCAGACTGTTGCTATTTTGTCCTGCCATCTATGTAGCCTTACATTAGCCCTTGTTGTCCTTTTAGAAGACTCTCTTCCCTTCAATATCTTTAACCCTTCCCTGTTGTGGACAATGTTGTCCTAACTTTTTCTTTTTTTGTGTGTGTGTGTGTGTGACAATTAGAGGTTTTGAATGACACCATTAATTTTGCCATATACAGTAATTTACCCAAACTATAGTGACCCCTCCCCCCCCTTATTACTCCACTATTGTTTCTTTGGTTTTGTTTTTATGATGATCAGGTATGTGGTAAAAATGACCTTGTGCCATGATTGTCTGTCTCACTACAATCACGGTGATGCCAATCTTTATACAGTAGTTTTTTATTTTTTACATTGTCATTTTCTGGGTCCCATAACTTTTTGTTTTTAAGTGGATGGATCTGTATGAGGTCTTGTTTATTGCATGGCGAGTTGATGTTTTTATTGATTTAATTTTGGGGTACATACATTGTTTTCATAGTGGGGGTTTTTTTAATTGCTTTTTTTTGGGGGGAGGTATGGGGACTGGAGAACGATATTTCTTGAGTTTCAATTTATTATTGACTTTACAGCGTTGCCATTACATGTTAGTTCAGTTTATATGTTGATCTGAATCTTACGGATGCAGCAATGATCATTTTCATCATTCATCAGAACCTGTATTTGATTGCTTGTTTTATATACTCCGTACCACTGTGTGGCATTATGTAGTTAAAATCACAATGGCTGGGCTTCACAGGAGTACCAACATGGCGGCAGCTGGGGACCTCAGTAATTCCCCGGCCTCTATGGCAACCCATCAGTACCCCGAAATCAGTATGCAACTGTGCGCCCCCAGGATCATTCCTCTTGAATGTCACAGTCAGAAGTTCACCGCACCATTCATGTAAAAGGGGAAAAGTGCTGACAAGGTCCTTTCATCTACTGATCCCTACTAAGTGGCCCGGTGTAGCTATTACAGCATTTGGGAAATTGCTCCACTATTTCCCCCCGAGTGTCGTGTTTGGTGTAATCGCCACCGTCTGTGAATTTCATGTATGATCCATGTTATATGCAAACTTGACATAAGTGTCGCTGACCTGTGACCTATGCGGAGGCTACAAGAAAAGCAATGAACACCATCACCCTCCTGCTAGAAAGGCTGAATATTTACATTTGTATTTGTAATTTCCTGCTGTAATTTGCTGTACAGCACAATAATCATTTTTTTTTCTCTCCCAGAGCTAAAGAATAAACTAGATGGAGTTAATAATTCATCTTCTAAAAAGGAAGCAGAGGTGAGTTCACTTGATGTGAATGATTTACCGAATGGCTCCGATTTTATTCCTCCATCCCCGAGAAGGTGTGCGCGCGCCTTGACAAGGTCAATATAAAGCGATTTCTCTCCTGGCTGCACATTGTAGGTAATACTCAGGAGTAATATTGCAATTATTAAACATGGCAATTACACTGAGTGATGCACATTGCGGCTGCACAATTCAGCTGCGTTGCCGGAGGGTGCATAAAATAAAAAGGAAACCTAAATAAAAATTGATAGAAAGCCACGAACAACAAGCGGGCCTGGGGGGAAATAGTTTCATGTCGAGGTCTATTGCTTGTAGACTGCTGAGGATTTACTCCTGAGGCTTGAAGGGTATCCAAACAGCCTCGATAAAATGATTTCCCAGTCACTCTGCTCCGCTCATGTATTATGTATAGCGCAGTCTCGCTGCACACATGATGGATGCGGACACTTAATTTCTTTCCGCCGTTCTTCATATGCACGGCTCTTAAACAGGTGACTAAGCCATTTAAGTGCTGAGTGGGCCTGTTAACGCTTGCAGTGCTGGACGTAGTCCAGTTAACCCCATTAAGAGCATAGCTATGGGTATTTACACATTATTGTCACGCGCTGCTGTCATTCATATCCTGTCTAGCGCTGGAGGGCTTGTTCCCGCTCTTAATTAATTAATCATACAATGGATGAATTGGTTACATTGTCACGGCTGAGCAAATGTTGCACGTTTGGTTTTTTTCACCACTACAAATTAGTAAGAAGATGCAGCCAGACCGGCAGCGAGGAGAGACACCTTGATTGACTAGTATCCAGCAGACCGATGATCAATCACACCAGTTTCTTTGTATTGTGGGAGCGGTGTGTGAGTGACTTGTGAGGCTGACGCTACTCCATTATTCTTTTCTAGAAAGTAAAGAGCGACACGGCCGCAGTGGACAGCTCCATCCAGTCTTTTATCACAGAACGCGGAGATTTGGACTTCGCAGAGATGTTGTGGTGTAAAATGAGGAGAAGTAGGTGATTTTTATTTTTTTTATATTCTTTATTTATTTTTGTGTGTAGATTTATACACTGCCTCATACACGCAGTGTATATTTTCAGAGTGAAAAGACGGGCCTCTCTTAGAATTGGCTTATTTTATACCCAATGGTAAAACTATGAAGGGATTCTACCATACAAATTTGGTGCCAGTTTTCTCATGGATGAAATATGTAAACTAGAGTATAGCTAAAATGTTCTTGGGACCCTGGACCGGTGGTCACGTTGCAAGACCAGCGCACTGCAAGCCTCCTACTACTTTGAGCATCCACGGTGCCTCTTTAGGTTAGTAGGTCCTGCAACGTTATGTTGTGGTGCGACATACACATGGTGCTGCGGGGGCGTGCTAATCAGAAGAGACGCAAAGTCTTCCGCGGGTAGTAGGAGGTTCGCAGTGCTCTGGTCGGTGACCACAGAGAAGTGTTACTGAGATGGACCTGGGTTTTACAACCAAATCATTAGGCTGTCCATTACTGTATTAGAATCATGGTGGATTCTTAGGCAATCAGTAGTTGTCTGAGCATAACCTTCCCCATCAAAGCTCTCTCTACTTTTTGGCGGGACCTACCCCACCTCGTTTATACTCATTACATACTTTGTATCAGTAAAGTAAAATCTGTTTTTGTTGTTTTGTTTAAAAGGACACAAGGTACATTTATCCTATGACACATTATAACTTGCCATAATGATTTAAAGGGATATTCTGATCCCCAAGATCCTATCCCAATATGTAGTAGGTGTAGTAACAATAATATTGGCAAATACCTCCAATTAGAAATGTAGCATAGTTCTTCTTATTCCCTATGTCGCTTATTCCATGTGCAGGGTATTGAAGTAGTTTAGGTATCCATGGTTATGATCACTAACAAACTAACTAACTATGAGTGGTAATAGCCATGGATACCTAAGCTACTGTAATGCCCTGCACATAGGGAAAGCCACATGGCAAATCAGAAGTACTTTACTACATTGCTAATTGGAGGTGTTTGCTAACATTGTTATTATTATTACACCTACTACATATTGGGATAGGATCTTAGAGATTGGAACACCTCTTTAAGGATACATTTGCCTGAAGCATGGTTTCCTGATTATTGTTTTAAGAACTGTTTTATTGATCAGCTAATTTGATTCATTTCTCTGTAGATCATACTATCTGTGTGTGTACCTTTTATTTGTAAGTTGGAAATGTGTTATAGCCATTTGACAATTGACAACTAGGTGTTACAAGTTGGTGGGCGTGTCCACACAGTCACTGTCCCAATCAGTGATGCTCATAAGGACACACCCCCTTGATTTGAGGAATGGTACCACCCACTTGCCATGTTGTTTAAACATCACTAATGGGCATAGCAGAGGAACAGCACTGACTTATGAGCAAGGATGCTGCAGAATTGTTATGACATGAGTAAACCTTTAACTTTTAGATTTCTGCATATGTAAATAAGGCTATTAATGGGTTACAGATATCACCTGTTGATCCTGGGCTATGATCTATCATCAGTGTTCTTATATTTGTTCTATAAAGGTGTATCTTCGTATCAAGATGTTCAAGACTGTTTCTCACTCGTCATACAATCGCTGAAGTATGGGGATGTGCACCCCTGGGTAAGATGACCAGCCCTACACAGTATGGGAAGCTTTCCCCATTGGATTACATTCGCTAACCATATCGGTGTGAAGTGGAGTTCAGATCTGGAGTGCCAGATTTTCAGGTTGTGTGCTCCTAAACTTTAGGCTAAATGGAAATAATTGTTCAATCTTGGATACTTTTTTTTTTTTTTTTTAATTGCAGCAAGTTGTAGATAACAGAATAAAGTATATGGACATAGAAAAGCCTCACAAATACAATTTATGCTCTATTTCCAAAGATGTATCTGCACATATTAAAGTCCTGTTCTAAACTAATCCTCATGGTTTGCATTCTACATCTTAGGGTATGTTCTCACAGTCAGTAAACGCTGCGGGTTGGACGTTGTGTACTTCTGCAGTGTCCAGATGTTACAGCACAGTGGATGGGATTTCAAGAAATCCCATATCCACCATGCGTGCACCTACGCCCGCGGATCACCAGCGGAGACGGACATGCGACGCGTCTTTCCAGACCACAGCATGTCAATTTGTCTTCCAGAGAAGCAAGCCTCCGCAAGATAAATTTTACCCGTCCAATGTTTTGGGCGCAGTGATTCCACACAGTTCAATGAACACATGCAGAATCACCTGCGTTCACAAGCCGGCAGCGCTTGGACGGAGCGGACATGTGCTGCAGCCAAAGCGCTGCCGATTACTGACCGTGCGAACGTACACTTACACTAATGACTTCTTATTATTGCCCTCTTTCACACAAAGGGCAGAATAAAGGAACCGCAATTTTTCACCAACGCATGAGGCTATTTGAATGTTCTTATTATTGCAAACATCTAGGTATTGTTCCCCACAGCCGATGACCAGGCAGAAGTTGGCACAGGCTACAGGAAGATGCACTTCTGATGTTGTGCCCATTTTCTCCATATGTCAGTGCCAACAGCTGTGCATTTTAGTAACGGACAGGATTGATATCAAAAACTTTCACATGTAAAGCCTCAAATGTCACCCTAAAAATAGAACTGATCCTTCTATCTTTTATATGGCCTATCACAGCCAATGAACAGGACATGGCGTTCTTTCTGAGGCAGAAAAAGACAATTTATTCCAATCTCAATCCCTTTAAAGTGATGACTGCAAACATTATATACAAGCCAGACCCTGGGACATTGTTCCCCCAACTCCAGTCCTCAAGACCTACCAACGGGTCATGTTTTCAGGATTTTCTTAGTATGGCCCAGGTGATATTTGCAGTACCTGCACAGACAACCATTCCATCACCTTGGCCAAACTAAGGAAATCCTAAAAACATGACCTGTTGGTGGCTCTTGAGGACCGGAGTTGGGGAACACTGCTCTAGGGGATGATTCCCTGTTCATTTTTCTCTGCTTACACCGTAGCAGCATTTTAGCTCTGTGTTTATTGGGGCACTCCGGTGATCTGTGACTTTGGCTTTGCTGCAATGTCTGCAGGGAGTTTGTGGTAGTCTTAGGCTTCTTTCACACTAGCGTCGGGCTCGGCCCGTCGCAGTGCGTCGGGCCGAGGTTACCGACGCTAGCAGTGAATGCGCCGCACAACGGGGGCAGCGGATACATTTTTCCAGCGCATCCGCTGCCCCATTGTAAGGTGGGGGCGGAGTTCCGGGCGCGCATGCGCGGTCTGAAAAAGCGGACCGTCGGCAGCAAAAAACGTTACATGTAACGTTTTTTGCTCCCGGCGGACCGCCACAACACGGCGCAACCGTCTCACGACGGTTGCAACGTGTGTCAATGCGTCGCTAATGTTAGTTTATGGGGCAAAAACGTATCCTGCAGACAACTTTGCAGGATGCGTTTTTTTTCCCCTAAATGACGCATTGCGACGTATTGAAAAAAACGCCAGTGTGAAAGTAGCCTAAGACGCACCTCTCTCAATAGCTGATGTTTAAAACCACACATTTATAACAAACTGGTAGGAAGTCAATGACATCCTAGAAGTCACTAGTGGCAAAAAGAGTGAGAGGTAAACATTAATTTATTTTTTACACTTACAATGAATAAAAAATAAGAGATAATATAAGTTTCTGCGGTTTTTATACTTGTATAGACTATAATGGAGTTTGCTTTTTCCTTTTGTCACGGGATAATTGTTTGCCCATACTAGATCCATCGTGGGAGCAGCAGCACACTGAGCAAGCTAATTCAGCAGTCCTACCACGGAAACATGCAAAGCATCTCCCTCTCAGGCCTCGCTCCCATCCGCATGCTGCTAGAGATTGGTTTGGACAAGATGAAAAAAGATTATATCAACTGCTTTATAGGTTCGCAGCTACTGAGATCTCCTACTGTGACATTATTCACTCATAATACGCCATTCATGGTGAAAATTAATATAGACCGGTTTACATATTTTTTACTATTTCATTTCGTTATGTTCCTCTTATTAGGGGTGAGAGAACATAAAGGCAGCACATATTTTATATACATATTTATTATACTGAATATCAGGCTGTAGAACATGTTGCCACCATATAATTATTATTGTATGTAATTATTTTTAATTACAAATGGTACTGTGCAAAAGTCTTAGGCAGGTGTGGAAAAGAATCTGCAACTTAAGGGTACGCTCAAACTAGCGTATAACACAGACAAGAGCTTGCTGATGTTTTATCGGATAGCAATCGGACCAATGTTATACTATAAGTAAACAATGGAAGTCAGGCCGCACCCTAGATAAATAATGTCTCTATGGACAACAGGGTGCCCGTCCACACCAGGGGATCCATCCCAGTATAAAGTCCAAATGCAAAAGAAGAAATGGACAGCACCACAGCAATTGTGACAGAACAGCTTACGTGTTTATTCTGCCATCTGCAACGTTTCGGTCCTGAGACCTTTATCAAGCATAGTGAAAAGACCATATAACCACCATTATATACCATCTGACCCAACCCATCAATTAACTAGTAACCAATGGGGTAGCCATGTGCAATTAGAAAAAAACGACATTAAATATAACAGACATATACACGGTAAAAAACAATAACCAATAACCAGCCCTCTGTATATACTAACTACTAACATAGTTCAACTAACTCTGATCGTTCTCTACTATTGAATTGCGCCCATAAATCCACATAAATATCCCCAGAGTCCATGGTGTAAACAACACCAATCGCACCAATCAGAGCATAGCATCAGTGATTGCCATAGCAGCATGGGAGTGTTCATAGCGGTAACAGTCCAATCAATTCTCCAGCTCTCGCATCATGTGACCGCCAACTCCCCAGCATGCAATGTTCAGCAGTCCACCAATCCAAGGAGTGATTTCTCGACGTGTCATCTCCAATGAGTACGCCCACTCATGTCCATCACTGTGCGCACGTCATCGGCTTACAGGAGTCTTATGCGCATGTCACAGATCCGAAATTACAACACCACACCAGGATCAAAGGTGCGCAGGACAGGAACGTTCATCGCCGCACACATATCCATGACATCATCGGTTTGCAGGAGTCTTGTGCGCATGTCGCAGATCCGATATAGCAGCAGCACAGAGAAAACAAAAATAAATCTGCCATAGGTGTGCATGACAGGAGCGCTCTCTCAGCATTCCTTCTCTCCAAGTCGCATTGGTGCGCAAAGAGCAGTCTGACCATATAAATAAAAAGCTCCCAATTGTATTCTTTCATTCCAGGTCCATATTGTGCAGCAAAACCAATCGGGTATTAATTCCCAGCCAGTCTCCCATGCTGGTACTTGCCCAGCCTCAAGCTGCTTAGCATTTGCGATCTGACGAGGGCAGGCACATTCAGCTTGGAGTGGCCATGAGAGTTAGTCAACTCCTGCACAAATATATCAAATTCAGGCTCACCAACATGGACCTGAAATAAAAGACAGCAGATGAAAAGGAAACAACCATCCTGAAATATTACCATTATAACCATGTCCATATTCACCCCCAGGAAGAAGCTCAAACGCGAAACGCGCGTCGGGGTTCGCGGACACAGCACGCCATTTGGTTGGGCACGTGCAATGGGAAGCACGGAACAGGTAATATGTGCAGGGGATGGGGCGCACCGCTCACCATGTCTAGTTAGATGGTACGGAGAGGAGACTTTTGAGATGCGGTGTATATTGTAGCCTAACCCCTAATGTGCCGATAAATATTATGGTTCGGTAATAGTCCGGTATTAGCACAATTCAATTGGGCTTGTGTGCAATAATTATGCAGTGTTAACATTTAGGAGACTGCATATGATTTGAATTTTCGGCAATTTGCTTTATTCCCAGTGTGCTTCCTGATGTGGGACGTAAAATAATATCCTGCTCTTGCTGACCGCTATAGGTTGTTGTATGAGGCATCTTTGTATATATATGTAGTAGTTTGGTTTGTATTTTTAAATTATTTATAATAATAAAAGTATTTTAAAATTATCTGTATGGCACTTCTTGGATCACGGTAACATACATATGTGGTCTTGATGTGATATAATATGTTAGTAGTTAGTATATACAGAGGGCTGGTTATTGGTTATTGTTTTTTACCGTGTATATGTCTGTTATATTTAATGTCGTTTTTTTCTAATTGCACATGGCTACCCCATTGGTTACTAGTTAATTGATGGGCTGGGTCAGATGGTATATAATGGTGGTTATATGGTCTTTTCACTATGCTTGATAAAGGTCTCAGGACCGAAACGTTGCAGATGGCAGAATAAACACGTAAGCTGTTCTGTCACAATTGCTGTGGTGCTGTCCGTTTCTTCTTTTGCAATGTTATACTATGGGGCAGTGCAGATCTGCAGCATGCTGCGAGTGCATCCGATCGGACCACGTACACACATACAAGTTTATGGGCGTGTGTAAACATTGGCCTGCACTCGGATGTCATCAGAGAATGGAGAAATTAAGTGCTGTCTTCTCTTCAACTGTCATCTGATTCTCATGCGAGAGAATCAGATCACATTACGGTGACACTCGGCTCAAACAGTTTAAGCTGAGTGTCAGCATTATCGGCCCGATTCTCTTGCATGAAAGAATCTACGCTAATGTGAGCGAGTCCTTAGAATGCTTTAAAAAAAAAAAGTCTTAATAGTTGAATTTCTATCAATGAACAAAATCAAAGTGAATGAAGAAAAGAGACATTAATATTTGGTGTGACCGCCATTTGCCTTCAAAACCGCACCAAAGCCTCAATTCTTCTAGCTACACTTGTATTTGCACACCGTTTTTTAGGGCACTCGTCAAGGTTGTTCCAAACATCTTGGATAACTAACCACAGATCTGTAGATGTCGCTTGTCCAAATCCTTCTATCTCTTCATGTAATCCTGAATTCAGCATTCTGACAGTGTCTCCAATGCTGCTGTTTCTCATGGCGGCTTCTTCCCATTCCCCGAGACACGCAAACAAACTTGGTGGGGGAGCCTGCATACTCCTGTACCCACAATGTACTTTCCAGGTCATACCCCCTCCCCCTTAGTTCCATCACTCCCATTCCCTTCTGTTGAGGTCCGCACCATCAGGCTCTTCCATCTCCTTTCCCTCAGAGTAACGTTTGTATACAGTCCCCCAGGCTCACCCTCCCACTTCCTTGACCGCTTTTTTGCCTGACTGCCGCACTTCATGTCCTCTGAATTACCAACCCTTATCATAGAAGACTTCAACATCCCCATAAACAGCTCCACCTCCCCATCTGCATCCCATCTTCTATCTCTAACCACTTCTCTTGGCCTCTTGCAGCTCTTAACCTCTGAGACGCACAAAGACGGTACCACAGTTAATCTAGTCTTTGTCTGGCTCTGTTCAATCTCCTACCTAGATAACTCGCCTCTTCACCTTCTCTTTCATGCTCACAAACCCTCACCCACCCCAGCACACTCCTACCTACCACACATTAAAAAATCTACAAGCTGTTAACCCTCATACACTTTCAGACTCCCTACACTCATCACTGTCCCCAATCTCCTCTTTTTCCTGTTCTGATCTGGCTGTACATCACTATAGTGACACTCTCAGAAGCACCCTGGACCAAGTAGCGCCCCTCACCAAGCACAGAGTAAAACAGTCCTGATTCACATTGCAAACTCTACTTCTCCAGCGATTCTCTAGAAGTGCTGAATGCCTATGGAGGAAAACTTGCACACCAAAAAAAATTCATCCACTACAAATTTATGTTAAGAACCTACAACTCTGCGCTTCACCTCGCCAAACAGACCTACTACACCACCCTGATCTCCTCACTATCTAACAACCCAAAAAAACTTTTCAACACCTCTCACTCTCTCCTCAGTCCAAAAGCACTGGCCCCTATCACTGACATTTGTGCTGATGACCTGGCCTCACACTTTACAGAGAAAATAGAGAATATCCATCAGGAAATCCGCTCTCAGCCACCAGGTGCCGTGACTACCATCCCTCCCCACATCTCCTCTGGCTTTCCACATTTGATCCTGTCACAGAAGAAGTATCCAGGCTCCTCTCTTCCTCTTGTCCTACTACATGCACTGGTGACCCCAGTTCCTCACATCTCCTCCAGTCATCACTACTCGCCTAACTAAAATCTTCAATCTCTCCCTCCCCTCTGGTATTTTCCCCTCCTCCTTCAAACACTATCTTTACTCCATTATTAAAAAAAAACACTCTCTCGACCCATCCTGCACCAATAACTACTGACAGGTCTCAAACCCCTCCCTTTGTCTCTAAAATCTTGGACCTGGTCTACTCCCGCCTTACCCATTACCTCTCTACTCACTCCCTCCTAGATCCATCACAGTCCGGTTTCCGCCCCCTACATTCTACACAAACTGCACTCATCAAAGTGACCAACGAACTTTTGTCAACAAAATGTAACGGTGACCATTCTCTGCTCATTCTTCTCGACCTCTCTACTGTTGATCACCATTTTCTACTATCTATGCTCCAATCAATAGGCATTAAGGACACTCCTCTCTCCGGGTTCTCTTCCTATCTTTCTGACCGCTCCTTCAGTGTATCAATCACTCACTCCACTTCTTCTCCTCTTCCTCTCACTATTGGGGTCCTTCAGGGCTCAATCCTTTGCCCTCTTCTCTCTCTACACGGCCCCAATTGGACAGATCATCAACAGATTTGGCTTTCAGTACCATCTCTATGATGATTACACATCACTATACACGTCATCCCCTGACATTACCCCTGCTGTACTACAGAACACCAGTGACTGTATGTTCAGAGTTTCCAACATCATGTCCGCTCTCTATCTGAAACTCAACCTTTCCAAAACTGAACTTCTTCTGCTCCCGTGATCTACTGACCTACCTAAAACTGACAGCTCCGTCTCCGTGGGTGGCACCACAGTAATGCCTAGGCAGCAGGTGCGCTGTCTGGGTGTTATGTTTGACACTAATATTTCCTTCACCTCCCATATACAATCTCTTGCCCACTCGTGCCGCTTACACCTAAAGAACATCTCTAGAATCCGCCCCTTTCTCACCATGAAAACCGCAAAGACCCTCACTGTTGCCCTGTTGCACTCCCGCCTTGACTTATGCAATTCTCTGTGAATTGGCCTCTCCCTCACTCGACTTTCTCCTCTCCAGTCCATCCTTAATAGCTTCTAGGGTAACCTATCTGGCTATTCGTTACTCGGACGCCTCCACTCTGTTCCAGTCATTGCACTGGCTGTCTATACATTATAGGAGCCAATTTAAACTGCATGTTTTTATCCCTAAAGCTCTCCACAGTGCGGCACCCCCTACAGCTCCTTCCTCATTTGTGTTTATCGGCCTTCGCACTCGTGACGCTCCACAAGCGACTTTCGACTAACATCCGCACTAATCCGTACCTCCCACTCCCGACTTCTAGATTTATCCTGAGTTGCGCCAATACTCTGGAATTCTCTACCCCAAGAAATCAGGACTAACCACAACTTATACAGTTTTAGGGGCTCCCTAAAAACACATCTGTTTAGAGCAGCCTATCACGTTCCCTAATTGAAGTCCTTTTATACAGGTGGTTCTCAAAAAATTTGAAATATCATCAAAAAGTTAATTTATTTCAGTTCTGCAATATAAAAAGTGAATCTCATATATTATATAGAGTCAGTGCTAACAGAGTGATCTATTTCAAGTGTTTATTTCTGTTAATGTTGATGATTATGGCTTACAGCCAATGAAAATCCAAAAGTCATTATCTCAGTAAATTAGAATACTTTATAACACCAGCTTGAAAAAATGATTTTAAAATCCGAAATGTTGGCTTACGGAAATGTATGTTCAATAAATGCACTCAGTACTTGGTCGGGGCTCCTTTGGCATCAATTACTGCATCAATATGGCGTGGCATGGAGGCGATCAGCCTGTGGCACTGCTGAGGTGTTATGGAAGCCCAGGTTGCTTTGATAGCAGCATTCAGCTCGTCTGCATTGTTGGGTCTGGTGTCTCTCATCTTCCTCTTGACAATACCCCATAGATTCTCTAAGGGGTTAAGGTCAGGCAAGTTTGCTCACCAATCAAGCACAGTGATACTGTTGTTTTTAAAACAGGACTTGGCACCTGTCCACACTGCCAAAAGTACCAAGTCCTGCTGGAGAATGAAATTTCCATCTCCAATAAGCTTATAGGCAGAGGGAAGCCTGAAGTGCTCTAAAATTTCCTGGTAGACGGCTGCGCTGACTTTGGTCTTGATAAAACACACGGGACCTACACCAGCAGATGACATGGCTCCCCAAACCATCACTGATTGTGGATACTTCACACTAGAAGTGCTGCCAGCAGCGGATCTTGATGGTTTGCCCAAGTGCATTTAGCGTGACAGAACCTTCCTCAGACAACGGTTAATAATTGAATTGTTAGCCGCCAAGGTGTGTAAGGGCGAGGATTTCTGCATGTGGCATTCATACTCTATAGTGTATAAATTGAGATGTTTTGATTATTTTGTTTACATTTTTTATATTTGCATATCATTAATATGTCTGTTAATGTTGTGATTTCTATAATTCCATGCCTTTTCCTTCTTTGTGTTGCAATTTTCAATGTTGAGGAGTGTATTTTTTTTTCAATTAATAATTGTAGTAATTTGTATGGTGGCAGCGATTTTCTACAGCCTTTTTTTGTTGTTTGTAAAGTAGGACTGGATATATTCTGAGGGGTCTGCCCAAACTAAAGGGTTTGCTCATATACATACAGTTGAGGTTTGTCACCATTGTCTGATATGCCACCACATTTTAGCATTCGTGAAGGTCACCATGGCTGGTTGCCCACCAGTCACACATTTGTGGCAATTCCTAGCAAGTGGTCAGGTGAATGCAATTTGGGGCACTCCACAGGGTTCCCACTGAACACTAGTGGGATGGGTGTTAGATTCGCAGAGGAATAAAAAGCTTTAAATTAACTGCAAAATTCTGCATGAATTTAAGATATTCAGGGTTATGTAGAAAATCTGTATATTATGGCTCAGCCCTACTAACTAAACCCTTTAGTTTTCCTGGCTGTGAGCCCAGAAATGTATGGCAGCCACATATCAATCTCTATTGCAATATGAAAGTAATAGAAGAGTTAAGAATAATAGATAACTAGGGATGAGCAAACGTGCACTCGGATAAGGTGTTATCTGAGCATGCTTGGGTGCGAAGTGTCTTCGGCGTGCTCGAATAATATGTTCGAATCTCCGTGCCTACATGTCTGTTTGTTAGGCAATCCCTGCATGTGTTGTGGCCGTTGAACATCTGCGAGACATGGAGCCGCGGGGACTTGAACTTATTATTAGGTCATGCCGAATTCCTCTGCACCCGAGTATGGTCGGATAATACCTTATCCAAGGACGTTCACTCATCACTAATGATAACCATAATAGAATTTGTTAGCAGCAGTAAACCTGCTTGTTGAGTTTCCATGTAGGAACAGATACTACAAAATAGGAACTTGGATGCAAATGTGAGGGTGATCTCTTAAAGTGAGATCAATATGATTGCTTGTATCTGACCAAATATAAGCTGAGTGCTAGCTTAGAGGCCCAGAATGTATCAGATTCACAAAGACGATACACACACAGCCTCTCTCAGCGATGGCTTACTCACAACTGCTTTATTCTGAACAAAGGAACATACTGAACACAGGAAATGGGGGAGGTCGCACAACTTCAGAATAGTTAGTATCACTCTGGTTCATTCCAAGCTTCATTTTCAAATATGGTGTATTCCCGTGCCTTCACTCCTGCATTCCAAAGATTCCTTCCAAGACCGTTTCAAGGATCTCCAAGACAGTTTCAAAAACACAATCGCCATCTTGCTACATTATATCTGAACTGACTTATATAAGGTTTAATAATTGATTTCATTAGACATTTTCTCCTTCACACAAAGATGGTGGACTAACAGCTCACTTGTCTTCACAGGTCGAGAACTTGCAACATTTAATTACCTGGTAAGTTAACAAGATAATATCACTGGTTTTCGATTTTAACATGAAGCTTGTTACCAGTTTCTTCACTTTCCTTACTTATAAGAACTTAACTTTTTTTTTCTCAACATCCAAGTAGATCTTCCTTGTCATGACTTTAAAATATCTAATAAGTATTACTGCACTGATGTTACTGCTAGCTCAAAGCTGGATAAATGCCTTGAGCAACTAATCAGATCCCTGCTTTTAGATGTTATGGTGGTGGAAGCTGCACTTTGATTAGTTGCTTATACCACAATCTGCATTTTTTTCCTCTAATTCTATGACATACAAAAGACCTGTTAGAATCCCGTTCTTTCTGTTTCCCAGGATTACTTCATCAGCACCTCAGTGGATCTGCAGGAGCAGGTGCACCGTGTCCGGAAGCTGCACCACATGCTGGAGGTGGTCGTAAACTGTAATGCCTTCCTGAGCCTGGAGCACGAGAACCTCTTTCCACTCACACAGTGAGTCATTACTAGACGTATAGTAAAGTCCTAGGCAATCTTATCTAAAAACGCAATCATTTATGTATCTGATCTTCTAAAGTAAGGCTGTGTTCACACGTTGCAGATTATTCGCGGTTTTTTCGCGTTTTTTCCCTATAAAAACGCTATAAAACCGCAAATAATCTGCTTATATTATGCATCCTATCATTTTTAATGAATTCTGCACTTTTTGTACACATGATGCGTTTTTTTCCGCGGTAAAAACGCATCGCGGTAAAAAACGCAGCATGTTCATTAACCCCTTCATGACCCAGCCTATTTTGGCCTTAATGACCTTGCCGTTTTTTGCAATTCTGACCAGTGTCCCTTTATGAGGTAATAACTCAGGAACGCTTCAACGGATCCTAGCGATTCTGTGATTGTTTTTTCGTGACATATTGGGCTTCATGTTAGTGGTAAATTTAGGTCGATAATTTCTGAGTTTATTTGTGAAAAAAACGGAAATTTGGCAAAAAATTTGAAAATTTCGCAATTTTCACATTTTGAATTTTTATTCTGTTAAACCAGAGAGTTATGTGACACAAAATAGTTAATAAATAACGTTTCCCACATGTCTACTTTACATCAGCACAATTTTGGAAACAATTTTTTTTTTTGCTAGGAAGTTATAAGGGTTAAAATTTGACCAGTGATTTCTCATTTTTACAACAAAATTTACAAAACCATTTTTTTTAGGGACCACCTCACATTTGAAGTCATTTTGAGGGTTCTATATGGCTGAAAATACCCAAAAGTGACACCATTCTAAAAACTGCACCCCTCAAGGTGCTCAAAACCACATTCAAGAAGTTTATTAACCCTTCAGGTGTTTCACAGCAGCAGAAGCAACATGGAAGTAAAAAATGAACATTTAACTTTTTAGTCACAAAAATGATCTTTTAGCAACAATTTTTTTATTTTCCCAGCGGTAAAAGGAGAAACTGGACCACGGACATTGTTGTCCAATTTGTCCTGAGTACGCTGATACCTCATATGTGGGGGGTAAACCACTGTTTGGGTGCACGGCAGGGCTCGGAAGGGAAGGAGCGCCATTTGACTTTTTGAATGAAAAATTGGCTCCAATCTTTAGCGGACACCATGTCACGTTTGGAGAGCCCCCGTGTGCCTAAACATTGGAGCTCCCCCACAAGTGACCCCATTTTGGAAACTAGACCCCCCAAGGAACTTATCTAGAAGCATAGTGAGCACTTTAAACCCCCAGGTGCTTCACAAATTGATCCGTAAAAATGAAAAAGTACTTTTTTTTCACAAAAAAATTATTTTAGTCTCAATTTTTTCATTTTCACATGGGCAACAGGATAAAATGGATCCTAAATATTGTTGGGCAATTTCTCCTGAGTACACCAATACCTCACATGTGGGGGTAAACCACTGTTTGGGCACATGGTAAGGCTCGGAAGGGAAGGAGCGCCATTTGACTTTTTGAATGAAAAATTATCTCCATCGTTAGCGGACACCATGTCGCGTTTGGAAACCCCCTGTGTGCCTAAACATTGGAGCTCCTCCACAAGTGACCCCATTTTGGAAACTAGACCCCCCAAGGAACTCATCTAGAGGCATAGTGAGCACTTTAAACCCCCAGGTGCTTCACAAATTGATCCGCAAAAATGAAAAAGTACTTTTTTTTCACACAAAATTTCTTTTAGCCTCAATTCTTTCATTTTCACATGGGCAACAGGATAAAATGGATCCTAAAATTTGTTGGACAATTTCTCCTGAGTATGCCGATACCTCATATGTGGGGGTAAACCACTTTTTAGGTGCATGGCAAGGCTCGGAAGGGGAGGCGTGCCATTTGACTTTTTGAATGGAAAATTAGCTCCAATCGTTAGCGGACACCATGTCGCGTTTGGAGAGCCCCTGTGTGCCTAAACATTGGAGCTCCCCTACAAGTGACCCCATTTTGGAAACTAGACCCCCCAAGGAACTAATCTAGATGCATAGTGAGCACTTATAACCCCCAGGTGCTTCACAGAAGTTTATAACGCAGAGCCGTGAAAATAAAAAAATAATTTTTCTTTCCTCAAAAATGATTTTTAGCCCAGAATTTTTTATTTTCCCAAGGGTAATAGGAGAAATTGGACCCCAAATTTTGTTGTCCAGTTTGTCCTGAGTACGGTGATACCCCATATGTGGGGGTAAACCACTGTTTGGGCGCACGGCAGGGCTCGGAAGGGAAGGCACGCCATTTGGCTTTTTGAATGGAAAATTAGCTCCAATCATTAGCGGACACCATGTCGCGTTTGGAGAGCCCCTGTGTGCCTAAACATTGGAGCTCCCGCACAAGTGACCCCATTTTGGAAACTAGACCTCCCAAGGAACTAATCTAGATGTGTGGTGAGCACTTTGAACCCCCAAGTGCTTCACAGAAGTTTATAACGCAGAGCCGTGAAAATAAAAAATGTGTTTCCTTTCCTCAAAAATATTTTTTAGCCCAGAATTTTTTTATTTTTGCAAGAGTAACAGGAGAAATTGGACCCCAAAAGTTGTTGTCCAGTTTCTCCTGAGTACGCTGATACCCCATATGTGGGGGTAAACCACTGTTTTGGCGCACGTCGGGGTTCGGAAGGGAAGTAGTGACGTTTTGAAATGCAGACTTTGATGGAATGCTCTGCGGGCATCAGGTTGCGTTTGCAGAGCCCCTGATGTGCCTAAACAGTAGGAACTGCCCACAATTGACTCAATTTTGGAAACTAGACCCCCAAGGGAACTTATCTAGATGTGTGGTGAGCACTTTGAACCCCCAAATGCTTCACAGAAGTTTATAACGCAGAGCCGTGAAAATAATAAATGTGTTTCCTTTCCTCAAAAATATTTTTTTAGCCCAGAATTTTTTATTTTTGCAAGAGTAACAGGAGAAATTGGACCCCAAAAGTTGTTGTCCAGTTTCTCCTGAGTACGCTGATACCCCATATGTGGGGGTAAACCACTGTTTGGGCACATGCCGGGGCTCGGAAGGGAAGTAGTGACGTTTTGGAATGCAGACTTTGATGGAATGGTCTGCGGGCATCATGTTACGTTTGCAGAGCCCCTGATATGCCTAAACAGTAGAAACCCCCCACAAGTGACCCCATTTTGGAAACTAGACCCCCCAAGGAACTTATCTAGATGTGTGGTGAGCACGTTCAACCCCCAAGTGCTTCACAGAAGTTTACAACGCAGAGCCGTGAAAATAAAAAATCATTTTTCTTTCCTCAAAAAAGATGTTTTAGCAAGCAATTTTTTATTTTCACAAGGGTAACAGGAGAATTTGGACCCCAATATTTGTTGCCCAGTTTGTTGTGAGTATGCTGATACCCCATATGTGGGGGTAAACCACTGTTTGGGCGCACGTCAGGGCTCGGAAGGGAAGTAGTGACATTTGAAATGCAGACTTTGATGGAATGGTCTGCGGGCGTCACATTGCATTTGCAGAGCCCCTGATGTGCCTAAACAGTAGAAACACCCCACAAGTGACCCCATTTTGGAAACTAGACCCCCGAAGGAACTTATCTAGATGTGTGGTGAGCACTTTCAACCCCCAAGTGCTTCACAGAAGTTTATAACGCAGAGCCGTGAAAATAAAAAATAATTGTTCTTTCCTCAAAAATTATGTTTTAGCAAGTAATTTTTTATTTTTGCAAGGGTAACAGGAGAAATTGGACCCCAACAGTTGTTGCCCAGTTTGTCCTGAGTACGCTGGTACCCCAAATGTGGGGGTAAACCACTGTTTGGGCGCACGTCGGGGCTTGGAAGGGAGGGAGCACCATTTGACTTTTTGAATGCAAGATTGGCTGGAATCAATGGTGGCGCCATGTTGCGTTTGGAGACCCCTGATGTGCCTAAACAGTGGAAACCCCTCAATTCTAACTTCAACACTAACCCCAACACACCCCTAATCCTAATCCCATCTGTAGCGATAACCCTAATCACAACCCTAACCACAACACACCCCTAACCACAACCCTAACCGCAACACACCCGTAACCCTAATTCCAACCCTAATCCTAACCCTAATCCCAACCGTAGCCCTAATCCCAACCCTAACCACAACTGTAACCCCAACACACCCCTAACCCTATCCGTAACCCTAACCACAAGCCTAATCTTAACCCTATTTCAAACCCTAGCCCTAATTCCAACCCTAACTCTAATTCCAACCCTAACCCTAAGGCTATGTGCCCACGTTGCGGATTCGTGTGAGATTTTTCCGCACGATTTTTGAAAAATCTGCAGGTAAAAGGCACTGCGTTTTACCTGCGGATTTACAGCAGATTTCCAGTGTTTTTTTGTGCGGATTTCACCTGCGGATTCCTATTGAGGAACAGGTGTAAAACGCTGCGGAATCCGCACAAAGAATTGACATGCTGCGGAAAATACAACGCAGCGTTTCTGCACGGAATTTTCCGCACCATGGGCACAGCGGATTTGGTTTTCCTTAGGTGTACATGGTACTGTAAACCTGATGGAAAACTGCTTCGAATTCGCAGCGGCCAATCCGCTGCGGATCCGCGGCCAATCCGCTGCCGATCCGCGGCCAATCCGCTGCGGATCCGCGGCCAATCCGCTGCCGATCCGCTGCGGATCCGCGGCCGATCCGCTGCGGATCCGCTGTCAATCCGCTGCGGATCCGCGGCCAATCCGCTGCGGATCCGCTGCCAATCCGCTGCGGATCCGCTGCGGATCCGCGGCCGATCCGCTGCGGATCTGCTGCCGATCCGCGGCCGATCCGCTGCGGATCCGCTGCGGATCCGCGGCCGATCCGCTGCCAATCCGCTGCCGATCCGCTGCGGATCCGCTGCCGATCCGCTCTATGTGCACATGCCATAACCCTAACCCTACCCGTAACCCTAACCCTACCCCTAACCCTACCCCTAGTTCTAACCCTAGTTCTAACCCTAACCCTAGTGGAAAAAAAAAAAAATTCTTTATTTTATTATTGTCCCTATGGGGGTGATAAAGGGGGGGGGTTTATTTATTTTTTTTTTTTATTTTGATCGCTGTGATAGAACCTACCACAGCGATCAAAATGTACCTGTAAGGAATCTGCCGACTGGCAGATTCGGCGGGCGCACTGCGCATGCGCCCGCCATTTTCCAAGATGGCGGCGCCCAGCGAGGAGACGGCCGGACACCGGGAGGATCGGTAAGTATGAAGGGGTGGTGGGGGGGTGGATCGGAGCACGGGGGGGGGGGGAACGGAGCACAGGGGGGGTGGGTCTGAGCAAGGAGGGAGCGGACAGGAGGACGGGGGAGCCGGCAGGCGGACGGAGGGGACCGGACCCCATAACGGAGGACGGGGGGGGCGATCGGTGGGGGGGGGGGCACTTCAGTATTTCCAGCCATGGCCGATGATATTGCAGCATCGGCCATGGCTGGATTGTAATATTTCACCAGTTTTTTAGGTGAAATATTACAAATCGCTCTGATTGGCAGTTTCACTTTCAACAGCCAATCAGAGCGATCGTAGCCACGGGGGGGGTGAAGCCACCCCCCCTGGGCTGAAGTACCACTCCCCCTCTCCCTGCAGATCGGGTAAAATAGGAGTTAACCCCTTCACCCGATCTGCAGGGACGCGATCATTCCATGACGCCACATAGGCGTCATGGGTCGGATTGGCACGGGTTTTCATGACGCCTACGTGGCGTCATGGGTCGGGAAGGGGTTAATTTTGCGGTTTTTTTGCGGATTTCCCACTTAAAATGCATTGGGAAGTGTCTGGGAAAAACCGCGGCAAAAACGCGTCAAAACCGCGGCAAATTCGCGGCAAAAACGCACGCGGATTTCTTGCAGAAAATGTCCGGAATTCTCCAGAATTTTCTGCAAGAAATCCTGAACGTGTGCACATAGCCTAAAGCATAATTCAGCAGAAGTTAATATTTAACTTGCTATTGTCAGGTTAACTTTTTTTTCTCTACTTTGTGTTACCTTCAAAGATTGTTTCAGATTTTCTCTTGTGTCAGTGTCTCTCCCAGTAATATAGGCTGTATATGAGGTCTGTGTGTTTATCTAGGGTGCTGCTGTGTCCATTTACTCCTATATGGCCTCATTTCCACATATCTGAAGCTTGTTTTCTCCCCCCTTTGCATGTTCTGCAGATCTTTGCAACACCCTCTCCATATCTTTGCTGCTCTATTTAAAGGGAACCTGTCACCCCCAAAATCGAAGGTGAGCTAAACCCACCAGCATCAGGGGCTTATCTACAGCATTCTGGAATGCTGTAGATAAGCCCCCGATGTAACCTGAAAGATGAGAAAAAGAGGTTAGATTACTTACCCAGGGGCGGTCCTGGTCCGGTTCTGGTCCTATGGATGTCGTGGTCCGGGGCCTCCCATCTTCTGTAGATAAGCCCCTGATGCTGGTGGGCTTAGCTCACCTTCGATTTTGGGGGTGACAGGTTCCCTTTAACATAGAGGAGGGACTGGGTTGAGAGCCAACTCTGTTAAATTTGTAACATTTTTGCAAAGTACTCAGCTAGATAAAGGACTAACATACACTGCAGGAGCAAATGGTAAAGTTTTAATGGAGGCTATTTACAACGTTGCTTAACCATGCATTTAGGAAGCAAACAAAAACAACAGTAGAATGAGCCCCACATTTAAGATTTTAAAAAAACCTTTGTCAATTTCCCGCTGCTCCAGTCTCCTCATGGTGTTTTCAGATCCGCTGCACATCTCAGTACAGCGGGTGCGGGTGTCTGCAGCACTGAGATGTCAAACACAGAGGGGAAATTACACTGTCGCTCTCTCATTTATGACTTGCTTTCAACTGTATCTGCATCTAGGATGCTGATATTGGCAAGTGTGATACCTGGTGGGTGACCCGCCCTGCATCGTGGGCCAAATATACTGTGGACCCGCCTGGCATCGTGGGTCGGGTATACTAGCATAGTAACATAGTTATTAAGGTTGAAGAAAGACTTTAAGTCCATCTTGTTCAACCCATAGCCTAACCTAACATGCCCTAACATGTTGATCCAGAGGAAGGCAAAAAAAAACCATGTGGCAAACAGTAAGCTCCACATTGGGGAAAAAAATTCCTTCCCGACTCCACATACGGCAATCAGACTAGTTCCCTGGATCAACACCCTATCAAGGAATCTAGTGTATATACCCTGTAACATTATACTTTTCAAGAAAGGCATCCAGTCCCCTCTTAAATTTAAGTAATGAATCACTCATTACAACATCATACGGCAGAGAGTTCCATAGTCTCACTGCTCTTACAGTAAAGAATCTGCGTCTGTTATTATGCTTAAACCTTCTTTCCTCCAGATGTAGAGGATGCCCCCTTGTCCCTGTCTCAGGTCTATGATTAAAAAGATCATCAGAAAGGTCTTTGTACTGTCCCCTCATATATTTATACATTAACATAAGATTACCCCTTAGTCTTCGTTTTTCCAAACTAAATAGCCCCAAGTGTAATAACCTATCTTGGTATTGCAGACCCCCCAGTCCTCTAATAACCTTGGTCGCTCTTCTCTGCACCCGCTCCAGTTCAGCTACGTCTTTCTTATACACCGGAGACCAGAACTGTGCACAGTATTCTAAGTGTGGTCGAACTAGTGACTTGTATAGAGGTAAAATTATGTTCTCCTCATGAGCATCTATGCCTCTTTTAACCCCTTCATGACCCAGCCTATTTTGACCTTAATGACCTGGCCGTTTTTTGCAATTCTGACCAGTGTCCCTTTATGAGGTAATAACTCCGGAACACTTCAACGGATCCTAGCGATTCTGAGATTGTTTTTTCGTGACATATTGGGCTTCATGTTAGTCATAAATTTAGGTCGATAATTTCTGCGTTTATTTGTGAAAAAAACAGAAATTTGGCGAAAATTTTGAAAATTTTGCAATTTTCACATTTTGAATTTTTATTCTGTTAAACCAGAGAGTTATGTAACACAAAATAGTTAATAAATAACATTTCCTACATGTCTACTTTACATCAGCACAATTTTAGAAACAAAATTTTTTTTTGCTAGGAAGTTATAAGGGTTAAAATGTGAACAGTGATTTCTCATTTTTACAACAAAATTTACAAAACCATTTTTTTTAGGGACCACCTCACATTTGAAGTCAGTTTGAGGGTTCTATATGGCTGAAAATACCCAAAAGTGACACCATTCTAAAAACTGCACCCCTCAAGGTGCTCAAAACCACATTCAAGAAGTTTATTAACCCTTCAGGTGTTTCACAGCAGCAGAAGCAACATGGAAGGAAAAAGTGAACATTCAACTTTTTAGTCACAAAAATGATCTTTTAGCAACAATTTTTTTATTTTTCCAAGGGTAAAAGGAGAAACTGGACCACAAAAGTTGTTGTCCAATTTGTCCTGAGTACGCTGATACCTCATATGTGGGGGTAAACCACTGTTTGGGGGCACGGCAGGGCTCGGAAGCGAAGGAGCGCCATTTGACTTTTTGAATGAAAAATTGGCTCCAATCTTTAGCGGACACCATGTCGCGTTTGGAGAGCCCCCGTGTGCCTAAACATTGGAGCTCCCCCAAAAGTGACCCCATTTTGGAAACTAGACGCCCCAAGGAACTTATCTAGATGCATAATGAGCACTTTAAACTCTCAGGTGCTTCACAAATTGATCCGTAAAAAATGAAAAAGTACTTTTTTTTCACCAAAAAATTCTTTTAGCCTCAATTTTTTCATTTTCACATGGGCAACAGGATAAAATGGATCCTAAAATTTGTTGGGCAATTTCTCCTGAGTACACCGATACCTCATATGTGGGGGTAAACCACTTTTTGGGAGCACGGCAAGGCTCGGAAGGGGAGGCGCGCCATTTGACTTTTTGAATGGAAAATTAGCTCCAATCGTTAGCGGACACCATGTCGCGTTTGGAGAGACCCTGTGTGCCTAAACATTGAAGCTCCCCCACATGTGACCCCATTTTGGAAACTAGACCCCCCAAGGAACTTATTTAGATGCATATTGAGCACTTTAAACCCCCAGCTGCTTCACAGAAGTTTATAACGCAGAGCCGTGAAAATAAAAAATAATTTTTCTTTCCTCAAAAATGATTTTTTAGCCCGGAATTTTTTATTTTCCCAAGGGTAACAGGAGAAATTGGAACCTAAATGTTATTTTCCAGTTTCTCCTGAGTACGCTGATACCTCATATGTGGGTGTAAACCACTGTTTGGGCGCACAGCAGGGCTCGGAAGGGAAGGCACGCCATTTGGCTTTTTGAATGGAAAATTAGCTCCAATCATTAGCGGACACCATGTCCCGTTTGGAGAGCACCTGTGTGCCTAAACATTGGAGCTCCCCTACAAGTGACCCCATTTTGGAAACTAGACCCCCCAAGGAACTTATCTAGATGCATAGTGAGCACTTTAAACCCCCAGCTGCTTCACAGAAGTTTATAACGCAGAGCCATGAAAATAAAAAATAATTTTTCTTTTCTCAAAAAATGATTTTTAGCCCCCAATTGTTTATTTTCCCAAGGGTAACAAGAGAAATTTGACCCCAAAAGTTGTTGTCCAGTTTCTCCTGAGTACGCTGGTACCCCATATGTGGGGGTAAACCACTGTTTGGGCACATGCCGGGGCTCGGAAGGGAAGTAGTGACGTTTTGGAATGCAGACTTTGATGGAATGGTCTGCGGGCATCATGTTACGTTTGCAGAGCCCCTGATGTGCCTAAACAGTAGAAACCCCCCACAAGTGACCCCATTTTGGAAACTAGACCCCCCAAGGAACTTATCTAGATGTGGTGGTGAGCACGTTCAACCCCCAAGTGCTTCACAGAAGTTTACAACGCAGAGCCGTGAAAATAAAAAATCATTTTTCTTTCCTCAAAAAAGATGTTTTAGCAAGCAATTTTTTATTTTCCCAAGGGTTACAGGAGAAATTTGACCCCAAAAGATGTTGTCCAGTTTCTCCTGAGTACGCTGATACCCCATATGTGGGGGTAAACCACTGTTTGGGCGCACGTCAGGGCTCGGAAGGGAAGTAGTGACATTTTGAAATGCAGACTTTGATGGAATGCTCTGCGGGCGTCACTGTTGTGAATTTGCTTTTTGCTCCCTCTAGTGGTTACTAGTTTTTTGACTCTGGTTTTTCTGTCATTCCTTTTATCCGCACCTGGGTCGTTAGTTAGGGGTGTTGCTATATAAGCTCCCTGGACCTTCAGTTCAATGCCTGGCAACGTAGTTATCAGAGCTAGTCTGCTGTGCTCTTGTCTACTGATCCTGGTTCCAGTTATATCAGCTAAGTCTGCCTTTTGCTTTTTGCTATTTGTTTTGGTTTTGTATTTTTGTCCAGCTTGTTCCAAAACTATATCCTGACCTTTGCTGGAAGCTCTAGGGGGGCTGGTGTTCTCCCCCCGGACCGTTAGACGGTTCGGGGGTTCTTGAATTTCCAGTGTGGATTTTGATAGGGTTTTTGTTGACCATATAAGTTACCTTTCTTTATTCTGCTATCAGTAAGCGGGCCTCTCTGTGCTAAACCTGGTTCATTTCTGTGTTTGTCATTTCCTCTTACCTCACCGTCATTATTTGTGGGGGGCTTCTATCCAGCTTTGGGGTCCCCTTCTCTGGAGGCAAGAAAGGTCTTTGTTTTCCTCTACTAGGGGTAGCTAGATTCTCCGGCTGGCGCGTGTCATCTAGAATCAACGTAGGAATGATCCCCGGCTACTTCTAGTGTTGGCGTTAGGAGTAGATATATGGTCAACCCAGTTACCACTGCCCTATGAGCTGGATTTTTGTATTCTGCAGACTTCCACGTTCCTCTGAGACCCTCGCCATTGGGGTCATAACAGTTTGCCAGGCCAGTATTAAATGTTTAATGCATTGCAGAAGAGGGATTATAAGAAAGAAGATTCTGAGTTTTTTTTTTTTTTTTTTTTTTCTTCCCCTTTACCTCAGAGTGGCTATGCTTGCTGCAGACATGAATGTCCAGACCTTGATTACAAGTGTGGACCAGCTGGCTACTCGTGTGCAGGGCATACAAGACTATGTTATCAGAAATCCTAGGTCAGAACCTAAAATACCGATTCCTGAACTGTTTTCCGGAGACAGGTTTAAGTTTAGGAATTTCGTGAATAATTGTAAATTGTTTTTGTCCCTGAGACCCTGTTCATCTGGAGATTCTGCTCAGCAAGTAAAAATTGTTATTTCGTTCTTACGGGGCGACCCTCAGGATTGGGCTTTTTCGCTGGCGCCAGGAGATCCGGCATTGGCTGATCTTGATGCGTTTTTTCTGGCGCTCGGTTTACTTTATGAGGAACCCAATCTTGAGATTCAGGCAGAAAAGGCCTTGCTGGCTATGTCTCAGGGGCAGGACGAGGCTGAAGTGTATTGCCAAAAATTTCGGAAATGGTCCGTGCTGACACATTGGAACGAGTGTGCACTGGCCGCTAATTTTAGAAATGGCCTTTCTGAAGCCATTAAGAATGTTATGGTGGGTTTTCCCATTCCCACAGGTCTGAATGATACTATGGCACTGGCTATTCAAATTGACCGGCGGTTGCGGGAGCGCAAAACCGCAAATTCCCTCATGGTGTTGTCTGAACAGACACCTAATTCGGTGCAATGTGATAGAAAAACCGCAAATTCCCTCATGGTGTTGTCTGAACAGACACCTGATTTAATGCAATGTGATAGAATCCTGACTAGAAATGAGCGGAAAATTCATAGACGCCGGAATGGCTTGTGCTACTACTGTGGTGATTCTACACATGTTATCTCAGCATGCTCTAAACGTATAGCTAAGGTTGTTAGTCCTGTCACCGTTGGTAATTTGCAACCTAAATTTATTCTGTCTGTAACTTTGATTTGCTCACTGTCATCTTATCCTGTCATGGCGTTTGTAGATTCAGGTGCTGCCCTGAGTCTCATGGATCTCTCATTTGCTAAGCGCTGTGGTTTTACTCTTGAACCATTAGAAAATCCTATTCCTCTTAGGGGTATTGATGCTACACCATTGGCAGCAAATAAACCGCAGTATTGGACACAGGTTACCATGTGCATGACTCCTGAACACCGCGAGGTGATACGTTTCCTGGTTTTACATAAAATGCATGATTTGGTTGTTTTAGGGCTGCCATGGTTACAGACCCATAATCCAGTCCTGGACTGGAAGGCTATGTCAGTCTCAAGTTGGGGCTGTCGTGGTATTCATGGGGATTCCCTGCCTGTGTCTATTGCTTCTTCTACGCCTTCGGAAGTTCCGGAGTATTTGTCTGATTATCAGGACGTCTTCAGTGAGTCTGAGTCCAGTGCACTGCCTCCTCATAGGGACTGTGACTGTGCTATAGATTTGATCCCAGGCAGTAAATTTCCTAAGGGAAGACTGTTTAATCTGTCGGTACCTGAACATACCGCTATGCGTTCATATATCAAGGAGTCTCTGGAAAAAGGACATATTCGTCCGTCTTCTTCCCCTCTTGGTGCGGGATTCTTTTTTGTGGCAAAAAAAGACGGATCTTTGAGACCTTGTATTGATTATCGGCTTTTAAATAAGATCACTGTCAAATTTCAGTATCCTTTACCGCTGTTGTCTGACTTGTTTGCCCGGATTAAGGGTGCCAAGTGGTTCACCAAGATAGACCTTCGTGGTGCGTACAACCTTGTGCGCATTAAGCAAGGTGATGAATGGAAAACCGCATTCAATACGCCCGAAGGTCATTTTGAGTACTTGGTGATGCCTTTTGGGCTCTCCAATGCGCCTTCAGTTTTTCAGTCCTTTATGCATGACATTTTCCGGAAGTATCTGGATAAATTTTTGATTGTTTATCTGGATGATATTTTGGTTTTTTCTGATAATTGGGATTCGCATGTGGAGATGGACCCAGTCAAGGTCCGAGCTATTCTTGATTGGACTCAGCCCTCGTCAGTTAAGAGTCTTCAGAAGTTCTTGGGCTTCGCTAACTTCTACCGTCGTTTTAGCGCTAATTTTTCTAGCATTGTGAAACCTTTGACGGATATGACCAAGAAGGGCTCCGATGTAGCTAACTGGGCTCCTGCTGCCGTGGAGGCTTTCCAGGAGTTGAAACGCCGGTTTACTTCGGCGCCTGTTTTGTGCCAGCCTGACGTCTCACTTCCCTTTCAGGTTGAGGTGGATGCTTCGGAGATTGGGGCAGGGGCCGTTTTGTCGCAGAGAGGCCCTGGTTGCTCTGTTATGAAACCTTGTGCCTTTTTCTCTAGGAAGTTTTCGCCTGCCGAGCGAAATTATGATGTGGGCAATCGGGAGTTGTTGGCCATGAAATGGGCATTTGAGGAGTGGCGTCATTGGCTCGAGGGTGCTAAGCATCGTGTGGTGGTCTTGACTGATCACAAAAATCTGATGTATCTCGAGTCTGCTAAACGCCTTAATCCGAGACAGGCCCGCTGGTCATTGTTTTTCTCCCGCTTTGATTTTGTTGTCTCGTATTTACCTGGTTCAAAGAATGTGAAGGCCGATGCTCTTTCTAGGAGCTTTGTGCCTGATGCTCCTGGAGTCGCTGATCCTGTTGGTATTCTTAAAGATGGAGTTATCTTGTCAGCTATTTCTCCGGATCTGCGACGTGTGTTGCAGAGATTTCAGGCTGATAGGCCTGAGTCTTGTCCACCTGACAGACTGTTTGTCCCGGATAAGTGGACCAGCAGAGTCATTTCCGAGGTTCATTCCTCGGTGTTGGCAGGTCACCCGGGAATTTTTGGCACCAGAGATCTGGTGGCCAGGTCCTTTTGGTGGCCTTCCTTGTCAAGGGATGTGCGGTCATTTGTGCAGTCCTGTGGGACTTGTGCTCGAGCTAAGCCTTGCTGTTCTCGTGCCAGCGGTTTGCTCTTGCCCTTGCCTGTCCCGAAGAGACCTTGGACACATATCTCCATGGATTTCATTTCTGATCTTCCGCTATCTCAGGGCATGTCCGTTATCTGGGTGATATGTGATCGCTTCTCCAAGATGGTCCATTTGGTTCCTTTGCCTAAGCTGCCTTCCTCTTCCGATCTGGTTCCTGTGTTTTTCCAGAACGTGGTTCGTTTGCACGGCATCCCTGAGAATATTGTGTCAGACAGAGGATCCCAGTTCGTTTCCAGGTTCTGGCGATCCTTTTGTAGTAGGATGGGCATTGATTTGTCGTTTTCGTCTGCTTTCCATCCTCAGACTAATGGACAGACGGAGCGAACCAATCAGACTTTGGAGGCTTATTTGAGGTGTTTTGTCTCTGCTGATCAGGACGATTGGGTGACATTCTTGCCGTTGGCTGAGTTTGCCCTTAATAATCGGGCTAGTTCCGCCACCTTGGTTTCACCTTTTTTCTGCAACTCTGGTTTCCATCCTCGCTTTTCTTCGGGTCATGTGGAGCCTTCTGACTGTCCTGGGGTGGATTCTGTGGTGGATAGGTTGCAGCAGATCTGGAATCATGTGGTGGACAACTTGAAGTTGTCACAGGAGAAGGCTCAGCGCTTTGCCAACCGCCGCCGCGGTGTGGGTCCCCGACTACGCGTTGGGGATTTGGTATGGCTTTCTTCCCGCTTTGTTCCTATGAAGGTCTCCTCTCCCAAATTTAAACCTCGTTTTATTGGGCCTTACAAGATATTGGAAATCCTTAATCCTGTATCTTTTCGTCTGGATCTTCCTGTGTCGTTTGCTATTCACAATGTATTTCATAGGTCCTTGTTGCGGCGGTACATTGTGCCTGTAGTTCCTTCTGCTGAGCCTCCTGCTCCGGTGTTGGTTGAGGGCGAGTTGGAGTACGTGGTGGAGAAGATCTTGGATTCTCGCCTCTCCAGGCGGAGGCTTCAGTACCTGGTCAAGTGGAAGGGCTATGGTCAGGAGGATAATTCCTGGGTGGTCGCCTCTGATGTTCATGCGGCCGATTTAGTTCGTGCCTTTCATGCCGCTCATCCTGATCGCCCTGGTGGTCGTGGTGAGGGTTCGGTGACCCCTCACTAAGGGGGGGGTACTGTTGTGAATTTGCTTTTTGCTCCCTCTAGTGGTTACTAGTTTTTTGACTCTGGTTTTTCTGTCATTCCTTTTATCCGCACCTGGGTCGTTAGTTAGGGGTGTTGCTATATAAGCTCCCTGGACCTTCAGTTCAATGCCTGGCAACGTAGTTATCAGAGCTAGTCTGCTGTGCTCTTGTCTACTGATCCTGGTTCCAGTTATATCAGCTAAGTCTGCCTTTTGCTTTTTGCTATTTGTTTTGGTTTTGTATTTTTGTCCAGCTTGTTCCAAAACTATATCCTGACCTTTGCTGGAAGCTCTAGGGGGGCTGGTGTTCTCCCCCCGGACCGTTAGACGGTTCGGGGGTTCTTGAATTTCCAGTGTGGATTTTGATAGGGTTTTTGTTGACCATATAAGTTACCTTTCTTTATTCTGCTATCAGTAAGCGGGCCTCTCTGTGCTAAACCTGGTTCATTTCTGTGTTTGTCATTTCCTCTTACCTCACCGTCATTATTTGTGGGGGGCTTCTATCCAGCTTTGGGGTCCCCTTCTCTGGAGGCAAGAAAGGTCTTTGTTTTCCTCTACTAGGGGTAGCTAGATTCTCCGGCTGGCGCGTGTCATCTAGAATCAACGTAGGAATGATCCCCGGCTACTTCTAGTGTTGGCGTTAGGAGTAGATATATGGTCAACCCAGTTACCACTGCCCTATGAGCTGGATTTTTGTATTCTGCAGACTTCCACGTTCCTCTGAGACCCTCGCCATTGGGGTCATAACACGTCACGTTGCGTTTGCAGAGCCCCTGATGTGCCTAATCAGTAGAAACTCCCCACAAGTGACCCCATTTTGGAAACTAGACCCCCAAAGGAACTAATCTAGATGTGTGGTGAGCACTTTGAACCCTCAAGTGCTTCACAGAAGTTTATAACGCAGAGCCGTGAAAATAAAAAATCATTTTTCTTTCCTCAAAAATAATTTTTTAGCCTGCAATTTTTTATTTTCCCAAGGGTTACAGGAGAAATTGGACCCCAAAAGTTGTTGTCCAGTTTCTCCTGAGTACGCTGGTACCCCATATGTGGGGGTAAACCACTGTTTGGGCGCACGTCGGGGCTCGGAAGGGAGAGAGCACCATTTGACTTTTTCAACGCAAGATTGGCTGGAATCAATAGTGGCGCCATGTCGCGTTTAGAGACCCCCTGATGTGCCTAAACAGTGGAAATCCCTCAATTCTAACTCCAACACTAACCCCAACACACTCCTAACCCTAATCCCGACCCTAACCCCAACACACCCCTAACCCTAGTCTTAACCCTAATTCCAACCCTAACTCTAATTCCAACCCTAACCCTAAGGCTATGTGCCCACGTTGCGGATTTGTGTGCGGATTTTTCCGCACTGTTTTTGGAAAAATCTGCAGGTAAAACGCACTGCGCTTTACCTGCTGATTTACCGCGGATTTCCAGTGTTTTTTTGTGTGGATTTCACCTGCGGATTCCTATTATGGAGCAGGTGTAAAACGCTGTGAAATCCGCACAAAGAATTGACATGCTGCGGAAAGTACAACGCAGTGTTTCCGCGCTGTATTTTCCGCACCATGGGCACAGCGGATTTGGTTTTCCATAGGTTTACGTGGTACTGTAAACGTGATGGAAAACTGCTACGAATCCGCAGCGACCAATCCGCTGCTGATCCGCAGCCAAATCTGCACCATGTGCACATAGCCTAATTCTAACCCTAATTCTAACCCTAATTCTATCCCTAAGTGCAGCCCTATCCCTAAGTGCAGCCCTATCCCTAAGTGCAGCCCTATCCCTAAGTGCAGCCCTATCCCTAAGTGCAGCCCTATACCCTAAGTGCAACCCTATCCCTAAGTGCAACCCTAAGTGCATCCCTAAGTGCAACACTATCCCTAAGTGCAACACTATCCCAAAGTGCAACCCTAAGTACAACCCTAACCCTAAGTGCAACCCTATCCCTAAGTGCAACCCTAAGTGCATCTCTAAGTGCAACCCTATCCCTAAGTGCAACCCTAAGTGCAACCGTAAGTGCAACCGTAAGTGCAACCCTATCCCTAAGTGCAACACTATCCCTAAGTGCAACACTATCCCTAAGTGCAACACTATCCCTAAGTGCAACACTATCCCTAAGTGCAACACTATCCCTAAGTGCAACCCTATCCCTAAGTGCATCCCTAAGTGCAACCCTATCCCTAAGTGCATCCCTAAGTGCAACCCTAAGTGCATCCCTAAGTGCAACCCTAACCCTACCCCTAATCCTAACAGAAAAACAAAAATAAATATATTTTCAGTATTTTATTATTGGCCCTACCTATGGGGGTGATAAAGGGGGGGGGGTTATTTACTATTACTATTTTTTTTATTTTGATCGCTGTGATAGGTTCTATCGCAGCGATCAAAATGTGCGAAGAACGAATCTGCCGGCCGGCAGATTCGGCCGGCGCACTGCGCATGCGCCCGCCATTTTCCAAGATGGTGGCGCCCATGCGAGAAGACCGAGGACACCGGGAGGGACACCGGGACTAGGTAAGTATGGGGGGGGTGCGATCGGGCAGAGGGGAGGGCGGGGGAGGGTCGGATGGGAGAGGAAGGCGCTTAGGACAGGACGGAGGGGTACGGAACACTGACGGCGGCTGCAGATCGCCGCCGTCAGTCGGTGGGGTGGGCAGATCGGGGTCTCCAGCCATGACAGATGCTATTGCAGCATCGGCCATGGCTGGATTGCAATATTTCACCATTTTCATAGGTGAAATATTGCAAATTGCTCTGATTGGCTGTTGCACTTTCAACAGCCAATCAGAGCGATCGTAGCCACGTGGGGGCAAAGCCACCCCCCCCTGGGCTAAAGTACCACTCCCCCTGTCCCTGCAGATCGGGTGAAATTGGAGTTAACCCTTTCACCCGATCTGCAGGGACGCGATCCCTCCATGACGCATACGGTGCGTCACAGGTCGGATTGGCACCGACTTTCATGACGCAGCGTATGCGTCAAAGGTCGGGAAGGGGTTAATACATCCCATTATTTTATTTGCCTTTGTAGCAGCTGCCTGACACTGGCCACTAAATGTGAGTTTGTCATCCACCCATACTCCCAGGTCTTTTTCATTGACGGTTTTGCCCAGAGTTTTAGAATTAAGCACATAGTTATACATCTTATTACTTCTACCCAAGTGCATGACCTTACATTTATCCCCATTAAAGCTCATTTGCCATTTATCAGCCCAAGCTTCTAGTTTACATAAATCCTCCTGTAATATAAAATTGTCCTCCTGTGTATTGATTACCCTGCAGAGTTTAGTGTCATCTGCAAATATTGAAATTCTGCTCTGAATGCCCCCACAAGGTCATTAATAAATATGTTAAAAAGAAGAGGGCCCAATACTGACCCCTGTGGTACCCCACTGCTAACTGCGACCCAGTCCGAGTGTGCTCCATTAATAACCACCCTTTGTTTCCTATCCCTGAGCCAGCTCTCAACCCACTTACACATATTTTCCCCTATCCCCATTGTTCTCATTTTATGTATCAACCTTTTGTGTGGCACCGTATCAAAAGCTTTTGAAAAGCCCATATACATTACATCCACTGGGTTCCCTTGGTCCAGTCCGGAACTTACCTCTTCATAGAAATTGATGAGCTTAGGGTGACAGGAACGGTCCCTAGTAAACCCATGCTGATACTGGGCCATGAGGTTATTCCTCTTCAGATACTCCAGTATATAGCATCCCTTAAATTGCCCTCCAGGATATTACCCACAGTAGAGGTTAAACTTACTGGCCTATAATGTCCGAGTTCAGTTTTTGTCCCCTTTTTGAATATTGGCTCCACATTTGCTATACGCCAGTCCTGTGGTACAGACCCTGTTATTATGGAGTCTTTAAAGGTTAAAAATAATGCTCTATCAATGACTGTACTTAATTCCTGCAGTACTTGGGGGTGTATCCCATCCGGGCCCGGAGATTTGCCAATTTTAGTGATTTTTAGACGCAGCCGTACTTCCTGCTGGGTTAAGCAGGTGACATTTAATGGGGAATTTTTGTTATCACTGATCATATTGTCTGCCATGGAATTTTCTTGTGTAAATACTGATGAAAAAGTCATTTAGCATATTGGCTTTTTCCTCATCCTCATCCACCATTTCCCCCAGACTATTTTTAAGGGGGCCAACACTATCATTTCTCCTACGCCTCATTGGGGGACACAGGACCATGGGTGTTATGCTCCTGCCACTAGGAGGACACTAAGTAGACAGAAAGATTAACTCCTCCTCTGCAGCATACACCCCTTCACTGGATACAATTTGAACCAGTTCTTGCTTAGTGTCTTAGGAGGCACTTGGGTCTTTTTTTCCCAGACCCCAACTTTGTTTTAATTTTTGATTTTTTAATTTTATGTAAATTTTTAATTTTTTATTTAACGGAGTGAAGGGGGCGACGGGTCCTTTTTTTCATAAGGTCCGCTCTCCCCCGAACCAACAACAGGCGAGCACGGCGAGTATACCTCCCCGTCCCTCTCCTGCGACGTATGGCGCACGAAAAAGGTTTGCGCCAGGGCAACGGTTCCTTTTTTGGTCCCGATTTCCCCCAACCCCCTCCAGGACCCTGCATTACAGCAATGTAATCTGGAGACGTATGCAGTCCGGAGGGGATGTTGTGTCGCAGCCCCCCTCTGCTACAGCAGCGTGATGCATCAGGGGCCTCTCCATCCCCATCCAGGGTGCATGGATTGAGCTTACATCCTCACAGAAGCGCCCAGCAGACTGTGAGATCCGGGACTATGGCGGTTGTAAGTACCTTCAGGGGACTCCCCCCTGCTCCCCCTCAGCGGCAGCGATGCGGTTCGGGTCCCCAGGGAGAGGCACCGCCGACCGGGGGTCGGTGGTGCTCGGCGGCGTTCCGTCGCGGCCGCCGCCGCACATCGTCGGCAGGCCCCATAAATTTAGTCCCCGGCTTCTTCAGCCGGAGTAGGCCGCAAGGGGAAAAATCTCCTCCCACGGCCGTAGCTCCGCCCCCTACATCGGCGCTTCTCGTCTGGGACGAGAGGCGCCCTCCAAATCTCGGGGGCCATATTTCCTCTCTCCTCTGCACGGAGCCCACGCTTCTACAGCGCTCCAAGGAGAACTCCTGGACAAAGAACCGCCATATCTCTCTCTGGGGACACAGACAGGACCGTGGGTAAGCTGCTTCAAGAAAGCTTGACCCCCTTTCTCTGCATATACTGCCCGCTCTGTCCCTAAGGCACTATGTCTCAATCCAAGGAGACAAAAAAGGGTAACAAGAAGCACACAGTGTTTTTCACTGTATGTGCCACTTGCAATGCGGCCCTGCCCCGAGCCCACACTAGCCCTTTGTGTGCAGATTGCGTCTCACCCTCTGTGCAGCCGCCCCTTACCGACGCTGGTACCGTCACCGATGCCGCAGCCGTCGACCCGGTAGGGCCTAGCCCCCCTGAGTGGGCAACCTCTCTGTCACGATCTGTGGCTTCCCTAGCCAGGGCAATTGACTCCCTCCGGGGCCCCCCTCCAGGTCGGACCGTGGAGGATTCAGACGATGGTATGGATTCTTCTACCAGCAGGGGGCGTACCCGGTCACTTTCTACCCGGGGCTCCAGAAAACGTGTTCACGTTTCATCCCCTGACCATGAGCTAGCGGGCCCTTCAGTACCTGCAAGCTCTGCTTCCAGGTCCCCTTCCCCAAACTCGGATGACTCTGAATATGAGTCCGACATTTCCTACGTTCAGGACCCCCCCTCCTCCCAAGAGTCCCTCGACTCTCTCATTGAGGCGGTAAACCAGACCCTGAAGGTGACTGAGGACTCTGCTTCGGAGCCCGAACATGTGGTGTCTTTCAAAAAGACTAAACGTGTTAAAAATGTTTTTATTACTCACCCTCACTTTAAAGAGATTGTACAAAAACATAGGGATCGCCCAGATAAACGCTTCATAGGACAAAAGTCCATCGAGGCCAAATACCCTTTTTCTCGGGAATTAGTCAAGGACTGGCTGCAGTCTCCCTCGGTGGAACCTGCTGTGTCACACCTCGCGTCCAAGACCATCCTGTCTCTTTCGGACGGTTCCTCTGTTAAGAATCCCTCCGATCGCCAGATTGATTATCTGGCTCGTTCCGCCTTCGAGGCCTCAGGAGCGTCTCTCTTCCCATCCTTCGCCGCCTCTTGGGTGGCTAAGGCTATGGTGTCTTGGACCGAGACTCTTTCCTCTAACATCCAAGCCAGTGATTTACCTCCAGAAGCCAGCATCCTGGTTAACCAGATAGCGCAGGCCGGAGACTTCATAGTCAACGCCTCTATGGACGCAGCCAATTGCGCTGCACAGGCAGCCGCCAATGCAATTTCCATCAGGAGAGCCCTGTGGCTCAGGGATTGTCGAGCAGATTCGGCTTCTAAACGTTCTCTAACAGCCCTGCCTTACCAGGCTGGTCGGCTATTTGGAGAAAAATTGGACCAAATGATCTTGGATGCTACCGGAGGGAAGAGTAAATTTCTCCCCCAGCAAAAGCCTACCCGGTCCTTTCGGTACCAGCAGCAACCTCCATTTCGGCCTTTTCGGTCCAATACCAACTGGGCTTCTACATCCTCTACCCCCGCATCAGGAAGAGGTTCGCGCGGTGGCCGAGGCACCCAGGTCTCTTACAGACCTAATCGTAACTGGAGACCCAGACCTAAACCTCCCGGGCCTAAGGGATCCGCATCCCATGGGTCCTCCGCCCAATTACTCCTTGCATTATCCGGTGGACTCCAACAAAGTAGGCGGACGCCTACTCTTTTTCCGTCAAGCCTGGCTCTCAGTCGTTTCCGACGAGTGGGTCAGAGAACTGGTGTCCACCGGATACAAAATAGAATTTTCCTCCCTCCCCCCTACACGCTTCTTCCAGTCTTGCCCTCAAAGGTCAAAGGCCACAGCGTTTCGCCAGGCAATACGGGCACTACTAAGGGACGGAGTCATCATTCCGGTCCCCCTAGAACAAAGATTCAAGGGTTTCTATTCAAATCTGTTCGTGGTCCCAAAGAAGGACGGATCACTTCGTCCGATCCTGGACCTGAAGCTATTAAACAGATTTATAAAAATCCGACACTTCAGGATGGAGTCCCTCCGTTCTGTGGTCGCGTCTATGGAAAAGGGAGAATTCCTGGCATCCATAGACATCAAGGACGCCTACCTGCACATACCGATCTTCCCTCCGCATCAGCAGTTCCTTCGCTTCGCTTTTTGCGGGGAACACTTTCAATTTGTGGCCTTGCCCTTCGGTCTCGCCACCGCTCCCAGAGTTTTCACGAAGGTCATGGCGGCTGCCATGGCCATTCTTCATTCCAGGGGAGTGGTGGTAATTCCGTACTTGGACGACCTACTGATAAAGGGTCCTTCCTACCCAGCGTGCGAAGAGTCCGTCGCTCTCACGGTGGATACTCTTTCTCGCCTGGGGTGGAAGATAAACTTCAAAAAATCTTTTCCAATTCCGGCTCAACAAATCTCCTTCCTGGGGATGATACTGGACACTTCCCGCGGTCTGGTCTTACTCCCTCAAGACAAGGCTTTGGCCTTGCAGCAGGGAGCCCAGCGTCTTTCTCGTCCAGTATCCCACTCCATTCGCGCCAGCATGTGAGTTCTCGGGCAGATGGTAGCGACCATGGAAGCGGTCCCATTTGCGCAGTTTCACCTCCGTCCCCTGCAGCATGCGCTACTGTCGGCTTGGGACGGCAACCCGTCCTCCCTCGACCGCCGATTCATCCTGGCCCCTCGGGTCAGGAAGGCTCTCAGGTGGTGGACGCTGAAGTCCTCCCTAACCCAGGGAAGGTCCTTTCTCCCAGTACGGTGGCTGGTGGTGACCACCGATGCCAGTCTCATAGGCTGGGGAGCGGTCTTCAACCATCACACAGCCCAGGGGCGGTGGTCCATTCAGGAGTCTCGCCTCGCCATCAATATCCTCAAGATTCGAGCTATCAGGCTAGCATTGTTTCACTTTCACCGACTTCTGGCAGGTCATCCAGTCAGAATACAGTCCGACAACGCCACGGCCGTGGCATATATCAACCGTCAGGGCGGAACTCGCAGCAAGACGGCCATGCTCGAGGTGTCTCACATCCTCCATTGGGCGGAGTCGAACCATTCGCCCATTTCGGCGATCCACATTCCAGGTGTGGAAAATTGGGCGGCGGACTTCCTCAGCCGCCAGGGCATCGCCTCCGGAGAGTGGTCCCTCCACCCGGAGGTCTTCCAGCAGATTTGCCATCGCTGGGGGACCCCGGATGTGGATCTCATGGCTTCCAGGATGAACAACAAGGTCCCTCAGTTCCTTGCTCGGTCCCTCGACCCACGGGCCCTCGGAGTAGACGCCCTGGTTCTACCTTGGCGTCAATTTCGCCTTCCGTACATTTTTCCTCCTCTTCCCCTACTACCGAGGGTCATCAAAAAGATCAGGGCAGAGGGGGTACCAGTGATTCTCGTCGCGCCAGACTGGCCGCGTCGGGCATGGTACGCCGAACTGGTTCAGTTGGTGGCCGACGTCCCCTGGCGTCTTCCAGATCGCGTGGATCTCCTTTCACAGGGCCCGATTTACCACCAGAACTCAAGGGCCCTGTCTTTGACGGCCTGGCCGTTGAGTCCTGGATTCTAGGCCAAGCGGGTTTTTCTCCCACGGTGTCCTCCACCATGATCAGAGCTAGGAAACCTGTTTCCATGCGTAGTTACCACCGTACCTGGCGAATTTTTTTCTCATGGTGCGATGCACAGGGACGATCTCCTCTAGTATTTTCTATTCCTTCCATTCTGGAGTTTCTTCAATCCGGACTAGAGTCGGGACTTGCCCTTAGCTCCCTAAAGGGTCAGGTTTTGGCATTGTCAGTCCTTTTCCAGCGGAAGATTGCCAATAGGTTGCCGGTGAAAACTTTCTACCAGGGAGTTTCCCGTGTGGCGCCTCCCTACAAGTCACCTTTGGATCCGTGGGATCTCAACTTAGTTCTCGGAGCTCTTCAGGAGACTCCTTTCGAACCGCTACAGGACGTTTCCTTGACCTTCCTTTCTTGGAAGGTAGTCTTCCTAGTAGCCGTCACGTCCATCAGAAGGGTTTCGGAGTTGGCTGCGCTCTCCTGCCGCCCTCCCTTTCTCATTTTTCATCCGGACAAGGCGGTATTGAGGACCTCTCCCACCTTTTTGCCCAAGGTCGTCTCCTCTTTCCACCTCAATGAGGAGATTGTTCTGCCTTCGTTCTGCCCGGCTCCTGTCCATCGCATCGAAAAGGCTCTACACACTCTTGATGTGGTGAGGGCTCTTCGTCGGTACGTCTCAAGAACGGCTCCCTTCCGCACGTCAGACGTCCTGTTCGTACTTCCAGAGGGGCCCAGGAGGGGTTCTCCTGCTTCAAAAGCCACTGTGGCAAAATGGATTCGGTCAGCCATTCAAGAATCCTATCGTGTCAGAGGTGTTCCTATTCCAGCTGGGATCAAGGCTCATTCTACTCGGTCGGTGGGCGCCTCGTGGGCCATTCGGCACCAGGCGTCAGCACAGCAGGTCTGCAAGGCTGCGACGTGGTCCAGTTTGCACACTTTTACCAAGCATTACCACATTCATTCCATCTCTTCTGCAGACGCTGCCCTTGGCAGGCGCATTCTGCAAGCGGCAGTTCCTTAAGCCGTAAGCCAGTGGTACATGGGGTTTTAGCATATTGCTCCCCACCCAGGGACTGCTTTTGTACGTCCCATGGTCCTGTGTCCCCCAATGAGGCGTAGGAGAAAAGGAGATTTTTGTTTACTTACCGTAAAATCTTTTTCTCCGAGCCACTCATTGGGGGACACAGCACCCACCCTGTTAGCCTGTTTTTGGCTTGTTGTTACTTCTTTGGTTTTGACATAGTTGTCTTTGTTCATGCTCCTACTGCTTTACTACCGAACTGGTTCAAATTGTATCCAGTGAAGGGGTGTATGCTGCAGAGGAGGAGTTAATCTTTCTGTCTACTTAGTGTCCTCCTAGTGGCAGCAGCATAACACCCATGGTCCTGTGTCCCCCAATGAGTGGCTCGGAGAAAAAGATTTTACGGTAAGTAAACAAAAATCTCCTTTTTTTAGTTTCTTACTGTTTATGTAGTTAAAGAATATTTTGGGGTTATTTTTGCTCTCTCTAGCAATGAGTCTCTCTGTCTCAATCTTAGCTGCCTTGATTTGCTTTTTACAGAATTTATAGAATTTTCTGTATTTATTTAATGCCTCCTCACTACCTACTTCCTTTAATTCTCTAAATGCTTTCTTTTTGTCACTTATTGCGCCCCTTACAGCTCTGTTTAGCCATATTGGTTTCCTCCTATTTCTAGTATGTTTATTCCCATACGGTATATACTGTGCACAGGTCCTATCCAGGATGCTAATAAACGTCTCCCATTTTCTTTGTGTATTTTTATGTCTCAGGATATTGTCCCAGTTAATTGCACCAAGATCATCTCTCATCCGTTGGATATTTGCCCTCCTGAAGTTTAGTGTCCTTGTCACCCCTCTACTACACATCTTATTAAAGGATTCATGAAAACTTATTATTTTGTGATCACTATTCCCCAAGTGACCCCCAACCCTTATATTTGATATGCGGTCTGGCCTGTTGATTAATATTAGGTCTAGCAGTGTCACCCTTCTTGTTGGGTCCTGAACCAGTTGTGAAAGGTAATTGACTCTCATAGTTGTCAAAAACCGATTACCTTTGCTGGAACTGCAGGTTTCTGTTCCCCAATCTATTTCAGGGTAGTTGAAGTCCCCCATAATAATGACTTCTCCTTGAGTCGCAGCTTCATCTATTTGCTTTATGAGGATATTCTCCATTGCTTCCATTATTTTTGGAGATTTATAACAAACCCCTATCAGTAATTTATTATTTTTCCCCCTCCCCTTATCTCCACCCACAGGGACTCTACATTTTTGTTAGATTCACCTATATTATCACACAGGATGGGTTTTAAAGATGATTTTACATATAGACACACACCTCCCCCTCGCTTATCTGTACGGTCATTTCTGAACAGACTATAGCCCTGCAAGTTAACAGCCCAGTCATGGCTCTCATCCAGCCATGTCTCAGATATCCCCACCATGTCATAATTATGCTCCAACATCATTAATTCTAATTCATCCATTTTGTTGGAGGAGAGGCTTCTGGCATTAGTATACATACACTTGATGTTCCTCTCTATACCTCTATTCTTTCTTAAATTATTAATTGTTCTAACCCCACCCCCCATGCCACCGCCACCCCCAACTTACTTATTTGTGCCCAGGTCTCTATCATCACTATCTTCCCCTCCTATAAATTGAATACCCTCCCCCCCAATCCCTAGTTTAAACACTCCTCCAACCTTCTAGCCATTTTCTCCCCCAGCACAGCTGCACCTTCCCCATTGAGGAGCAGCCTGTCCCTAGCATAGAGCCTGTAGCCAACTGAGAAGTCGGCCCAGTTCTGCAGGAACCCAAACCCCTCCTTCCTACACCAATTCTTGAGCCACTTATTAACCTCCCTAATCTCCCGTTGCCTCTCTGGCGTGGCACGTGGTACAGTCAGTATTTCGGAAAATACCACGTTGGAGGTCCTTGCTTTCAGCTTGCAGCCTAATTCCCTGAAATCATCTTTAAGAACCTTCCACCTACCTCTAACTTTGTGTCAATGTGCACCATGACCGCTGGGTCCTCACCAGCCCCTCCCAGTAATCTGTCCACCCGATCAGCGATGTGTCGGACTCGAGCGCCAGGTAGGCAGCACACCGTCCGACGATCCCTGTCTTTGTGACAGATTGCCCTATCTGTTCCCCTAATAATTGAGTTCCCCACTACCAGCACCTGTCTGGCCTGTACTGCTCTCCTATTTCCCTCCTTACTGTAGCAGTCACTCCTCCGGCTTTCAGAGGACATGCCTGGCTGCAGCAGTGCTACCCCTGTACTGGCACCCCCTCATCTGCCAACTTAGCAAACTTATTGGGGTGTGCCAGATCAGGACTAGCCTCCCTGGCACTCTTCCCTCTACCCGGCCTTCTAACTCACACAGCTTGCTGCTTCACTGTCCTGCAGCTCCATCCTACCATCCCCCCTTCATCTATCCCATTGAGCATCTGCTCAGTGTTGCCAGCTGCACATTTAGATCCAGAATCTGGGCTTCCAAATGCTCAACGTGCTCACATCTCGCACAGCAGTATGCACCCTCGACCGGCTGATCAAGGACTGCATACATGTGGCAAGATGTGCACTGGATGGCATTAACAATAGTGGAGCACATTTCCTAATGGGGATTGCACCAGACAGAAACGTTAAATAAAAATAAATACAAAGTACGGTATTAATAAAATACAGCTAGCAATTCAGTAATTCCTCCCTTGGAAACTCCCTGAATCCAAAGTCACTGAATCACAAGTCACACTTGCCACCATTCGCACTTACGCTCAGGTCACACTCTGCTTGTTCACACTCGCTAAGCTGAAGATTTAAAGAGAGTGGGCCAGAGTTTGACTTATGTGGGTTATGGGAATGCCGGGTTACCACTTGAAGAGTGATCAGCTTTATTCATTAGCGGCACAACCTCTCATGCCCACCTGGGTTATCGGAGTGCGTGCTGTTAGCTTCTCCTGGGTTACAACCGATGTGTAAATCTCCATGCTCGCTCACATTAACACAATACTGTACAGATTTGCTGGGCACATTCCCCTATGCCCTAACCATTTCTATACCTCAATTGATCTTTCCCTATGCTAAACATCAGGACTATGTCCCGACATAGCTATGATCTCGGCTCATGGCGTAAGTGGGGGCACAGCGATCTCAGGACCTTGTGTTGGAGTCTAGTGATTGACAGCTTGGATAGCCAGTCACATTAAAGCAAAGCGCCTTAGGCAGTATTTACATCCGAAATGTTTCTATATTCCCTTCCCTCAGGTCCTGTTTGAAATACTACAAAGAGAACCCCTGGAATGAGCAGCACGTGTTCCGGCTCCCAATCCGACCGAGCGTCATCAGCAGCTTCTACCAGAAGTAAGTGGAGATGTTGTCAGGAATACCAGCCGAGTGCCATGACCCAACACCCCCTGTGTGAGGTAGAAGGAGCAGCCCATCAAAACAAAATCTCCCGCTGGCCTCTCCATAAATGACATGGCTGACCATTTATCTGAATGACTGCCATGTAATACTCCATAGGATAGCCTTTACTGTGCGCTAATAGTAATGCCGTGCTGTTGTCACATTACATTTATTAGGATCAGAAGATTTTGTACAAGGACAGATTGTGGTGAAAATGCGAATACTTGTATTTCATGGTTACTTGAAAAATAGGATTGTTAATGTTTGGTGTAGAACATGGGTTATTTTATTTGTTTATTTTTTTACAGCTCATCAGACATTGGTGGCAAATCACTAGGATATGCCAACAACTACTTATTGCCAATACAGATTGGCAGCAGTATTAGGATAGCCATCTATGTGGTTGTCCATGCCTTCAGAAAGGGAAGTGGCACGGTGTTGATCAGACGTGGTGATATGCCACAATTGTCTTCACTTAACTGACATTTTGGGGATTTTTTTTTATATATACTTGCGTCTATTTGAGAATAGCAATGATTTTTGCAATTGGGTCTCATTAAAAATGTCACAACGCTTGGCTTGTCCAGACTTTGTTTCCCTCGACATTTAAGCTTGATGTGGTCTGTGATCATAAATCGGCTGAGAAGAGCTCGGGAAAACAAACTAACAGATAAATGAGTTACAAACTTCACTGACTGGATTCTCAGTTAACTAATGTTTCAGCCAGCATTAGTGCAACACAGAGGCTATAGATGGCAAGTGTGGTAAAAGATTTACTAAAACCCAATTGCAAAAATTATTTTAGTCCCAACCATATGCATTTAAGTAAAAAAAAAAAAAAAAACAACTTCCTTCCAAAGGTTGGTTATCCTTTTTCACCAGTTCAGGACTGTACCATTTTCTCCCTTCCTGACTAGACATCTCTCTCTTTTTTTATTTTTTTTTTAATATAAATCCATGTGCTTTTAATAACTTTAAAAGAAAAATGTCTGCTCCCGATATTCAAAAAAAACTTTGCCTCTTTTCTACGCAATATTCAAAGCTTAATTTTTATTTCATTTTTATATGAAATTTTTCCCAAATATCAGGAAAATGTAATGAAAAATAGGAAATGTTTTATGACCACATAAGACAACTAAACATTTTAAATTGTGTTCTCCTTTCCATAGAAATAATTTTTATATATTGGGCATTTTTTTTTCAGTGATTTGGACTCGCAGTCTTGGAATGTGTCTTTAAGTTTTTGTTTTATTTTTTTCCTTTTTTTTTTTAGTTTGTCACAAACTGTGCCTCTCATCATGTGTTAAAAGACCTTTGGAGAAGTATTTTGACATATTATTCTTTTTATTGCGGTCTTCCCTGTGAGTGATATATCAGCCCCATTTATGGGGGAAATTCAGCCTTCTGCTTACATAGCAGAGTGACCTGGGTCTTAGGACCCAGCAGCTCCTGCTCCCTCCCTACCCAGTGATCACATGATAGCTGGGGCTGGGGGAGAGACGCTTGTTCAGCTCTGTGTATGCAGCAGTTGGGGAGGCAGAGATGGTAATAAACCATCTCTGCCTTCTCTGTGGGAAGTCCAGATTTGGCTGATAGCTGGCTCCTGCACTTACAGGATCATGTGAAAGCAACTTAATTTGCTTTGACATTTTAGAATATCCGTGCAGAGTAAATATTGCCGGGCCCTCTCAACTTTTAAAGTCTTTATGTGGTCTGGAAGCAGTTAAGGTCCCTCAGAACATGTTAATGTTTGTCTATGACTAAGGGAGTGGTTTGCTGCTTTTTTTTCCTTCAAAAACCGTTTTCCAATGGAGGAGATTAATTTTACTATTTCTGGACAACCCCTTTGAAGCCTACCACTAATCAAAACTGAATGTGTCCTTCATCAAAGCTGCACCGCAGCCTTGAATTTTTTTTGGTCTCCAGACACCTTCTGCCTTCTATTTCTGCGACAGGAGGCAGTCGCTTAGCACATACCAAATTATCATCCATATCGGCTCTTATGGACCGGCCCTTTCCTGTTTGTTTACCCTGGTCTGTCACAGGGAGAGTTCTCACCTCTCCTTGTGTACAGAAATGCTTGTTTGACGCTTTGCCTATAAAGCGTGTATCATGATCTATGATTATTAGTCCAATGCCAGGAGATGTTCTAGTAGATCACTTGGTTAAATCCAATGTCTTCCTACAGCACTCACCCACAGACATGGAGAGTGGAGATCCTCAGTGGACATGGGCAGAAGGAAGTCAAAACTATGTGGCAGCTCAGTGCCAGACCTCCTGTAGACCACGTGTCATTTGATGTTCCAGGTACTGACCCCAATCTGTGGTATAATCTGTATTTTACCTTCTGTTCACATTCATACATGATAGAAAATATCAGACAGTAGAGATGAGAGCTCAGCTGCAGAAGTTCAGTAAGCAGAAATGTGTTTCACTTACTCAGTAAATGGATGGATAGAAATGTTAGTAGTTACTTAAAGGGAAACCATCATCCAATAACTTTGTTTAAATCAGCTTCATGTGTTAAATACATACTACCATGTTATTAAAAATATATATATATATATATTTTTTCTATACCTGTATTAAAAATAAATATTATAAATCTTACAATTTTTCACTGGCCACTGGGGTGTACTTTAAACTTTGACTTCCAACTGTTTCAGGAAACAACACATGTATATAGCCACAATGAACAGACTCTGACCCCATCTTTTTGAAGCATCTAGTGCAGGGGTGGGAAACCTCAGGCCTGTGGACCATTTAAGGCCTTCAATCTGGCCCCTGTGGACCGCAGTGCTTGGGCTGGCAGCTGTTTTTTGACGGCCGTTGGCCCATTAATTGCTTCTTGCTCTGTGAGCATGCACACAGTGTTCACTACTGAAATCTGAGGCACGTGCAGTGATTACGTCCTGACAACAGTGCCAGCGTTAGGACCTACTTAGCGGGCAGAGTTGGAGCACAATTCGTACAGCCCCCAAAGGATGGTATAAATATCCAAATGGCCCTTGGCAGAAAGAAGATTCCCCACCCCTGCTCTAGTGCAAAGGTCATTGTGAAAGGAAGGGGAGCAGGGTCAGCTGTGGCATAGTCTATTGTGATTGGTGAATCCTGTATAATCAGCTGTGTATAAAGGTGTCACCTGTCATTGTAATCCTGGCAGTGATCATAATGAGCCTGCTGAAAGCTCTTCCTGAAAGGACAGGAAGTGTCAATATAATGAAAGCCCTGTCGCCTCAGTAAAACTTGCAAGATTATCTTTTTTTATTTATTTTTTTAATACAGGTAGTCATCTGATGGGGGGAAAAATATATATATTTTTAAGTGTATGGAAAAGAAAAACCTGATGAAAACAATAGGTAATTTTCTGATAGGCTTTCTTTAAAGGACCTGTCAGCATGATTTTGTAATGTAAAGACATAGCTGTCAATTCTGCTGTAACACTGTACAGCCCCTGGCTTCTGAAATAGAGGAGGCAGGTCACTGAAAAAGCTGTAACCTGTCACTGAAAGGCCAGAGGCAGGCGGAGGGGCTGGTGAATCGCAGATTGGGAGGTGAGGGCCCCGTGCTCAGTCAGGCCCCTGTGCACCAAACTTCAAATTAGCAGGAAATGTCAAATGGTTATTAAAAAAGATCTACAACGTGGATTACTTCATCAAAGGTATCAATGTAATCAGTATTACAGCGCCATTACAGTAATGTCTTAACCTGTCAGCATGATTTTGTAATGTAATCTTTAAGTACGTACTTTTCTAAACATATAAAAAGCAAAATCTAGAAGAAAAAAAACATTAAATGGAAGCATGCTTGGGACTACAGAACAGAAGAACTTGGGTATTCTGCTTACAAGTAAATGAGATTTAATGTAGAGTAATGCACCTAGTATAGATTAAGGCTATGTGCACACGCTGCGGATTTTGCTGCGGATCCGCAGCAGTTTCTCATGAGTTTACAAGCATATGGGAAACAGAAAACTGTGCCCATGCTTCAGAAAAAAATGTGCGGAAACGCAGCGGTTTACATTCCGCAGCATGTCACTTCTTTCTGCGGATTCCGCAGCGGCTTTACACCTGCTCCAATAGAAAACCGCAGTGAAATCCGCGGTAAACCCACGATAAATCTCCAGCAAAAACGTAGCGTTTTTGGCCTGCAGATTTATCAATTCCGCTGCAGAAAAATCCGCAGAGGCCCATTCTACGTGTGCACATAGCCTAATTCTATTGCTGCATTTACAATAATTGGAAATATACTCGGGACTACAGAACTGGAGAAGGTCTTGGGCATTCTGGTTACAAGTAAGCTGAGCAGCAGTACTCAATGTCAAGCAGCAGCCGCAAAAGCAGACAAGATTTTAGGGTGTATAAGAAGAGCGATAATATCCTGCGAGCCTAACGTATCGTTACCCCTTTATAAATCACTGGTGAGGCCACATCTAGAATTTGGGATCCAGTTTTGGGCTCCACATTTTACAAAGGATATTCAGAATTAGAATCAGTTCAAAGACGGGCAACTAGATTACTACAAGGGATGAAAGGCCTCTCATCTGAAGAAATGGCCATAAATTAACTAACCTAATATTTGATGCTGTGCCACCACACCATTACTGGAAGGTTTGGAGCAGCAGAACTACAGACAATATGAACATGATATTAATGTATTGCATATATTTGAGATTTACTGTGTATTAAAAACGTATGGCATATTTAGAAACCACTGTTCCTCTTTATCATCTGTTCGGCCTACATACAGAGCCACTTTACATTCTCTTATGCCTGTATATACATGGTAATGCTTATTTTCTTGAACATGTTTTCTTGTGGCGTTGATTTGATACCATGTTATTGTTCTGTTGCCAGATGTCCAGAATGATATGGCAATGAGCAGAGAAAGTGAAGACATTCTTTATTACCAGTCACAGATCAGCTGCAGTCAAGTGCACTTCTTGTGAAAATGGCCAGTCAGGTAATACCACACAAATACCATTGCAATATTACTTTGTAAATGGTGTCTTTTGTCCTCTGTTATTTAGTTATGTCTTTGTTCTAACTTGGGCTTTCACAGAACCATCTTTCTCATTCATGTGCTGACCATTTACGAAAAAAAAAAAGGCCCCAATTTTGGGCATGCGCCTCACCAGCAATGTTTTTTTTTTTATTTTTAAATAGGTTTTTATTAAGAATAAGCAAGAACATTACATTACAGTAACCTTTCAATTTGTTACATAGAAAAATTTTCTCATTTTCCAACAACCTCAACAATCCCAACATCCCCCCCCCCCAAAGGACAGCTCAGCTCCATATAAACATCCATATCTGCCATTAATGTTTCTCCATCCTACATATCTCAGTTAAGACCGCTTATACGTCTAGTAACTTCCATCATTCAAAAGGCCCTCTGCACCCAACACATTTTACCCACTATCCCAACTCAATCCACGGAGACCACATTTTATCAAACGTTGCTATTTTCCCACGTCTTTTATAAACCCCTTTTTCCAGTTCGAGACCATGTTTTACATATTGAAGGAATTCTCTCCTAGCAGGTGGATCCTCCTTAATCCAGTTTCGTGCTATCACCTTCCGAGCCATATACAATAACCTAGCGATTGCTATCTTCCAAACATTTTCCACTCCAACTTCATCCATATATCCCAGTAAGCACACAATCGGATCTCTCGGAACCCTACATCTATACGCACTCTCCACTCTACTCAGAACCACCAACCAGAAACCAGCCAGTCTTGGACACGTCCACATCATATGATATATTCCTGCGTTCTCAGTCTTACATCTCGGGCACTCAGAGTCAGCCCGTAGCCCCGCTTTATACATAATTTCCGGAGATTTATAAACTCTATGTAGAATGTAAAGCTGCGAAAGCCTGTACGGTTCGCTTAGTGAAATTCGTGGAACCCACTCCAACACCGACTCCCAGACTTCATTCTCCATTGGGCCCAGATCTCTTTCCCATTTAGCTCTCGCTTTTATAGGAAAATTCAACAAGTGTGTATGCAATAGGTCTTTATACAGGGTAGAGATAACTCCCTTTGTAGTCCCGTCACCACATACATAGTCCAATACAATATCTTCTTGAATTCTGAGTCCAGCTCCCCTGTTTTGAGCTCCAAAGGCGTGTCTCATTTGAGCATATTGATATTCCCCAGAAGGTTTTAGCCCGAATTCTCCCTGTAACTGGGAAAATGGTTTTAATATTCTTTGTTGAACTATCTGACTAACATAACAGATTCCTTTTGCCTGCCACTCCGTAAGCACTCCCATAGCCCTCACCAGCAATGTTGTTACTCCAGTCAGGGATGCCACCACTTTAGATTAGTTTTGATGGACAGACATTTCCATGCCCTGTTCCACCACTGTCCCTCCCTAGTCATGTCCACTTTTGCAGACCTGGCCAAAAGTAGAGTGAAAACGCCAAAACATCAAACACTTTTCAACTTTGGTGGGACCATCTAGGCTTTAATTCAAGAGCTTGCCAACTTTAATGGGTATGGGGAACCTATTAGACCTTTGCCAAATCTAATATTTGAATCCATTGACTGATATTTTTATGGAAGGTCATATTACTTTGCTTTCATATTGTCTCGTATTGGCTCTGTTCTGTATGTGACATACTGTTGTGTTATTGCAATATGGGCAATAAAATGGAACTTGTCATGTCTGATATCGCTAAGGTTAATTTGCAGATTAATGACGTCATGGAGGTGCCCATCCAAGGAAGTAAATTAACTTTTTCTGCTGGAAGCCGTCGGCTTTCAGTCCTCAAACGTTTCCAGAGTATTTCCAATCACTGCTCACAGCACTGAGAACAGCAGCTGTAAGGCTACGTTCACATTTGCGGTCAGCGCCGCAGTGTCGGGCGCCGCAGCGTCGCCGCATGCGTCATGCGCCCCTATATTTAACATGGGGGCGCATGGACATGCGTCGCACTTGCGTTTTGCGCCGCATGCGTCACTGCGGCGCCCGCGTCCGGGCGCAGAGGACGCAGCAAGTTGCATTTTTGCTGTGTCCAAAATCAATGAAAAAAAGGACACATGCGGCGCAAAACGCAGCGTTGTGCATGCGTTTTGCTGCGTTTTTGTTTGCGTTGTGCGTTGCGGCGCCGACACTGCGGCGCACAACGCAAATGTGAACGTAGCCTAAGTACGCCCCGGCAGTGACTGACAGCCAGCTGAGCAGTGCAGAGCTGTCAGTCAGTGTCGCGTATGCTTACAACCACCGTTGTCAGTTCTGTGAGCGGTGACTGTAATTGCCTGCATGACTGAGAGTCTGGATAAATGGGGTTACTTTTTGTCCTAGGTGCCGCACCTCCTTAGAACACTATTAACCTGCAGATTAATCCTATATCTGCAGGTTAATTGTGTTATTGAACCAAACAGGTTCCCTTTAAATACACTTTGCAGAATCACTTACCAACCACTCTTTATTTTTATTCTTTTTTATTCTTAGAAATGAGAAACTGTATAGTTGTAAAGAATGACATGTCACCATTCATTTTACTGTAGATTTATTAACACATCTTGCGAAAAATAAGCTCTTTCTACACTGTATCTATTACTCGAGCAGCGTTGTCCATAGTCCACATCCAAAGGCTTTTCATCAGTCTACGACATCATGAAGATCAGTCCAATGAACTGCACACAAAACACTCAGCATTGCTATCCCTGTGCCCCAAAGTTTTTTGCTGTAAACCTTTTTGGCAACGTTCTGGTCTGTGGAAGGGCGCTGTGTCTTGGCATATATATTAGTTTGGTTTCTGATTCCTTTCCTAATTTGATAAGCTCAATAAACTATAGGGAAAAACTCATTACAATCTAAAAGTCACTACCCAACAAGTGTACACACTCGCAGTCCTCTTCTGTGAAGGCCACGTAGAAGCTCCGTTTCTCACGCCATGCCGTTTCTTCAGTAGAGAACCAGATGAAGAGGTCTTTAAGTCCTTGTTCTGGGCGGAGTTGACAGCACTGATCAGATTGTGATTTTCTGTGTACCATGTTCTTTGTTCTAGTTCTTTCTGCGCAGGAGGATCATCAAGAGCACAGCGCTGATGAGAATGCACAGAGTGCAGACCGTGGGCACAACAATCTCCGTCACCATCTCCATGTGGCTGGTCAGTGGGTCTAGGATGGGAAAATTCCACAATATGAACATCAAAGTATTGGATGGTCTAGCCCTGCAAGCTTTCGTCGTTATATTTATCAGAAATTCCAGACTGCTATGTGATTTACATGTAAAGCTTCCTAATAAATGTATCACCATGACTTTCCCTCCGGTAATAACATTATTTAGCATGATAGGAGGTGAAGGGATCCTGGATCAAGATGGCGATAGACATAGAATATTTACTGACAATCAGGATGGCCAGTATCACTCTTTAACATGTCTGTACCGTGTGTGAGCTTACATGGTAATGCTATGGAAAGCTCCACCGTCTCATATCTCATGGGAAAGCTATAGCAGAGGATATCACTAGATTACATTCCAACAGGTGTAACAATCTATTTCCCACCAAGATCTCTTGTATGTACAAAGACGAGTTCTCACTTAGGGCATATATAGCATATGGGTTTTTGAAAGCACATCTTACCATAAATTAGCCGCAGTAAATTTGCAGCCGCATTCCTCTGTTCCTCTGATTTTTTTCAAGAAGACAAGAGACAAAAGTGGAGTGAGCATGGAAAGCTGATGACGTAAAATCCTGGACAATCCCAAGTTGTTACAGCTCCACGACACGAGGCTTGGGGTGCTGTGAGTTTACACAGGCGCCCCTAAATCTTAACCATCTACATACAGGGATTTTTTGTGATGGATGGGCATCCTTTGCACCGGTAACCATTACAATGCAGAAATTTCTACATCCAAACTTCATTGTGCTATAACTTGTTCCATACAGCACCACCATTTTAACTTTTCTGTAGTAACACCTTAGTCCACAGTACTCTGCGACATTGTAGAATGATAAGGTATTGCAGCATCCTTCTTGACTAAACATTCCTTGAACATATCTAATAATATAGCATTGGACTCAACAATGTTGGTATTGATGTCAATGATGCCGTTGCTAGAGTGGTAATGCCGTGTCTTGCCTCTCTGTTTGTCTTGAAGAGAATCTGTTAGACAGATTTCACACCCCAAACTATTTCTATGCACATGTACCTCTGTCAAAGACTAGTCCAGCAATACCTTCACATGGCCTCCAGTACTGAGAAAACTGTGTTTGAATTAATAAGCAAATGAGGCTGAAGGACCATGGTAGGTCTGTAGCCTCACTCCAGCTCTATCCCAGCTCACTGCCGCTTGACTGACAGTTAATTTGCCTCAAGTCACACAGCTTAGGGTCTGTCAGACAAGGGGAGGCTGGGGGGCGTGACCTAGCAGGAGATGTGAGAGGACGCGTGTCGGACCTCTCCCGCTGCCTGAACGCTGATCCGGTACTATCAGAGGCGCCGCTGAACGCCACATACCGGTGGAGGAACTCCTGAGTGCCCGGAGAGTGGAGGGAACTGACCGCGCTGTGCGCACACAGCAGGATGACAAGAAAAAGGCAGAAAGAAGTCGGGATGGCGGGCAGCACGCGCTCCCAAGATGGCGCCGACAGCGCTGCTGAAGACGCGGCTAAAGCAAGTGCTGCATACCAGAAGAGGCTGGAGGTCATCGCCAGGTTGGAGCAGTTCGCGAGGACAGAGGAAGCAGGACGGATGAGGCAGGGAGCCGCTGGAAAGGTGATAGAAGAAGAGGGGATCTCAGGGGAGCAGGTTAGGATGAGGTCTGGGGCACAGGCAGAGGGGATGGTGAGTGGATCCCCTATAGCACCTATTACTACATCAGAAGTGAGAAATCCTCCATTGAACAATGTAGCTGAGCTGACTCCAGAATATGTTTCACAAATGGAGACTGGCAGTGCTGATGGGACTGGGGAGCCAACCCTGAAGGATATATTCTCTGCAGTATTATTCTGCAAAACTGCATTGACAACTCTAACTGTCCAGGTGGACGATCTTAAAGGGGAAGTTGCCTCTTTTCGCACAGCTATGCATAAAATGGAGGGGAGAGTTGAACTGTTGGAGGAACGTGTGGGAGGTGCAGAAGATCAGATTGCTGAAATGGCAAAGAGAGAGAAAAAATATGTCCAGCGCATTGTGGAGTTAGAGTTTAAAACTGATGATTTGGAGAATCGTTCGCGCAGGAACAACTTGAGAATTATTGGTGTACCTGAAAAGGCGGAAGGAAATAATCCCACTGAGTTCATAGAGACATGGCTAAAAACTAAGGTTGGAGGGGACAGTCTCACAAACCTTTTTGCGGTTGAAAGAGCTCACCGGGTGCCGACTAGACCTCTGCCCCCTGGCTCCGCCCCACGGACCTTTCTAGCTAAAATCCTAAATTACAGAGACCGGGATATTCTGCTACGGAAGGCCAGGAATATGGAGGAATTGACTATCGATGGTAACCGGGTATCTATATATCCTGACTATTCTACAATTGTACAGAAGCTCAGGATGAAGTTTGGAGAGGCTAAAAGACGCTTGCGTGAATTAGGACTGGCCTATTCTATGTTGTATCCGGCTAAATTACGTGTGGTGGCCATGGACAGGGTTCACTTTTTTCAAAATCCTGAGGAAGTGTCACATTGGCTGGACTTGAACGCCAAACGTATTGGAGCAGAAAAAACCCGCTGAAGAGGGTTTAAATGCGGTCTTCTGACCATTGTGATAGATTGGGAGGAGGAAAATTAAGTTGATGGTTAATACTGATTTGCTACTAAAAGAATTTGATGTTTGGTTCTTGTGCGCTAGGGTTGTGTTCGGCGGCGCAACTGTTTATATATCCTGTTTCTAAAGGGCGGGGGGAGGAGCGACTGGAAGATAGAGGGCAATCTATTTGTGGTGGTTTCGGCTTCTGTGCCACTGCTGGGATAGCAACAGCGCGTTCCCCTTTCTCATACAGAGAGGGAGTAGGAGTTTATACGTTGATTGTTATAACGTTGTTGGGGGAGAAGTTATTAAGGGAAGGGAAGGGTAGGGTCAGGGGTTATTTTGTAATAATGAGGGGCTGGGGGGGAGGTTTGGGTAGGAGGGCCCAGTTTAGGGGGGTAAAGAAGACCAATGGGGGGAAAGAGAGGAGAAGGTTAACTATTATGCAAAATGATGGGAGATAGAGTTAAGATTTTGAGCTGGAACATTAGAAGATTATCGAATGTTACAAAACGTAAGGCTATTTTGCAGTATATTGTAAAACAGAGACCCTCGCTGGTGTGCCTTCAAGAAACTCACTTAGTAAAGGAAAAAACGGGTATATTGGATAAGAGATGGGTGAGGAAGGCTTACCATGCGACATTCTCGGCCTATGCTAGGGGAGTGTCAATCCTTGTGCATACAAGCGTACCGTTCGAGGAGGTAGAGGTGGTAATAGATAGTGATGGACAGTACGTATTCCTTGTGTGTAAGGTGTTTGCTAGACTGGTATGTGTTGTGTCGGTGTATATTCCTCCACCGTACTCAGGGAAAAAACTACAGGAAATCCTAAATATATCTGGTAGGTGGGGTGGAGTTCCATTACTTATAATAGGGGACGTTAACAATATCATTGATGATCATTGGGATAGGGGGCAGCATGCTATGTTGAGGAAAGAGGGGAATTTGACAGCGTTCGGTAGTTATTTGAAAGAAGTGGCATGGAAAGACTTGTGGAGAGTGCGCAATACTAATACATACTGTTTCTCATGCTATTCAGCGACATACGGCTCTTTATCTCGTATTGACATGGCCCTAGGTAATGAAGCAATGGATAGGCTGGTGCAAGAGGTGAATTATTTGCCTAGAATAGTGTCGGATCACAGTCCAGTGGTAGTAACAATTCAAATTGAAGGCCTTGGGGGGGGATGGCTAAATTGGGGTGGAAGTTGAATCCCTTCTGGTTGCAAATTATTGATATGGGGAAGATTGGGGAAGAGATAAAGGAATTCTTTAAATTTAATGATGGTAGTGCAGCGAAACATGTGGTTTGGGACACCATGAAGGCCTATTTGAGGGGTATATTATCTAAAGAGATATCTAGACATAAAACACAAACAAGGGAAGCTGACAAAGTGATATTGGAAGAATTGAGGGCAGCAGAGGCCGCACTTAGTAATTTACGTTCACAGGACACCGTGAATCGTATGAAAACGGCTCAGGAGGAGGTAAACAAATTACACCTACGCAAAGCAGAAAGGGCGAGAACTTTTCAAAGAGAGGCCTTTTACGCGGAAGGAGAGAGGGTGGGTCACCTTCTCTCAGTGGTAACGTCTGCACAAAGGGATTCGTCACACGTACATGCGCTAGAACTAGAGAATGGTAGTATTGTAACACAGGGGGCCCAAATCTTAGATGGTTTTAAGGGATTCTATAGCAAACTGTATGAATCGCATACCGGGCAGGGAGAAGGTGACATTGACAGATTTTTAGAAGAGGCAAGTTTACCTAGATTAGAAGCTGAGGATAGAGACTGGTTAGATGGGCCGCTTACGGTGGAGGAGTTGGAGGGTGCCTTGAGGTCCATGGCGGGGGGGAAGGCCCCGGGGGCCGACGGCATCCCTGTTGAAATTTACGGTGTCCTTTCTGAGGAGTTGTTGACCAGATTGTTGGGGGTGTTTGAGGAGTCACTGGAGAGGGGAATATTGCCTGATTCCATGAGGGAGGCCATTATTGTGGTCATCCCTAAACCTGAGAAGAACCCACGACTGCCGGAGTCATATAGACCAATATCACTCCTAACAACAGACGTTAAGATTTTGGCTAAGGCCTTGGCGAACAGACTGACCCGGGTGATAGAAAAGGTGGTCCATTCGGACCAATCGGGCTTTATGCCTAATAAATCCACTGCCATTAACTTGAGAAGGTTATTTCTTAATATGCAGATACCGGCGGAGAATGCTGGGGGGAGGGTGGTGGTCTCCCTCGATGCGCATAAAGCCTTTGATAGTATAGAATGGCAATACCTGTGGTCGGTTCTGAGTCGCTTTGGGTTTGGGCCGGTTTTTGTATCATGGGTGAGGCTCCTGTACTCCTCTCCAGTGGCTACAATTAGGGTGAACAACGCACTGTCAGATGGTTTTCAGTTGTTTCGGGGTACGCGGCAGGGATGCCCGTTGTCCCCGTTGCTGTTTGCTCTGGCGGTGGAGCCTCTGGCAGCGGCTATCAGAAGGTCTCAGTCGGTAAAAGGGTTTGTGTATGGGACAATGGAGGAAAAAATTGCTCTGTATGCTGACGACATTCTGCTTTTTCTTGAAGGTCCTGGGGAACCCTTGAGGAATGTAATTACATTAATTGAAGAATTTGGGCAAATTTCAGGGTTGATTATCAATTGGGACAAATCAAGTGTTTTACAGGTGGATAGAGGAGTGGATTGTACTAGGGAGGTGGAAGAGGGTACCAAATTAAGGGTGGTTTCACAATTTAAATATCTAGGGGTTCAGGTGTCTCTCCCTTTGAATAGATTTGAGGAGCTCAATCTTGAGCCATTAATAACCAAATTACGTGCCAAAATTACAGCGTGGAATAAGCTGCATTTGTCGGTAGTGGGTAGAGTAAATCTCCTGAAGATGGTTGTGATGCCACAGGTTTTGTATATTTTACATAACTCTCCGGTTTGGATCCCACGGACTAGATTTCGTAAACTTAAATCAATATTTGGAGAGTTGGTATGGGGTGGGAGGTGCCCGAGAATTAGGCAAGAGATACTGCAGCGACCTAAAGATGAAGGGGGACTTGCCCTGCCTAATCCCTGGTTGTATTTTTTGTCGGCGCAGAGCCAACATCTTAGGGGATGGGGGACAGAGCTTGAGGAAGGCCGGGGTCATAACAGTTTGATGTATATTATTGGCATGTGGCCCTTGGGTCAGGGCCTAGAAGCAGGACTATTCAAGAAATTTGGGGCTCGTCTTCACACTATAAATTTAATTCATAAGGTATGGCAGACGCTTAAAAGAATAAGAAAGGTTGAGGGATTCACAGAATTTTCACCTATTTGGGATAACCCTTCCTTTCAAGAATTCAATCATATGGAAGGATTGGGGGAGTGGAGAGAAAAAGGCATTGGGTTGATAAGTCAGTTGATGCAGAATGGGAGCCTTAAGCCTTTCGATATGCTACAGCAAGAGTTCCAGTTCCCGGGATTAAAACTATACCAATACAGATGGGTTCAACACGCATTTCAGGCACAGAAGAGGAGGGGGCCTATAGTGATCCAGAAAGATCTAATGTTGGACTTTATATTAAATAATAATGGAACAAAAGGGGCTATATCCGAAGTATATGGAGATCTGCTACACACCTTTCTACTAGATTACCCTATAAAGGCCAGAGGGAAATGGGAGGCCGAATTGGGGGAAATAGAAGATGATAGGTGGGAATCTATCTTAGAATACATACCCAGGTTATCAATGAGTGAACCTGGGAGAATGTCACAATTGTATGTGATAAATAGGGCCTATAGGACACCTGATATGTTGTTTAAAGCCGGATTGAAAGATGATTCTGGGTGCCCTAGGTGTTCTCAGTCTCAGGCGGGCATACTACACATGTTATGGCTTTGTCCCAGACTATTTGCGTTCTGGGTTGTTGTGCTGAACCAAATTGGGGTGATTTATGGGTGTTCGATTCCCAGGGATCCAGTGGTTTGTGTACTTGGGTATGTGGAGGAAATCCTGACCGACGAAATTGCCAAAATGGCTATAGCTAGATTACTGTTCATTGCGAGAAAGGTAATTGCAAGGTATTGGATTAGGGAGGAACCTCCTACTAGACGGGAGTTTATTGCACAGGCTAATCATATTATCCAGCTCGAAAAAAGTATATATAATAAAAGGAACAGAATGAGCTTCTTTCAAAAGTTGTGGCAGCCATGGCTGGACGGGAACAATTAAGAGACTGTGGTAAAAAGTTGCGTATATTATAATATGTATGTGTTATCTCTTTTCTTTTTTCCTCTTTTCAGGAGTAATGTTTGGGCGGAGTTGGGTCTTCAGAGGGGAGGGGGGAGGGGGGGGGAAAGTGAGGTTTCTTTTAAATCAAAAACACAAATGTACCCTGTTTATTTGTATGAATACTGATGTCTTTATTTTGCACAATAAAAATATCTGATTTAAAAAAAGACAAGGGGAGGCTGCACTAGGCCGATTTCTCAGTAACAGAGGAACAGACTTGACCATGTAATGGTATTGCTGGACTTGTCTTTAGAGAGCAACATGCAGACATAAATAGTTTGGGGTGTGAAATCCTGCAGACAGATTCCCTTTAATCTTCTACAGGAGCACGTAGCGGCTTATGAAAGGGTTTGTCTCATCTGGATATGGAGTACTGTTCCATACTGCACATAGAAGGAATGGTACAATAGGATCAGTGAGCACCCAATCAAGGAATATTTATCTTGCAAAATTATTTTCGAGCAGACACAAACACAATTTTATGTATAAATTACCCCAACTTCATATCAACATTTTGAAGAGCATCCCTCAGAAATGAATCTTGTGGTTTGGAAAAGCTGAATTGTTATGTATGTAAATGTGTATCAATGGTTTGTCCAATTCCACTTGACATTATTTTCCACGTAAAATACAATGTTCATATTTTCGGATGTTTTTATATATTTGAATCCAGTGTCTGATTTGCAATATTAATAAAGAACAAAACATGAAGTCTAATGGATGTGATTAATATTAGTAATATACAATTCATACACTACAGAGGTCAAACAGTATTTTAAATGTCATCATCGAGGCTTTGTTCTTTGCCTCTTTAGACTTTTCCATCATTTATTAGGCATAAGATACTCACACATACAGCCAAATCCCCTTCTTCCCAAAGTCTTACTATGGACCAGGAAACCGAAGTATTGAGTGGTTTCTCGTGTTTTTGAACGGACATGAAAAAAAACCACTGTCTGTAGACCCATGCTCATGAGATGAGTCAACTAGTTTGGTGGGTTCAGTTGTCAATCTAATATCTATGGTAATACTCAGCCTGATACCTATGCATGTTTGGATTGGTAGCGGTCTGACTTTCATCATCCCAGCACTTCTCTCTCATTATTGTGTCCTTTGTCTGCTATTCGCGTGGTTGGGACAAAGTTGCAATACCCTAAACACCTGCTACTAAATGCACAGAGCAATTTAAACAATGAAGAAACCACTGAGCTCATAGATCCCTGCCTCTTAACACCCAGAAATCGATATAGGTACTAACTGTCTAACCGTATACCAACCTGATATTGATACCAAACTTAGAGTCCATCAATGCAGAGATGCTCCCATAAGACTCAACATTTATTCCATTATGAATAAGGCATAACCTGCTGAAACATGCAGGTCAGCCTCGTAGAATCATCTTTGCATTGCTGAACTATTTCTAAGTTTGATGTTGAGAAGTCTGGGTCCAGGCAGATGTCTATGCAAGTTAGCGGTGAGCTAATTTTTGGTGCATGTTCAATCGGATATTGAAGTCCTATCCTAAGATACGAATAGACCATCAATTTTTACAGAACTTGAAAACATATCATAAATGTCTCATGAGAAACCCTTTAAAAATAACTAGAGGATTTGCTATGAATGTCTAATAGGATGTGGGTCGCACCTCTGGGCCCGCACCAGTGCACGATGGCTGTGATACAGTATGTAGGCGGCTTTCTGCCTTCACTGCTATGATAGTTCCGTAAACAGCCCAGTGGGGCATTCGGGACCCCTTTAGTTTTAGTAGACCTAGTGCAGAAGAGAAATCTGAAAATACTAGTGCTCACCAGGAATGCAAAAGTAGAACTTTTTTATTCCTCATCTACATGAAAAAGCAATATTTCAACATTTTATTGTCTCGGCTTGACAAAGTCCATAAAAGTAAAATCATGGTGCTGGAGGAATAAAAATCCTACTTTGCTGAGCTTGTTGCTCTGAGTGCTATGGCCATTTTTCTATTTTCTATAGCACAGAGAAGGTCCCCAATTTGACACGTTATTTTAAGTTATCCCCTCACACTATAGATTAGTGGCACTGCACACTTGCATACACAGCTCATATCGATTTACCTTCCGCTAGGAGTTGGTTGGTAGTAGAACATGTCTCTGTAGAGATTCGATGCCAGTTTTCCACCTGAAGATAAATTTTAGTAACTTAATATGTGATCTATCTGCATAAAGGAAAGTATGTTAACATATACATACTTATTCGGCTTATACCAAAAGGATATATTTGCATAAGCTGACTTCATGGAGGTTTGTGAATATGTTGTAAATGTATATCTGGGAATACTCCTGATGTATACATCCAGTGTGTACAAAAATGACATTTAGGCCTCCTAAATGAGTCAATGTCTCCAGTACTTGTGGTGACAGTTTTCACACCTTCTGAAGACACTTAAACACGTAGACCCATTCAAATGAATGGGTCTTCGCACATGTTAGTGTGTTTCCATGGAAACAGAAGAAAGACGTTCCAGCTCCGTAAAAATTTGACTCTTTATTAATCCATTAAAAATCCTTATGTAAATATAAATCCTTGCATATATGCGAATGCCTAGATGTAAGACACATGCGACGCGTTTCGATCGTGCCCGATCTTAATCAATGCATGCTTTGTTCAGGAATGCGGTAATTCTTATCTAGTGGTCTTGGACCAATCCCATAAGCAATTGAAGTCACATGACTATTACCGCAGGTCCTGAACACAAGATTCTCACCGCCAATATACAAGTGACAGGTAAATACAATTAAAATAGAAGAACCATACACAAACAATAATAATTCTAAAATACATACATATAATGCAGTTGATGGCTAGCAGTAATGATACATAATTTCATTTTTTCTGTTAAGGCCAAAAGGATGTCTCGTTCGTAGGTTATACACCCAGAAATCTTCCCTTGTGAGAAGTCGTCTTATGACGTCTCCCCCCCCCCGCTGCGATAAATTAACCTTTTCTATGCCCTGAATCGTCATCTTAGATATGTCTCCCATATGACACGTAAGGAAATGTTTGGCAACAGCTGATAAATTTCTATTCATAACATTATTGTTAGTTAAATCTCTTAAATGCTCCGCTATTCTTGTTTTTAGCTTTCTCGTGGTGCACCCTATATAGGACACATTGCAAATAGTGCAATCAATCTTATAAACTACATTAGTTGTATGACAATTAATAAATTCTTTGATATGATATGTTTTAGTTTTCTCTTTATCTTGAAAAGTACTTCTTATTAGCGCATTGCGACATGTACTACAAGCGGTGACACCACATTTAAAAAAGCCCCTACATTCAAGCCAAGTTTTGGAGACCGACTGAGATGAAAAAAAGCTAGGAGATAATGAGCTGCCAATAGTTGGTGCTCTCCTTGCCACAACACTGAGCCCATCCTTCAAGATTTCTGAAAGCATGTCATCCTCCCGTAAGATGGGTAACCTATTCAAGATTATGTTCTTAATTTCGTTAAATTGAGTGCTAAATTGAAAGCAAACATATGTTTTTTTTCTCCTTCTCTCTTTTCTTCTTTTATTTTCTATATCAGTGATTAGGAGACTCTCTTGATTTACTCTCCACTATTTTCTGCGCTCTCTCAAGGGTCCAGTTTGGGTACTCTCTTTCTCTCAATCTTACCCTTAAATGATTAAGGGTACTTTCACATTTGCGTTTCTCTGATCTGCGGACGGCTGTGGACTTCCTCCGTGAAGCCCCGCCCTCGGCCGCACCTCCGCCGCTTGCTCCGCCTACTTCTGCATGCCGCCCGCATGCGGCCTGCGTACCTATCTTTAACATTAGGTACGCAGGTCGTGCGGCTGTATGCGGAGGCTGCCGCATGCGCCGTTTTGACGCTGCGGCGACCAGCGTAGGACGCAGCCTGTAGCATTTTTTTTTTTATCCGCAGCGTCAAAACGACACATGCGGCAGCCTCCGCATACAGCCGCACGACCTGCGTACCTAATGTTAAAGATAGGTACGCAGGCCGCATGCGGGCGGCATGCAGAAGTAGGCAGAGCTAGCGGCGGAGGTGCAGCCGAGGGCGGGGCTTCACGGAGGAAGTCCGCAGCCGTCCGCAGATCAGGGAAACGCAAATGTGAAAGTACCCTAAATTCCTTCTTTCTTACTTTTTCCCCACTACAATTTCTCTTCAGTCTTGTGTACTCACCTACTGGGATAGATTTTGAAGTGTGTCTTGGATGGCTACTTTTTGCATGTAATAGTGTATTCCCACTCAGGGGCTTTCTGGGTGTATAACTTACGAACGAGACATCCTTTTGGCCTTAACAGAAAAAATGAAATTATGTATCATTACTGCTAGCCATCAATTGCATTATATGTATGTATTTTAAAATTATTATTGTTTGTGTAAGGTTCTTCTATTTTAATTGTATTTACCTGTCACTTGTATATTGGCGGTGAGAATCTTGTGTTCAGGACCTGCGGTAATAGTCATGTGACTTCAATTGCTTATGGGATTGGTCCAAGACCACTAGATAATAATTACCGCATTCCTGAACAAACCATGCATTGATTAAGATCGGGTACGATCGAAACGCGTTGCATGTGTCTTATACCTAGGCATTCGCATATATGCAAGGATTTATATTTCCATAAGTATTTTTAATGGATTAATAAAGAGTCAAATTTTTACGGAGCTGGAACACCTTTCTTCTGTTTGCTATGATTACCACTCGTCCTGGTCCGAGATGAAGTTCCGAGCACCTACGTTGATCGGTGAGCTGGCTGTGGCTTTTTAAGCCATATATTTTTTGTTTGTGTTTTCCTGGACCTTGTGTACATGGGCAAAAAACGCTGACATGTCCTTTTTTTTATCAGCAGCACTGGACGCAAAACGTCCCGCACATGGATGACATCCATGTGTCATCAGTATGCCATGTACCAGCCCACGGCTGGGGGCTGATGTTACTAATTTGAGAAGGAGGCTAATATCCCAAAAGGTTCCCAGGCTATTAACTTTACTTTAAACTTTACTGGTTAGTTTACAGGGGACCCCATAAAAAAAAGTAGGGTCCCCCTATAAATTCTAACCAGCAAAGGCTAAACAGACAGCTGTGGGTTGATATTAATAGCCTGGGAAGGGGCCAGGAATATTGGCCCCCCTCCTAGGCTAACAACATCAGCCCTCAGCTGCCCCAGAAATGGCACATCCATAAGATGCACCAAATCTGGCGCTTAGCCTTGCTCTTCCCACTTGCCCTTCCCACTTGCCCTGGTGCTCTGGTAAGTGGGGTAATAGGTTTGGGGTTGATGTCAGCTGTTTTATGGCTCTTTGTACTTTTCCACACTGCAGTACTTTGCTCGTCAGGGCAGAGAAGTACACCTGCGTAGGTATGCAATGCTGGGGACACACTGTGGATGACAGGGACGCGTCATCCACACGAAGTAACAAGGAGGACGGCATCGCAAGAAAAAGGGAGGCGCCGGACCATGACTAGTGACACCTCTCGACCAGATTGCTCCACAGGTGAGTATAATAAAAGGGTTATTTTTTTGTCTTGCAGGTAAGTGTGTGAGCAGATACACAACATTATAGAATGCTGTATATCAGGCCTGAAAGTTGGTGGTCTTATCTCATATCGGTCAAACCTGGTGACAGGTTTGCTTTAAAATGCTCAAAACTATCTGCTCCCTCCATATAACACAAGAGATGCTCTCACAAACTCTATTCCAATCCTAACTGCTAGTGATATCTCCTCACCCCAAGGCTATTGAAGCATGGCAAAAGTAAAAGAAAAAAAAGTTTTTAAAAATATGAAAAAAATAAAAAATATATAAGTTCAAATCACCCCCCTTTCTCCCCATTCAAAATAAAACCATTTAAAAAAAAAAATCAAACATACACATATTTGGTATCACCACATTCAGAATCGCCCAATCTATCAATAAAAAAAAGATTAACCTGATCGCTAAACAGCATAGTGAGAAAAAAAATCGAAACGCCAGATTTACGTTTTTTTGTTGCCGTGACATTGCATTAAAATGCAATAATGGGGATCAAAATGACGTATCTGCACCAAAATGGTATAATTAAAACCGTCAGCTCGGCACGCAAAAAATAAGCCCTCATCCAACCCAAGATCATGGAAAATGGAGACGCTACGGGTATCGGAAAACTGCGCAATTTTTTTTTTTTTAAGCTAAGTTTGGAATTTCTTTTACCACTTAGATAAAAAAGAACCTATACATGTTTGGTGTCTATGAACTCATAATGACCTGGAGAATCAAAATGGCAGGTCAGTTTTAGCATTTAGGGATCCTAGCAAAAAAGCCAAACAAAAAAAGTGTGGGACTGCACTTTTTTTTGCAATTTCACCGCACTTGGAATTTTTTTCCTGTTTTCTAGTACAAGACATGCTGAAACCAATGATGTCGTTCGAAAGTACAACTTGTCTCGTAAAAAATAAGCCCTCACATGGCCACATTGATGGAAAAATTAAAAAAAGTTATAGCTTTGGGAAGGAGGGGACCGAAAAAACGAAAATACCCTGGGTCATGAAGGGGTTAAGAACTTGAGACAACCTCTTTACCTGTGTGTGATGGGTCAGATTACATTTTTATTTTAGAGCAGTGGAGAAACGCTTACCTCTCTGAAATTAGGAAATCCATTGGCTCGAATGATCTTTTTGTAGAATTGTACAGATGCCTTTGGATAACGTGGTTTGTTTTTGCTCTTAAATTCAACATAGTAGAGTCCAAATCTTTCTGAGAAGCCTTCATCCCACTCAAATTTATCGAGCAGCGACCAAGCTGTGTATCCTTGGATGTGAACGCCATCATTTATAGCTGCCACAAAGAGACACAACTTTCACTACACAAAGTTTGACTTTTAATTTCATTTTCACTGTGTAACATTATAGACTCTTGCACGGTACTAGCTGCAGTATTTGTCTCTTATGTCCCTGGGCATCATGCATATGGCATGGGTTTTTTTTTGTGGTGTTCATGATAAATGCTGCATTATATGTTTTGCATATTCTACATTGTCATAAGGAACAATATATAGTTTCAATGCTAAAATTGGGAGACATATAGACTGGCTTGGACTGGCCCACAGGAGAATCCTCTGGTGGGCCACCCCCCTCATATATGAGCAGTACTTGGCACTATATACTTGAATCTCTATGTACAGACAAAGGCAGCATCTTATTAATTTAACAATCTATTTTGTTCATTGTTACAGTGGGGGAAAAAGTATTTAGTCAGCCACCAATTGTGCAAGTTCTCCCACTTAAAAAGATGAGAGGCCTGTAATTGACATCATAGGTAGACCACAACTATGAGAGTCAAAATGAGAAAACAAATCTAGAAAATCATCTTGTCTGATTTGGCAATACTAGGAGACCCCCTGAGCATGCGAGCAACGAGTATACTCGCTCATCACTAATCATTATGCTGAAAGACCCATCCAAGTTTCATCTTCAATGCCCTTGCTGATGGAAGGAGGTTTGCACTCAAAATCTCACGATACATGGCCCCATTCATTCTTTCATGTACACGGAACAGTCGTCCTGGTCCGTTTGCAGAGAACAGCCCCAAAGCATGATTCACAGTACGTATGGTGTTCTTTGGATGCAACTCAGCATTCTGTCTCCTCCAAATACGACGAGTTTTGTTTCTACCAAACATTTCTACTTTGGTTTCATCAGACAATATGATATTCCCCCAATACACTTGTGGATAATCCAAATGCTCTCTAGCAAACTTCTGACTGGCCTGGACATGTACTGGATTAATGGGGGGGACATGTCTGGCACTGCAGGATCTGAGTCCCTGGTGACGTAGTGTGTTACTGATGGTAGCCTTTGTTACAATGGTCCCAGCTCTATGCAGGTCATTCACTAGGTGCCCCCGTATGGTTCTGGGATTTTTGCTCACCGTTCTTGTGATCATTTAGACCCCACGGGGTGAGATCTTGCATGGAGCTCCAGATCGAGGGAAATTAGCAGTGGTCTTGCATGTCTTCCGTTTTCTTATTATTGCTCCCACAGTTGATTTAATCACACCAAGCAGCTTGCCTATTGCAGATTCAGTCTTCCCAGCCTGGTGCAGGGCTACAATTTTGTTTCTGGTGTCGTTCGACAGGTCTTTAGTCTTCACCATTAGTGATGAGCGAGTGTACTCGTTGCTCGGGTTTTCCCGAGCACGCTCGGGTGGTCTCCGAGTATTTGACTGCTCGGAGATTTCGTTTTCATCGTGGCAGCTGAATGGTTTACAGCTACTGCCCAGCTTGAATACATGTGGGGATTCCCTAGCAACCAGGCAACCCCCACATGTACTTAGGCTGGCTAGTAGCTGTAAATCATTCAGCTGTGTCAACAAAAACTAAATCTCCAAACACTAACAAATACTCAGAGATCACCCGAGCAACGAGTATACTCGCTCATCACTATTCACCATAGTGGAGTTTGGAGTGTGACTGAGGTAGCGGGCAGGTGTCTTTTATACTGATAAGTTCAAAATGGTGACATTATTACAGGTAATGAGTGGAGGACAGAGGAGCCTTTTAAAGAAGAAGTTACAGGTCTGTGAGAGCCAGAAATCTTGCATGGTTTTTAGGTGACCAAATACTTAGTTTATACCATAATTTGCAAAATAAATGTTGCCAAATCAGACAAGGTGATCTTCTGGATTGGTTTTCTCATTTTGACTCTCATAGTTGTGGTCTACCTATGATGTCAATCACAGGCCTCTCTCATCTTTTTAAGTGGGAGAACTTGCACAATTGGTGGCTGACTAAATACTTTTTTTCCCCACTGTATATACATTTATGATTGAGGATAATGTCATATTTGCATGTAGCTGAAAAGTGGGGCCCCCAAAAGCCCAGTTTATTACTGATGGGTCCTTGGCACCCCAGTCCGATGCAGCATATCTAATATATAAAGCTGAATGTCAATCACTGTTTATCGTTTATTTATTCTTATATGATGTTTAAATATATGTTTATACGATTAAATAGAAAAAGTATGTATGTATGTCCGGGATTGGCATCTGCACCGTCGCAGCTACAGCCACAAAATTTTGCACAGTCACACGTCTGGACCCCGAGAGCGTCATAGGTTATGTTGTGAGGCGAAAGTTTAACCCCTCGCGTTCCAATTCACGTAACATTTTTGCCCCTAACTACATAATGGGGAAAAGTGAAAGGAAAAGTGTTGGAGGCAAATTGACAATTGCCAGATGTGAACAAGGGGAACTTAAAGAATGAGAGCGATGGCGCCAAAGAGTATATACTGTACAGTTACTAAGGTGGGGCCCCGACATGGGATACTCACCACACACGGGGATATAAACACACACACAAAATGCGCCACACACTACCACGTGCTTGAACATATATACCACCCTCAGCACACATTTCACCACACATACACCAACCTCGCCACATAAAAGTCGAAACACAAAAGTCGCCAGTCAAAACTCACCACACGCAAAATTCGCCACATGCAAAACTAGGCTCACGCAAAACTCGCCACACGTGCAAAACTCACCTCATGGAAAACTCGCCACACGCAAAACTTGCACACGCGGAAAAATTGCCACATGCACAAAAGTTGCACATACTCAAAACGCACCACACATAAAACTCACCACGCGCAAAACTCGCCATGTGCAAAACTTGCTGCACACAACTTGCTACACTAACCTGTCACATGCAACTCGACACACAAAAAGTCGCCACACAAAACTCATCTCACAAAAGTCGCTACATGCATGTCGCCACACGCAAATCAGCACACACAACGTGACACATGAAACTCGCCCTAAAACACACAAGTCTGGTATTATCCTTCAAAAATAGAACTGATTAATAAGCAGACAAACTACAAGAGCAACAAATGTACCATATAGGAAATACGGCAGCTGTCAGTCACATGACCTGTCTATTATGTGTATTTGTGAGCTAATATATACTGCCAGGGGGGAGGGCCTCCTGTTGGCTGGGGATTTATCAGGCTGCCAATAGCAACCAATCACAGCTCAGCTTCTATTTTGCTACAGTTAATTAATCTGAGCTCTGATTGGTTAATATAGGCAACATAGGACATTCTCGGTACAATAAAGCTTGTGTGAGGTAATAGCATATCAGTTAGGGTGTGTTGGTGGAAAGGCTGATGTCAGTCATATTACCTCTATGTGAGAGGATATAGAAACTGCCAGCTACAGACTATTTTTACCACAATAATGCCTCATAAGAAAAGGAATTCCATGGCACGAATGTCAGCTGATGCGAAAAGAAAAGCTGCATTAATGGCCAATGAAAAATGTGAAGACCAAGAAACAAGGCTGACACACATGAGAACAGCAGCTGCTTCCTCAAGAGCCAAAGAACTTTCTGAGCAGAGGGAAGTGAGGCTTGCAGACAAGAGAACAAGAGCTGCTTCCTCAAGGGCCAATGAACTTTCTGAGGAGAGGGAAGCGAGGCTTGCAGACATGAAAACAAGATGAAATATATGTTGTGAAATGCTTCTATTAGCTTAGTTTTTGCCTTTTAATAATTACATTTCTATATATTTGTTTTGTGGTTTTTGTGTGCAGAATAAATTTTTGTTAACACATTCTATTTTGCTAACAGCAGTTATTAACCCGGGCGAAGCCGGGTAGTACAGCTAGTAGAACAATAAATTTCCACTTTCCATCTATGGCTGTCTCACCTTTCAGCATCTCATTGATGTAACCTTTGAGGTACTGTATTCTCCATTCATCACATAGCTGGGTACACTGCATTTTCTCTGACACTCCATTCTCTGTTACTAGCACCAGTGGGTTTCCATATTGAGTCTGACAGAAAAATATTGCAATAAAATTTATCCATTGAATGCAATGTGCTAGATTAACAAATATGATGGAAAACTGAACAAATAGAGGTGAGAAACAGATAAAAAATCCCTTTGAGGCCATATGCAGCAATAGAGCCATATTCAATCTCCCAAGTGCCTACAGTATGTACTGTGGAGCCATGGGCACTACATGTGCTGCCTCTTGCCTACTGCAGGATATTCAATCTTATAAGCAATGGTTTGAGGCAAGAATATTTACATCATCTGGCACAATTTTATATCCTTCATATGTTATAAGCATATAGAATGACCTTGTTGGTTGTTTCAGGACTCTGCAAGACTTGTATGGGTCTGTAATTTGGTCTTAGGCTACGCTAAAAACATTAATTTTTTTTTACATAATTTTACATTTTGAGCTTCCATAAGCAGAAATAAATGCCAAATTCCTATAGGAATTTAATTTTCTTTTTTAAAAAAAAAAAGTAGGTAGCCCGCAGGGGGAAAAAATCCCGTTTTTTTTTTTTTTTTTTCTTAAATAGACCTTTACGTAAAAATTGCTGAAAATACGGATTATGTTTACTGAATTAGAGATGTCAAGAAATAACATATAAATTACCTTAACAAAATTTAGCAGTCTGCGGAAACCCCATGGGACAGAATACAGCCACTTTGACTCTGGCTCAGGCCACTTGGGGTCCACCAACTCTGTCAGATCTCTGTCTGTGAAGTAACTTGGCCCCTGTGTGGATGGGAAGTTTCTGCTTGTGATATATCTGGTGGTGAAGTGACCTACCCCAAGAAAGTCACTTGTACCTTTAATATAGGCCTTCTCTTGAGAGGTTAATATAGGAAGTCTTGACATCCCCAGACCCTGCTGTATGCTCTTCTGTCCTGAAAGTAGGAGATTTATCATACATGGCAGTGGGAATGCTTATACTTGATAAACAGTTTCCTACTTGAACCAACAGAACAATAGGACTTTGTCAGTCTAATGGCCCGCACTGATGGGCTCACTTGCCTATATATTCTTTCATGATCTGTGGGTAGTCTCCATTGTAGAGAGGATTGGCAAACCATCCAAAATTAAATTGTACAAATCTTTCTGCAGCTTCAATGTCCTTCTGGTTGGAGATATCTACTGGCTCTCCCCACTCTGTAGTCAGCGAGATCCCTATCATTCCTGTAGATGAGGGAACGCAAACAGAATAAATGCAACGCAGTGAATACAATGGACTGTTTTTGGGGGGCAATACGGTCTGCATTTTTCTACATTTTATATATTACATACTGTATATTCAGTTTAACAAAACATGTGTAATTGCAATAATTTTCTGAGAGAAATACTTCCCTTTTCTGGAACAATTTCTGCCATGACTACATGTAATTGTAACATGGTGCCAACCTCCTGGGACAGCACCCAAATCCAGGAATTTCGTGCAGGATCTAGCATGGTTGGAGGGTGCGCACATGCCTTTGACACCTGCCTCACAAGCCAGGTAACCTCTGTGACGTAACTGACCACATAAGCTACTTTGAGATCAGAGGTGGGATCCACATCGATCAGGAAATATGGAATATCATGTGGATAGGTGATAAATTGCTCACGGTGGAAATAATAATTTAAGTATGCACGTAATTTTATTAGGGATTTTCAAAAGTTGCCAGATCAACGGATCGTTAAAAAAAAATAAATGCTAGTAAGCACCCAAGTCTGCATCCTAGCTGCCTTGGTGATCTCCGTCAACACTGAAAGGGATGACTGCTGGTCAGTTGCTGCGGTCAGGTGTCTAATTGACAGGACATTATTACATCCGGTGGGATGATGTCCCGTTTATTAATCACCTGACTACTGCACATCTTAACTCTTAATTATAGAGCCACACAATGCAAAGATTGATTAAATTTCTCCTCTTTTTTATCTGGTTTCATATGTGATTTTCATATTGCCCCACCTGTTACTTGCCACAGATGAGTTTTGAACACGCATCACATGCTTGAAACAGTTGTCTACCCACAATTTTGGAAAGATGCCAACAATTTTGTCTGGCCCACTTTGGGGGTTTTGTGTGAAATGATTTCCAATTTCCTTTTTTTATTTTTTGTGTTGTTCCAATACACACAAGTGAAATAAACATGTGTATAACGAAACGTGTAATTGCAATAATTTTATGGGAGAAATACTTCAGTCGTCTTTTTGGGGTCTGAGTGTTGCAGCCGCAAACATGTTCCTCATAATAGAGACAGACTGTTTGTTTTTCGGGGCGGCCTGTGGACAAGTCTTTCCTTGGTTTCTCTGGCTTAGAGCAGGAAGATAAGACTCTGCTTACAGTCCTGCCCTGGAGCACGGGCATATCATTAACTGAAAACGTCTAACACTGATTACACAAGAACCACAAGATGGATTTCTTCACCCAAGGTATCATTTTAATCAGTGTAACAGCCCCAACCTGACTGTCTGCAGTTTACTTAGCAAAATCCTGCTGACACGTTTGCTTTAAGGAATTGAGTACTTGTGCCTCCAATAATCACCAATAACTATAAATAAAAGTTCATTAAGGCAAGCCAAGAATCGGGGAACAAAGATTTGAAAGTTTGCTTACTAGTGATATGCTGCTTAATCCCCAGTTTTTCAATGTGGTTGTCAAAGTAGGGCGTCCCTAATAAAAAATTATCTATGCCTTACACCATCTCTTACTGCTCTATTAACCAAAATATTGATTGATTTTACTCACTTATATAGCGCCATTAATCCCACAGCGTTTTACAGACATTATTGGCACTGTCCCCGTTGGGGCTCATAATCTACATTCCCTATCAGTATGTCTTTTGAGTGTCTTTGGATATTATGTAATTTAGTGAGAACAGACCAGTTAATTTTTAGAGTAACGTAAATGGTTCATACCTTTCTGCTTGCTGCGCCAATGTTTGTCATAACTGTGCCAAACTCTAGCATGTGCCTGCAATATATAAAGATGTGGTTAAAACAGGCCCAAGGCATAGTCTATAATTTTGATCTTAAATTATTTTCATTGTATACAGTATTTAAATGTATATGAATGTCTTCCATATGACTTTTGTGTAATTAAAAGCAATCTGTCACCACCATTATTCTGCCTTCTATGAAAGCTGCATAAGGTGGTGACAGATACAATGATTTCAGCTAACATGAGATATATATATATATATATCAGTGCCTACAAGTAGTATTCAACCCCCTGCAGATTTAGCAGGTTTACACATTTGGAATTAACTTGGCATTGTGACATTTGGACTGTAGATCAGCCTGGAGGTGTGAAATGCACTGCAGCAAAAAAGAATGTTATTTCTTTGTTTATTTTTTTTTTTAAATTGGGAAAAGTTTTTTCAGAGGGTAATTTATTATTCAACCCCTCAACCCACCAGAATTCTGTTTGGTTCCCCTAAAGTATTAAGAAGTAGTTCAGGCACAAAGAACAATGAGCTTCACATGTTTGGATTAATTATCTCTTTTTCCAGCCTTTTCTGACTATTTAAGACCCTCCCCAAACTGGTGAACAGCACTCAAACATGGTCAACATGGGAAAGACAAAGGAGCATTCCAAGGCCATCAGAGACAAGATCGTGGAGGGTCACAAGGCTGGCAAGGGGTACAAAACCCTTTCCAAGGAGTTGGGCCTACCTGTCTCCCCTGTTGGGAGCATCATCCGGAAGTGGAAGGCTTATGGAACTACTGTTAGCCTTCCACGGCCTGGACAGCCTTTGAAAGTTTCCTCCCGTGCTGAGGCCAGGCTTGTCCGAAGAGTCAAGGCTAACCCAAGGACAACAAGGAAGGAGCTCCGGGAAGATCTCATGGTAGTGGGGACATTGGTTTCAGTCAATACCATAAGTAACATACTCCACCGCAATGGTCTCCGTTCCAGACGAGCCCGTAAGGTACCTTTACTTTCAAAGCGTCATGTCAAGGCTCGTCTACAGTTTGCTCATGATCACTTGGAGGACTCTGAGACTGACTGGTTCAAGGTTCTCTGGTCTGATGAGACCAAGATCGAGATCTTTGGTGCCAACCACACACATGACGTTTGGAGACTGGATGGCACTGCATACGACCCCAAGAATACCATCCCTACAGTCAAGCATGGTGGTGGCAGCATCATGCTGTGGGGCTGTTTCTCAGCCAAGGGGCCTGGCCATCTGGTCCGCATCCATGGGAAGATGGATAGCACGGCCTACCTGGAGATTTTGGCCAAGAACCTCCGCTCCTCCATCAAGGATCTTAAGATGAGTCGTCATTTCATCTTCCAACAAGACAACGACCCAAAGCACACAGCCAAGAAAACCAAGGCCTGGTTCAAGAGGCAAAAAATCAAGGTGTTGCAGTGGCCTAGTCAGTCTCCTGACCTTAACCCAATTGAAAACTTGTGGAAGTGTGATAGAAATATATATATCATGTAGATCTCACTTGCATGTATACTCCTCTATAATCAAATATATACTTATATGCTCACATCTAGTATATACATTATAATAAATGGTTTAAAATGGCTGACAAACTGATATAACCCAGACAGATCATATGGGGTTTTCCACCCCTAAAAGCAGAACAGAGTCAGATGTTTGGTAACTGCTGATCAAGTGTCTCATCTTTGTCCTACATACAGAGGTACATTTTAGTTCCTTAATCTGCAGTCATATGAGCATTAATCACAATATTCCATATATGTTTAGATAACCAATGACAGAGGAGCTAGACAATATGGTAATTAACTAACCACCCCTGACAACCCCTAACCACTCCTTTCTATGTGAAAATATAAAATTATGTATGTACAATAAAGTATCAGTATTGATGGAATGTTGTTCTGTCACAGTTGTGTACAGTCCATTCTTGATGAGCGCTCAAAATACTCAGTCTAATTGGGAGCGGCCACAGCACACACAGGGATATATTTATCCAACCCTAATATTTCCATAACAAATGGCGCCCAACGGCATGGATGAAACGCACTGGATCCTTCTAACCGGAGATACGGAAGTTATAGCAGTGGCTTTGGCACAGGGGCAGGAGACTGCGCTGCTCCATAAGTAAGGTAAGAAAATGTTATCATCTTACCTGAAAGTCCCCTGTGCCCAGTCCTTGTCTATGCCTCTTGCCGGTCAGATGTGGTCATCAATTCCCAGGTAGTGTAAAAAATCCGTAGCCACGAATCCACCCTGGGAGGTGTCTGCTGTGGACCGTGTATGTGTTTGTGTAAAATCCGAGAGAAGAAGGAAAAAGTGACTTTTGTTTGTGGTTGCTGGGAAACAGACGGCAGGAGGTCAAATCGCTCGATAAGTTATTGCAGGATTCCCGTGCATAGGAGGAACACGCAGAGTTCCGGGGCAGGTAGTCCCATGTTCCAGGCACGGGTAGTGATAACTTAAGAGGGCTACTGCAGATTCCCGTAGTGCCGGCGATCCAGTCAGGACGTCCGGACCGGGGTGGTAGATTTCCCGCTTGTGCTTCTCAAGCACTCAGGTGGCCCGGGCGCAGGTGCGTCCAGTGCGATTGGCAGTAGTCTGTTCCCAGCGCAACCTGCATGTGTCACAGAATTTAAAAGGGCGTCTCTCGGATTGTCTATCTGTTTCTGTCTGTCAAGTGTTGCTTCTTTAAGAAGCATGAAATAGTGAAAAGAAAGTTTTGGTTTTTTTTTCCTTCTCTCATGAACTTCCTCTTTTTTCAGCTGAAGCGGAGATATGCATTGTAAATCAAACTGTCACATCTGTTTTTTTCTGACTGTTTTTCAGCTGCAATGCTGGCTATGTGTAGTTTTTTTTGTGTGAAGAAGTGAAATTTAAGTTGTATCTATCATTTTTGATGTGACATAAGTGTTTTCAGAAACGTGATTTTAGTGACATTTGATATTATTGCAATGGCATACGTGATATCTAAGAGGAAGTGTGTCTCTGACTGCATTTGAGCGCAGAGATTCTAAAGAAAAATAAAAGAGAAGAGCCGTTTTAATTTTTAATTTTTTTTACTCTCTTAAAGGGTCTTTTTCTTTTTGCGGCATTTTAAAGTTTTTTTAATTAAGTTTTCCTCAATCTTCAATCTCTTTACCTTTTTATTTTTTATTTATTTATTTTTGAAAAAAGTTTTTTTTCCTCTTGTATCAAAGTTTTGAGTTTTTGGTTGTGAACTAAGTTTTTGACGGTTTTTCTTATCGTTTTGGGTTTTTCTTAGAGTTTTATATACTCATTTTTAGAAGTTTTTTTTAGTACTGTTTTCTTTTTTCATTTTTGTGTGTTTTTCATTTTCATTTTTTTGCTTCTGCCATGGGGAATAATGAAGGTGGGGAAACAGGAAAGTCAGTAGATAGTGACAGAACACGAAGGTGTTAAGTATGTGAAGATTTTAGAAGGTATAAAGTATGTGAAATTCATTAGAATGGCAGACTTCAAGCTGCAGAGTGGCATGACGTAGAAAGGAAAATAAGGGAAGTTACAGTAGCTGATGTTAGATTGCTGAATACTAATACATGGTATGAAGTGGCAGCAGAGCTTACATCGTTTAGGTGGTACAGAAAGTTATGTGAGCAAACCAGGAAGTGATTTTTGTGGGTATGAGACGGGAGAATCTGCGCAGTCTGCTTTTAGCAGAATCCATGGTATAGGTAGTTATTTTTTTGCACAGTATGTGGCGCACCCCGTCTCTCCCTACAGGGAGAAGGCATAATTGCTCCTCTCTATTATTCTTGTTGTTCTCATCTATCCTCTTTTTTTTCTCTGTCAGTCTTTTCTCTCCGTATTCTCTCTCTCCTTTCCTCTCCTCTTCCTCCACATTTTTTTCTCTTCTCTCTCTTCTCCTCTCCTCTCTCTCCACATTCTCTCTCTCTCTCTCTCTCTTCCCCTCTCTATCTCTCTCCTCCATACCCTCCATCTTCTCCTCCCTCCTTCTCCACTCCCCCACCACACCTTTCTCCTCTCTCTCTCTCCTCCCTCTTCTCCTCACCCTCTCACTCCCCTCCTTCTCTCTCCTCTCTTCTCCTCCCTCTCTCTCCACATTCTCTCTCCCCTCCTACTATTCCTTTGTCTCACTCCTCAACCCCTCCCTCTTCTTCTTCCTCTTTTTTCCTCCTTGTTGCCGGCTGGGCCAACGCCCAATTCAAACAATATGGTGCTTACAGCACAAGGTTTCCCTCTATGCCCCTGGCACAGTCCAGCCATTGCCAGTTGTGATATCGGGGAAAGAAGGTGAAAGCCCCCCCCTACAGTGGGCAGCCCTAGACACATCAGGTAGCAGACAGCTCAGCCCTGGGTGCAGAGGGGGGAGGCATGATATCAGAACGAGCTCACTGACAGATCCTCCGTTACCTCATTTCACAGTCAACAATATTGTAACCCTTAAGGTTTTACATGAACTTTGATATCACCATGTATTGATAATGTACAGCTTCAGCACCGGTCAGAGCTGCCTGCATCCACATTCACACCAACATGAAACTATAAGCCTAATCCATCATAGCTTCAGCAAGGGGGGAGACATCCTCACATAAAAAAGCAACTTCTAAGTCCAAAATCAGTCAGTGTACGACCCCAGTACAAGCTATCACAACTATTCCTCTGATGAAGATGATGAGGGAACATCATACATGCTGTCTAGTACTAGAAAAGAAACCCACAGGCACCAAAAATGCAGGGGCAGATAGAGGCACCACCATTACACTATGTGCACTGCACTTCAAGTCAGGTGACAATCTTCCAGACCCAGGGATGCATCGTATGCCATTTTACCGAAGAATGTAGCAGAAGCAGTGAACATATGCAGCCAGCTGGAATGATCTCTGGGCCATGAATGAAAATAGAAGCAGGTGATGCACTCTGGCCAATCATGAAGGAACAATTCAAACCTCCAGCAGAATCAGACATACACGCTTGGGAGTCAGGGCCACAGCTAATTGAACAGCTCAGAGAGTGGGCCAAAGGCAGATTGGCAGGACAAGCCATGACATGAGCCAAGATAAGACAGAGTCTGTAAAGAAGTTTCATTGCAGAGTAATGCAAGTATTCCAAAACTTGGGCTTCACCATTCATGACCAGATACACAGGCAAATGTTGGCACAGGCCTTTGGGCATGGACTGAGACAGCCAATCAGGAAACCACTGATAGTGGCTAGGCCTAGGAACAGGTCAATAGCAGTGGACTGACCCAGAAAAAATGTTTTATGTGCGCCTAGGAGACTGTTTATTGCCGATTGTCACCAAAATTGCCACCATTATAGCACCACAAAAGAGCACAAAGAAGGAAAAGGGTGCCGTGCTGCTGAGAACACCAGAAGGGGAGCCAGAGGTGAAGACGCTGCAAAGTGCCGACCAACACACCAGAAGAACCGCTGCAGACTCCAGAGAGGAGACACCGACCTCAATAAGGTTAGCAAAGGGGAGAAGCTATGTCAGACCAGGGGTAAGAAGTGACGGCAGATGCAGCCGCAGCCCCTGTAATGCCCCAAGACCTTGGGTTGGATGCAGCCGCCAGTCTCATGGCACCCCCGGGCCTCGCCACGAATGCACCTGCAGGCCCCATCTTACCACCGCAGCCACAGCCAGCAGGCCGGACCCCGCTGCCGCTACAGTACCCATCATGCCGTTGTCCACAGTAGCCAAAGGGATTGAGTCTCAACCAGGGGTGCAGAAGACAGCCCCTCTCATGGTGACCACTGACCTGGAAGAGCAACCACCCTACAAAGACAGAAAAAGTGTCAAGTGTTACATCTGTGGCAAGTTTGGCCATTACCAGAACCAGTGCAAAAGCACCCATGCCCCCGAAGAGACTGGACCCATGCAATCCAAGAGTTGGTCCAGAGAAACAGGTCAAGGAGGAAGTGCAGAAAGCAGTGAAGTACCCCGTCCATAGGACAGAGGCAAGCAAGCCAGGTCCGCAAGACACTACGCTCCTGACATGTAAAACTTCATCTGACCAGTACCTCAAATTACCCTTAAAATGGATGGCGTTGTCAGATCCAAAGTGGTGCAGCCAGAAGTGTGATGACACCTGTGGAACTCGCTGATCCCACCTGCCTATCAGAATTCTCTGTGTCTCGCATGGGCATTGATGGTCAAGTCAGACATTCTCAGCTTACAAAGCCACTGAGCGTGTGCACTCAGCCAGGACACTCTATCCTGTCCCAGTTTGTGGTGTAAAGGACCTGCCACTCAACCTGCTGGGAGCGAACCTACTGCAGAAGCTGAAGGCAACCACAGTGTTCCAGGAAGATGGGACAGTGACACTTTCTTCATCCCTGACCCGAGAAGAGTCATGCTGGCGGCCCTACAAGAACATTAAACAATCGATGAGGCCTACCCAAGGAGGTACTGGATGTAGTACCAGAAAGTCTATGGTCTAAGGGACCCCAGCAAGTGAGAAAACCTCAAGTTGCCCCAGTACGGGTGTCACTCAAGCCATGTACCCCGTACCCTCGTAAGGCCCAGGCCAGGCCTAGAGTCAAGCTGCCTCTGACCAACTGAAGGTCTACCTGGAAATAGGAATCATTGTTCCTCGCACATCGCCTTGCAATACCCCGCTTTTCCCCGTCAAGAAAATGACTGTAAAAGGAGAGCCAGCCAAGTTCAGAATGGTATACGACCTGAGAGCTGTGAATGACGCCACGGTGTTTGAAACTGCAATTATGCCGAATCCGCACACTCTGCTCTCAAATGTGTCTGCCACAGCAAAAGTGTTCACAGTGACCGACCTGGCTAAGGTTTTCTCCAGTGTTCCCCCTTCATCCGGAAGACCAGTTCCTGTTTGCCTTAATGCACCAGGGGGGACACCACACATGGACAGTGATGCCACAGTGGGCCCAGAACAGCCCTTCACAGTTCACCAAAGCAATGTCCACAGTTCTCACCAACTGAGTCACAGAACAAGCAGAAGTAACCCTGCTACAATACATGGACAATCTACTCCTTTGTGCAGTTGACTTTGACACGTGTAAAGCCCTTTCCTTGTATCTCCTACTCTACCTGGCGGAGCAGCACTGCAAGATCTCAAAGAACAAAGTCCAGTGGTGTCTGAAGCAAGTTACGTTCCAGAGACACTGTATTGCTCACCAGGCGAAACACCTGACAGATGACCGGAAGACCACAGTGGAGAAGATGGTCCCTCCGTCAACTCCAAAGGTGCTACAGGCCTTCCTTGGTCTAGTTTCATATTGCAGAGCCTGGATCCCTGATGCTTCCGTCCTAATGCAGCCTCTGTGTGAATACGTCAGTGTGACCCCGTTCCTCCAGACAGATGTGGCCTTCAGTTCGTTCAAGAAGTTAAAAGGCTCTGTAGTCTCATTCCGTCTCTACTTGATGAGAAGAGAAGGCCTTGCTACTGGAGTCCTGACACAGCTTCAGGGGGGAAAGCAGAGACTTTCAGACTACTTTTCAGCTTGCCTGGATCCAGTTGCAAGAGGAGCCTCTTCCTCCCGCATGAGAGCAGCAGTTGCAGCACACGCCCTCCTGGACAGGACTACTGACATCAGTGGAAAAAACCATTGGAAATCCTGGCTCTGCATGACATCTCGGCAATCCTCAACCAAACCCAGCTAAAACATCTCTCCACCGCCAGGCATCTTCGCCTCCAGTGCTCTCTACTCCTGCCCTACAATGTCACCATCTCCAGATGCACAGTCCTCAACCCGTCCACTCTACTCCCACTCCCAAGGGGGGATACAGATATGGACCCTCAGATAAAAAGTCTGCATGGGATCTGAATTTGCTCCAGACGGATGACCATGATTGCTTCAGCATCATGCAACAGGAAACAGCAGGACTACCCAAGGTGGCAGAAGAGCCACTGATCAACCCAGAGTTGATCCTCTATGTGGATGGCTCCAGATTTGCAGATGATGAAGGAAGATTCCACACGGGAGGTGCAGCGACCAGCAATCAAGAGATCCTGTGGTCCAGAAGTCTGCCGCCCAGTCTGTCAGCCCAGGAAGCAGAACTGATAGCGCTGATGAAGGTCTACCAGATGGCAGAAGACAAGACTGAGAAAATGTATACCGATTCAAGGTACTTGCATGGCATAGCACACGACTTCGGACCCATCTGGGCTGCAAGGGACTTCCTCACAGCAAGCGGAACAACCGTGAAGCATCATGGAGCCATTAAGGACCTGCTGAACACACTTCAACTTCCAAAAGTGGTGACAGTACTAAAAGTCAAAGCGCATGGAAAACTAAACACAGTAGAGGCACGGGGCAACAACATGGTCAATATGGCAGCCAAAGAAGCAGTCAAGGGAAGACAATATGGGAAAGTGTAAGAGGTCGTAGAGCCGGACGGCTACTACATGACGACTGAAGACAAGAAACCTGACCAAATGACGTCCTGTGATCTGCTCAAAAAGCTGCAAGAGCAAGCCCCAAAGGACAAGAAGGAATGCTGGATGCAGAAGAGAGCAACACATGAAGAAGGAAGGGTATACTCAATGGACTACAAACCCTTTTTACCCCGAAGCATGTACCCTATGGTGGTCCAGTGGGCACATGGGCCCACACACAGATTAAAGACACAGATGAATGATCCGATTGGTGCTTACTGGTTCGCTCCAGAAATCTCCACCCTAACAGCCAAGTTCATAAACAGCTGTCTGACCTGTAGCAAATGCAACCCTGGAAGAATGAAGAAAGTTCCCACACATCGTCTTGCCAGACCACTGTACCCCCTTCCAGAGGATCCAGATAGACCACATCCAGATGCCGCCAAGTGGAGGATTCGAATATGCCCTTGTGGTCGTGGACGTGTTCTCAGGATGGCCAGAAGCTTTCCCAGTGAGGAACCAGTCAGCAAAGACTACTGCAAAGAAGCTACTCTCAGAGACGAGATATGCAGCTATGGGGTCCCAGAAGTGATAGAGAGTGACCAGGGACCTGCATTCACAGCAAACCTCACATGAGAGATCTAGTCAGCAGTAGGGTCAGACTTAGGCCTACACACTCCCAATCACACTACTCAGTGTTAGGCACTCTCCCAGAGGCCCAGGAAAGCTGTTACCATATGAAATTTTGTTTGTGTCTAGTCCCAGGTTAGGGGTATCCTTTCCCTTAGCAGCTGATTATGCAATATGATACTTTGTCTGCTTATGTAATTGAAATCACCAAGAAACTTGCTAACATCCATTCTCGAGTTTTTTTCTTCATTGCCAGATCCAGATTCAGTGTCCGGTATGCACTCCTAGAAGCCAGGAGACTGGGTGTTGGTGAAAAAGCTTGTAAGGAGAACACTACTCGATCCCAGATTTGATGATCCTGCTCAAGTGCTGCTGATGACACCAAACTCTGTGAAACTGGAGGGAAGACCCACTTGGATTCACTCATCGCATTGGCAAGAAAGCTCCCCTACCAGAAGATGACACCCAAGCCAGAATGATGTTGCGGCCTGACCGAAAAGATGACCTACCTGATAAAGACTGCACATCGCTCACTACACATGCTACTGACTAAGAGACTGATTGCAACGAACCCCCGTTAGGGACAGATCTCCTGACCGCCCATTTGCGAAAAGTCTGTATGGAGTGGGGCACAGGCGTTAGGCTTGTGTCAGTTCGCCGACAGCACAAAAGAGTTGCAGCGCTTTGGGACAGGAGGCTAGGATTAGGGCAAGTGATATCTTAGGGGGGCTTGTGATAGAAATATATATATCATGTAGATCTCACTTGCATGTATACTCCTCTATAATCAAATATATACTTATATGCTCACATCTAGTATATACATTATAATAAATGGTTTAAAATGGCTGACAAACTGATATAACCCAGACAGATCATATGGGGTTTTCCACCCCTAAAAGCAGAACAGAGTCAGATGTTTGGTAACTGCTGATCAAGTGTCTCATCTTTGTCCTACATACAGAGGTACATTTTAGTTCCTTAATCTGCAGTCATATGAGCATTAATCACAATATTCCATATATGTTTAGATAACCAATGACAGAGGAGCTAGACAATATGGTAATTAACTAACCACCCCTGACAACCCCTAACCACTCCTTTCTATGTGAAAATATAAAATTATGTATGTACAATAAAGTATCAGTATTGATGGAATGTTGTTCTGTCACAGTTGTGTACAGTCCATTCTTGATGAGCGCTCAAAATACTCAGTCTAATTGGGAGCGGCCACAGCACACACAGGGATATATTTATCCAACCCTAATATTTCCATAACAGAAGGAGCTCAAGATTAAAGTCCACATGAGACACCCAAAGAACCTAGATAACTTGGAGAAGATCTGCATGGAGGAGTGGGCCAAGATAACTCCAGAGACCTGTGCCGGCCTGATCAGGTCTTATAAAAGACGATTATTAGCTGTAATTGCAAACAAAGGTTATTAAACAAAATATTAAACCTAGGGGTTAAATAATAATTGACCCACACTTTTATGTTTAAAATTTATAAAAATTTAACTGAGCAACAAAACTTTTTGGTTTGTAAGATTTATGCATCTGTTAATAAATCCTGCTCTTGTTTGAAGTTTGAAGGCTCTAACTTATTTGCATCTTATTAAACCTGCTAAATCTGCAGGGGGTTGAATACTACTTGTAGGCACTGTGTGTATATATATATATATATATATATATATATATATATATATATATATATATATATATATATATATGTATATATATATATATATATATATATATATATATATGTATAGTGGTTTTCATGCATTTCTTTCTAGCTTTTTATCTTTGGGTAATATAGTAATACACAGTCAGTGACGAACCTTAATGAGGTAATGGGCTGCCTTATATACTCCAGTTCCTCTTAGCTTTAGGCCTGGTGCATGTTCTCCTGTCTCATATCCTTCAACAGCGACGGACTACAAGATAAAGCAACACTTTGGGTGACACGGGCCATTTACCTGTGACGAATTCTATCATTGCAGGGTCTGAAAGTTATGATTGAGAGAATTCTGATAAAGTGATAGAACAAAATGCCTGTGTACTGCGCAACTAGCAATCTTAGGGCACTACCTCAGGTAGTGCAGGTCACTTGCTGGCCACTACCTATTTGAAGTTTAAGGAGCAAATAGGCTTCTATAGTAACCAAATCAATAATTGTATTAGTAGCCAAAATAGTATACAAATACAGTGACAATATTATCAGATAACACATGATAAAACCAAAGCCGGACGGAAACAGAGGAACCCAGGAGATCCACAATTGCAAATTGCCCATATGACCATTGCAGCATGTTAAGTAAAGTGCCAGTGCCTATATATGCGGTAAGGTGGTAAGAACACCACTCCCAATAATGTGCGATAGAGTGGACATGACAAAAGAAAGGAGAGCTTTAACTTACCACGGGCAAAGCAAGAGTGGACCCTGGGCCAGGTGAAGTTGAACCCCGACGCGCGTTTCGCGTGTCTACTGCATCGCTTTCTCAAGGGGAATGTGAGTTGAACAGGAAGCAGGACCTTTAGAGGCCATGTGACCGGGCATGTGACGCCCGGATAGCCAATGGTAGTGGGAGAAGCGGCGCATGTGTCCCGCACTGCCCAGGTCCCGGCAAGTACACGGGGCGTCAAACATTCCTGCGCACGCGTGGGGGAAAGAGGAAAGGAACCCCCAGGCGTGCGGGGAAGGTGGAAAGACATGCCGGAAATCCGGGGCGCATGCGCACATCCACACCAAGGTCAGTAAGACCAATCGGCCTGACTGGGAAGCGTCCATCAGTAATATATAAAAAGACAATCCAACCCCACTGTCATGAGACAGCCAGAACCAACGATCAGATATAAGCATGTAACAAAATCGATCTGATACAGTGACACCGTATAACAATACAGTAGCAAACAGAAACTGCAGATTGAAAAAAATATATTATAATAACAGATAAACAATAACACATCGAGCAAATATTACAATCACAGACTGCAAGTATCTGGCAGATCATAAGTATATCCGGGGGTGGGCATGATGGACGCGTAGATAGGTTGGTCAGATGGAAGGAAAGCCAGTCAGGCATGCACAGGAGTGTCAAGGTCGAGAGTCCTGCTATAATACCAGAACAACAGGATAAAATAAAGCCAATTAGTCACCAGTAAAAACACAAAATGAAAAATAAGAAATAAAAATAGTAAAAGAAAAGAGAACCACACCTAGAACAGGGTAACCAAGGGTAATACCAGGATTTTACTATAGTACACGTTATATACACAGGATTAGAAAGTTACGGGCGATCACATATCGGGAGGAAAGCTGATCATAAAAAGGATGCAAAGGATAGGGATTCGTTGAGACCCCTAGGGGTCAGAGTGTCTAGCGTGACAATCCATTTGGCTTCGGTTTGTGCCAAAGTTTTTTTTATAATTGCCACCTCTAATTTCCAAATGGATGACATCAATCCTTCTCACCATAAAGGTAGAGGGTTCACAATTGTGAAACTGCCTAATATGGCGTGGGATTGTCTTGAAAAGAGAGGGGTCGGTCACAGTCTTGGCCGCACATGCTCCCGAACACGTACTCGCAATTCTCTAGATGTAAGGCCGATGTATATTTTTGAGCAACCACAGATGGCATAATAAATGACATTTGTGCTATTGCACGAGATCCGATGCCTGATGTCATATTGTTTTTTGCCATCAGAAGAGCAGAAGGTGGTGCAGCGCGTGACATTTGTGCAGGCGAGACAGTGACCGCACGGTATTGAGCCTGGAACTGGACCCCTAGAGCCAAAAGGGTGAATAGCAGTAGGAATGTAGTGGCTATTGACCAACAGATCATTAAGGTTTCTAGACCTCCTAGCAGTCATAAGGGGGTAATCCCTTATGAAGTCTGTGGTAAGGTCGTGTGTGACTTGCGGCCAGTGACAAAATCCAACACATTCTGAAACATTTGCAACTCTATGTCACAGGTTACGACTAGTGATAAGCTAATAGCATTGTTGCTCGGGTCTCCCTGAGCACGCTGGGGTGATCTCCGAGTATTTTGGCATGCTCGGATATTTAGTTTTCGTCGCCTCAGCTGCATGATTTACAGCTGCTGGACAGCCTGAATACATGTGGGAATTCCCTAACAAACAGGCATTCCTCACATGTATTCAGCCTGGCTAGCAGCTGTAAATCATGCAGCTGAGGCGAGGAAAACTAAATGTCCGAGCACTACAAAATTTTGGGAGACCACCCGAGCATGCTCTGGGAAACCCGAGCAACGAGTACACTCACTCATCACTAGTTACGACTAGTGTTGAGCATTCCGATGCTGCAAGTATCGGGTATCGGCCGATACTTGCTGTATCGGAATTCCGATACCGGGATTCCGATACTCTTGTGGTATCGGGTATCGGGTATCGCAACAACTTTAATGTTAAAATGTGTAAAAGAGAGAATTAAAATAAAAAATATCGCTATACTCACCTGTCCGACGCAGCCGGGACTTCAGCGAGGGAACCGGCAGCGTTGTTTGTTTAAAATTCGCGCTATTACTTGGTTACGTGAATTCCCGGCTTGTGATTGGTCAGGTCGGCCACGTTGCCGGGACGCGGACCAATCACAGCAAGCCGTGACGAAATTACGTCACGGCTTGCTGTGATTGGTCCGCGTCCCGGCAATATGGCCGCCCTGACCAATCACAAGCCGTGACGTCACGGGAGGCTGGACACGCGCCCATTTTAAAATGAGCGCGTCCAGCCTCCCGGCTTGTGATTGGTTGACCGCGGCGCAACCAATCACAAGCCGTGACGTCACGGGAGGCTGGACACGCGCCCATTTTAAAATGAGCGCGTCCAGCCTCCCGGCTTGTGATTGGTTGACCGCGGCGCAACCAATCACAAGCCGTGACGTCACGGGAGGCTGGACACGCGCCCATTTTAAAATGAGCGCGTCCAGCCTCCCGGCTTGTGATTGGTTGACCGCGGCGCAACCAATCACAAGCCGTGACGTCACGGGAGGCTGGACACGCGCCCATTTTAAAATGAGCGCGTGTCCAGCCTCCCGTGACGTCACGGCTTGTGATTGGTCAGGGCGGCCATATTGCCGGGACGCGGACCAATCACAGCAAGCCGTGACGTAATTTCGTCACGGCTTGCTGTGATTGGTCCGCGTCCCGGCAACATGGCCGACCTGACCAATCACAAGCCGGGAATTCACGTAACCAAGTAATAGCGCGAATTTTAAACAAACAACGCTGCCGGTTCCCTCGCTGAAGTCCCGGCTGCGTCGGACAGGTGAGTATAGCGATATTTTTTATTTTAATTCTTTCTTTTACACATTTATATGGTTCCCAGGGCCTGAAGGAGAGTTTCCTCTCCTTCAGACCCTGGGAACCATCAGGAATACCGTCCGATACCTGAGTCCCATTGACTTGTATTGGTATCGGGTATCGGTATCGGATTGGATCCGATACTTTGCCGGTATCGGCCGATACTTTCCGATACCGATACTTTCAAGTATCGGACGGTATCGCTCAACACTAGTTACGACACGTGTGTAGAAAATCATTACATCCAGTGTAACAATGTGTAGCTGCGATATCGGTGTCACGCAAAACATTTAGTCCTAGCGTTAAGCTGCATTATTATTATTATACATTTTTTTATAGCGCCATTTATTCCATGGCGCTTTACATGTGAAAAGCTGCATTGTTGAGTATTTATTATCCATCAGTGCAGCCAGGGGCATTAATACATTTTTTTTAATCTTTTACTTTCTATCCTGCCCAGACCACTATGATGACTTTCATTCATGACTAATCACTGCACAAAGCCTCCCCATCTTGCTGCTACTCCCGCTCCCGATAGTCCTTTAATTTGCTGCTTAACAGTGCTCCTACACAAAAATTAATGCTGCACACGTTACATTGACCGATATTTGATTTTTTTCATCCGATGATGCAGCCAGTACTGATCATCGGCTGAAAAAAATCCAATGTGCCCAACCAGTGTTGTGAACAATCACAAACACTCGCTCGTCAGTTGAAAGGAAGTATAATCCCTTATGGCTGAAATCAACCTTTTCCTTGAACTTTCATCTAATGTGTATTGGCTCCAATGGTGTGGGGAGGGGAGCCCGTGAGCCCCCAGTATTAGTGGGCCAATTGCAACCGCAGTCATCCCTATAGCTGGGCAACTATTGCTGTTCTTATTTTCTAGAGCCGTTACTCACCCAGGGATTGCTGAATGTGATCCAGTATTTCACTCGATCACCAAATTTCTCGAAGCACAAGTTAGCATAATCATTAAAGTAAGTGATCATGGTGATGTTTTGCCAGCCACTGAACTTCTCCTGCAGGGTCTAACAGATCAAATAGAAGATACTAATTGTGAAAATCTTGTAAGAATTGCCATTTACAGATGTAAATAAATCATTCTTAGTTGGTAGATGCTTATACAACATACAGTATATGTCATTATTATAGCAATGATACAAATTGTCAGTGCCGAGGACAATCTCTAGTCTGGCAATAAGCCGTTTTTTCTATTTTGTGCCCCCTACATAACAAAATTGTCCCCCTTTGTGCTATTTATTAGGTAAAAAAAAACATAAAGCTTAGGTCATGCTCTCATATAGCAAAAATGCTCCTTTTTTGGCCAGAAAAATTGCTTTGATTGTCAGCTCAAGCAAAGTGCACGTGATTTCATAAAAAGACATGCCCACTGTGCTTTAAAGAAGGTGTTAACATGTGTTTTTTTTGTTTTTTGTGTGTTTTTTACCCATAGGCTTCTATTCAAAACCTAAACAAATGCATGTATAAATGTAATTGCATTTTTAAGTACAGAATCCCAGCAGTTCTGCACTAAAAAAAAAAGCGGCTATGTTCCCATGATCTGTTTTTAGTGATTTTTTTTATGTTGCGTATTTAAAAAAAATTAAAGTAACCTATTTTACTTAATCAAAAACTCACCAAAATCTCATGGTGGGAAAGTAGCTTACAAAAGCCAAACACTCAAAAAAGGAAAAATGCAAATACGCAATAATCATAGCAGATAGCTATTAAAAATTTTGGTGCAGACACCTGCAGAAAAAACAGCAGTAAAAAAAATAGCAATATGGCCTAATACTAATTTAATTGTTCATTTAGGCTGTGTGCCCATGATGATTGTGTGGTGAGTTTTTGATGCTGCATATTTTCCCCGTGTCCACAATGCTGTGTCTTAGTTCCAGCAAAGTGGATGTGGTTTATAGAAATCTTGTGCCTACTGTGCTTTTTTTTTTTTACTCAGTGTAAACTGACCTGCGGTGCAAATCCACAACATGTCAATTTCTCTTGCAAGTACACTGAGTTTTATGTGCAGATTTTCCCCATAGAATTGCATTAGTTGCGGAAAATCCACTGATAAAAAAACATATGTAATTCAGCATATGAAGTTTTGTCAAAACTAAAACAAAGCAGTTTTATTTAGAATGTGACATACCAAAAATAAACAAAAACTGGAGCAATAAAAACACATGTAAAAAATACAATGAAAAAATTCAAGTAACCTAATTTACTGAAAGCACCACTGCAGCAGTGTTGTTTTTTCAGGTCTGGAGTGGCGCTTTATATTTAAACCCCCTAACCCTGGCCATATACTCACCAACTGGCATCTTCACCGCTTTTCAGCACCGCTGAGTGGCCGGAAGTCAGAAGCTACATCACAAGCTCTCAATACAAGTCTATGAGCCAGAACGAGGTTCTTATAGACTTGTATTGTAAAGTGACCTCCGCGCCGCTCCATGAAACGCAGGAGCTACAGGTATGTCACTTTTCACCGGAAATTGATGGTTACGACGCAAGAAAACAAGGTGGCAGCAGGTGAGTATATGACCGGGGGTAGGGGAATTACATTTAAAGCACCACTCCAGTGGTGCAATAAAAAAAACACGCTGGAGTAGTGCTTTAATAGGTGCAGAAATTGTGCAGAAAATCTGCAACATCAAGACTCACTAAAAGCTCATCGTGGGAACGTAGTCCTAGCATCCTCTTGCAAGCAACACAATTACATTACTACATGGTGCTCATAGACACATATATCACCTATATGAGTAATTTTTAAGTTTGTCCAGAAAATAATTTGTCTTTGCTGTTTTTGGATAATTTATTAAAAAAAAAGAAAAGTCATTCTGACAACACAAGAGTGCAGTACTGTCTTACCTGTGGCAAGTCCCAGTGATATAGGGTGACTACTGGAGTAATGTTATTTTGAAGAAGAACATTGATCAAATCACTGTAGTATTTTATTCCATTTTCATTAACACTTTCAGCTGTGGAAACAAATGTGGGGAAATGACTCGGTCTCCTTAATCACCACCAGATACCAACAGGGCTGGCATACCACGTGGCCGCTATGAGGCCCATGAGTCAGGAGAGCTCAGTGCAGGAACGACTCTGCCCCCCCACTCCACCCGGATTACGCATTCAACTGTACAGTTGAAATCAATGATGGAGGAGAAAGCATCAGGTGACCCTCTCCCATTTTTCCCCCTCTGCTTATAAAGCAGAGGGTGCAATGACGTCCCTTCATCGCGTGCTACGCTGTGCCGAGCAGTGGAACTGCTGAGAAGACCCGCTGCAGAGACCGGATAAGCAGGGGAATAGGGAGAGGTGAGCATTGTATTTATTTATTTTTAAATCAGTACGTTTTGGCCATAATACTGGAGTAGTATGGGGTGTGTTATACTCTGTGGGGCTGAATTATACTGAGGATGCATTATACTCTATGGAGGCTGCATCATACTCTATGGGACTACATTAAACTCTATGGAGGCTGCATTATACTTTTTGGGGCTGCATTATACTCTGGGAGGCTGCATTATATTCTATCAAGGACTATAGAGAGTCATTATACACTAAAATACCACATCCTAGATATCTTTGAATGAAATATTCCAGTTGCAAATTTGTATTCATTGCATAGTGGAATGTGTTCAGAACAATAAAACATAACAATTATCAATGTACAGTAAATCAAAATGAATAACCCATGGAGGTCTGGATTTGAAATGATACTCAAAATCAAAGTGGAAAATCAAATTACAGGCTGATCCAACTTCAGTGGAAATGCCTAATGACAAGGAAAAGATGCTCAGTATTGTGTGTGGCCTCCACGTGCCTGTATGACCTCCCTACCATTCAATGTTTGGGAACGGTCCTGATAAGGTTGCGGATGGTCTCCTGAGGGATCTCCTCCCAGACCTGGACTAAAGCATCCGCCAACTCCTGGACAGTCTGTGGTGCAATGTGACGTTGGTGGATGGAGCGATACATGATGTCCCGGATGAGCTCAATCAAATTCAGGTCTGGGGAATGGGCGGGCCAGTCCATAGCTTCAGTGCCTTTATCTTGAAGGAACTGCTGACACACTCCAGCCACATGAGGTCTGGTATTGTCCTGCATTAGGAGGAACCCAGGGCCAACCGCACCAGCATAATGGTCTCACAAGGGGTCTGAGGATTTCATCTCGGTACCTAATGGCAGTCTGGCTACCTCTGGTGAGCGCATGAAGGGCTGTGTGGCCCTCCAAAGAAATGCCACCCCACACCATTACTGACCCACTGCCAAACTGGTCATGCTGAAGGATGTTGCAGGCAGCAGATCGCTCTCCACGGCATTTCAGGGCTCTCACGTCTGTCACGTGCTCAGTGTGAATCTGCTTTCACCTGTGAAGAGCACAGGGCGCCAGTGGCGAATTTGCCAATCCTGGTGTTCTGTGGCAAATGCCAAGCATCCTGCATGGTGTTTGGCTGTGAGCACAACCCCCATCTGTGGACGTCAGGCACTCAGACCATCCTCATGGAGTCGGTTTCTAACCGTTTGTGCAGACACATGCACATTTGTGGCCTGTTGGAGGTCATTTTGCAGGGCTCTGGCAGTGCTCCTCCTGTTCCTCCTTGCACAAAGGCGGTGGTAGCGATCCTGCTGCTGGGTTGTTGCCCTCCTATGGCCCCCTCCACATCTCCTGGTGTACTGGCCTGTCTCCTGGTAGCACCTCCAACCTCTGGACACTATGCTGACTGACACAGCAAACCTTGCCACAGCTCGCATTGATGTGCAATCCTGGATGAGCTTCACTACTTGAGCCACTTGTGTGGGTTTTAGAGTCCGTCTCATGCTACCACGAGTGTGAAAGCACACCAACATTCAAAAGTGACCAAAACATCAGCCATTGGTACTGAGATGTGGTCTGTGGTCCCCACCTGCAGAACCACTCCTTTATTGAGGGTGTCTTGATAATTGCCAATAATTTCCATCTGTTGTCTATTCCATTTGCACAACAGCATGTGAAATTGATTGTCAATCAGTGTTGCTTCCTAAGTGGACAGTTTGATTTCACAGAAGTTTGATTTACTTGGAGTTATATTCTGTTGTTTAAGTGTTCCCTTTATTTTTTTGAGCAGTGTACTATGTGTACTCTATGCGGGCTTCATTATATTCTGTCAAGAACTATTGGGAGTGCATTATACTATATGGGGCTGCATTATACTGTATGGAGGACTATGGGGAATGCATTTTACTGTATGGAGGACTGTGGGGAATGCTTTATAGTATATGAAGGACTATGGGGTGCATTATATTTTGGGGAGTGCATTTTACTATATGGAGGACTATGGGATGCATTATACTATATTGAAAACTATGGGGAGTGTATTATATTATATTTAGGACTATTGGGAGTGCATTATACTGTATGGAGGATTATGGGAAGTGTATTATACTATATGGAAGACTACATGGAGTGCATTATATTGTATGGAGGACTATGGGTTGTGCATTATACTATATGAAGAACTATGGAGAGTGTATTATACTATATGAAGGACTATGGGGAACATTATACTATGTGGAGGACTATGGGGGGCACATTATACGATATGGAGGGCGCTGTGGGGTGCATTATACTATCTGGAGTAGTATGGTGTGCATTATACTAAATGAGCTAAATGCTGTCTATTTATCAAGTGATTAGGTTGTTTATGCCGGAACAGAAATCGTCGTTCTCAGCAGCACTTCAGAAGGTGAAAACTGCAGATATGCTGATGTAAACATGATACTGTATGGGGACAGATTGATCTACTAGTGATCGTTCTGTGCCCATCATTCTTCCTCAGCCGAAGTAAAGAGGCAAAGAAACAAGTGTTGAATGAATTAAATATTGTCAGTCAATCTCGCTTGTTTAACAGCCTGAACTTAGCGCATGTAAATACAACCAAATTTTTTCTGTGTGATGGTGCAATATGTCAGCATTTAGGGCCCCACTTTAAACTTTTGCCCTGGGTTCTGGATATCATTCAGACATCAGTTTTCATGTGCGAGTTCTGTTTGCATTTTTCACAGATAGAACTTGTACACGTTACCGCCTATACACTAAAAACATGGAGCTATATCCCCCATTTTGATACATATCATGGATAAGTGAAAAAAATCAGACAGCACTCAGATGGTAATGTGTGCCATCCATGTGATTTACATATATTGTTTTTTTTTATAGTATATGCAGGAGAAAACTGACATACTGATCAAACACTGATGGAAATCACTGATGACTTCTGAATGAGACCTTATAGTTGCTGTGCTATATTTGGTATGATTTATTAAATTACAATTATTGCTCACCAACTGTTACACTGATGCCTCTACCTTGTGTCAGTCATTACACTGGTTACCTTTCCACTCCAGAATTCAATATAAACTTATTACCCTCACCCACAAAGCAAACCATGGTCAGCATCACCCTACATCTCCTCCCTCGTCTGTCTACCACCCTACCCATGCCGTCCATTCTGCTAATGACTTGAGGTTAACATCCTCAATAATCAGAACCTCCCACTCCCATCTCCAAGACTTTTCACGTGCTGCGCCAATTTCTTTGAATGCACTACCCAGATAATTTCGATTAATCCCCAATACCCACAGTTTTAAGCGTGCCCTAAAAACGCGTTTCTTCAGACTGGCCGACCACCTCAACACATTAAGCCATAAAGACCGCCAATACATCTTCTTACTGACCTGAGATATAAGAAAATAGCATCCCCATACAGGTAACAATCCAGCAGCTGTCGACTGTACACTATACAGTAGCTGACAACTTGCTGCATCAGCCACAATCAGTTTTGGCACCGTTCAGATCTGTTTAACCCCTTAGATGCTGCTATCAATTATGACTATCGTATAAATGGTTAACAGAGTGTGGGGAATTCCTCTTTATCCCCATCGGCACCCTGAGATCATGATTGTGTGGTCCTGTTGTTTGCCATGGCATTTCAAAGCCAAATAGAGAGTCTGCCGGCTACAGCGTTCTGGTCAAAAGTTAGCAAAATTTACGTGGTAAAAATACACTTCTTCATTCCTACCATGCCACTCTGTATTAATTCCTGAAAATCACCGGAAGGGTTAATAAACTACCTGACAGCAGTTTTCAGTATGTCAGGGGATGCTATTTTTTTAAAATGGTATCACTATATAGGACCCCTAAAGTCACTTCAAACCTGGATAGGTCCCTAAAAAAATACATTTTGTACATTTCCATGAAAAAATGAAAAATTGCTGCTACATTTTTAAACCTCCTAAAATGCCTACAAAATAAAATAACATTTTACAAATGGTGCTGATGTAAAGCAGGCATGTGGGAAATGTTATTTATTAATGGTTTGCTGTGGTATGACTATCTGGATTAAAGTTTGAAAATTGCTATTTTTTTAACATTTTTGCCAAATTTCTGATATTTTTTATAAATAAACACAAAATATATCGACCTAAATTTACCATTATCATAAAGCATAATGTGCCATGAAAAAACAGTTTCAAATCCTCGGGATTTGTTGAAGCATTCCAGAGTTATTACTACATAAAATAACACTGGTCAGATTTTAAAAATTTGGCCCGTCACTATTTAACTATCCCGGTGTTGCCCATTCAAAATTTTTACCATAACCAGGTTCCTTGTATCATGTTCTCACACGCTTTATGCATTTAATAGTCCTCTGTGTCTGTACTGTTACATACTTAGGTTGATAACCGATTCATGCAGCATTACATGAACACCCGATTTTTTACATTATGGTTGGTCCACACAATGAAAGCAATTGTTACCATCCACCTTTCGTGTCTGCCCCATTTCCTCATAGATTGTAAGCTTGCGAGCAGGGCCCTCATTCCTCTTGGTATCTGTTGATTTATGTAATTATTGTTTATGCTGTAATGCCTTTATTGCCTGTATAAGTCCCCTCTATAATGTAAAGTGCTGCGAAATATGTTGGCGCTATAGAAATAAAATTATATTATTATTATTATTACCCCTTCAACTCCGGGCAATTTTTTGTTTTTGTTTTTCCCTCCTCTTCTTCCAAGAGCCATAATTTTTTTATTTTTCCAGCTATATAGCCATATCAAGGCTTGTCTTTTGGGGGATGAGTTGTACTTTAGAATGACCCCATTAATTCTGCCATATAGTGTACTGGAAAATGGGGAAAAAATTCCAAGTGTGGTGAAATAGCAAACAAAAATACAATTCCACAATAGCTTTTTATTTTTATTTACCATGTTCAATATATAGTACAACTGACCTGGAAATATGATTCCCCAGATTAGTACGAGTATGATTATTTAAAGGGAACCTGTCACCCCCCAAAATCGAAGGTGAGCTAAGCCCACCAGCATCAGGGGCTTATCTACAGCATTCTGGAATGCTGTAGATAAGCCCGGTTTTTGTATCCTAAAAGATGAGAAAAAGAGGTTAGATTATACTCACCCAGGGGCGGTCCCGGTCCGATGCCTCCTTACTTCATCATAAGACGTCCTCTTCCTGTCTTCACGCTGCGGCGCAGGCGTACTTTGTCTTCCCTGTTGAGGGCAGAGCAAAGTATTGCAGTGTGCAAGCGCTGGGCCTCTCTGACCTTTCCCGGCGCCTGCGCACTGCAGTACTTTGCTCTGCCCTCAACAGGGAAGACAAAGTACGCCTGCGCCGAAGCCGCAGCGTGAAGACAAGAAGAGGACGTCATCGTAAGAAGATGGGAGGCCCCGGACTGCGACCGCCCCTGAATGAGTATAATATAACCTCTTTTTCTCATCTTTAAGGATACATCGGGGGCTTATCTACAGCACTCCAGAATGCTGTAGATAAGCCCCTGATGCTGGTTGGCTTAGCTCACCTTCGATTTTGGGGGTGACAGGTTCCCTTTAAGTGTTGAAGAATAAATCCAAAATTTGTAAAAAAAAAAAAATAAAAAAAAAAATCACTTTTGTTACCATTTTCTGACACCTGCAATGTTCTCATTTTCCGGGATCTGGGGTTGTGTGAGGGCTTATTTTGTGTACACTGAGCTGAAATTTTTATAGAAACCATTTTGTGGTAGATATGATCTTTTAATCATCTTTTATTGAAATGTTGCAACAACCAAAAAAAGGCACTTGATTTTTTTTCTCGTTACGCCATTTACCGATCGGATTAATTTATTTTATATTTTGATAGATCGGACATTTCTGATCACAACAATGCCAAATATGTGTATTTTTTATTAGTTTTATTCTTAATAGGGCAAATGGGAGGGATTTGAACTTTCATTTTTTTTATTTTAATATTTTTTAAAACTTAATTTTTTACTTTTTACTATATATACCGTAATAGTCCCCCTAAGAGAGTTAAAGCTGCGAACATCCGATCACTTGTCTTATACATAGCAGTGCTAAGGGCCAGCGTTCAAAGGAGGATTGCCATGACAGACAAGGGGTTCTTCTGCAATCCCCCTGCTGTAATTACATCCCATCAGCGCCCCAAGATCATGTAAGGGTGGAGCCGATTGGCGGGTTGTATGAGTGCTTCCTGTCTGGGTTTATTAAATACCGCTGTCAGTTATTGACAGCAGCATTTAGCTGGTTAACAGCAGCGGGTGAATCTTGGATCCACCTGTAGCTGTTAGAGGCACTTGATGGTGGCTTAAATATGCATAAAAGTTAATAAAATGGACAATATTTTTTCTGTAGAAACTCCCATAAAACTACAATAAAAGAAATAAACTCTCACCTTTGATGCCTGTAGGAATTAAACGAGGCCAAGAGATAGAAAGTCGGTAATGAGAAACTTTCAGTTCCTTCAGTAATTCGATGTCCTCCTGTGATACATAACATACAATGTAGAGGTGTAATTCTGCAATCCTGAAGTGAAGAACAACTTTCAGAAGAACAGCATGTTGGACTATTGGCCTGATATACAGAGATGTATGGAAAAAATAGCTGCGCTCCTCCAACAATAGTTCCACACCTGCTCATGAGTTATATCTGGTATTGCATTTCAGCTCCATTGAAGTGAATGGGACTGAACTACAATGCCACAGACAACTTGAGGCAAAAAATATGAAAAAGAGTCTGCTCACTATCCGTTTAGAAGTCTGAGCCTCGGAAAACCAGCAGTGCTGCAGGGAATGACTTGTGTTTATTTGTGAAAAGAAAACGGAAAATTGGCAAAAAAGTTTGAAAATTTTGCAATTTTCAAACTTTGAATTTTCATGCCCTTAAATCACAGAGCTATGTCACACAAAATAGTTAATAAATAACATTTCCCAGCACAATTTTGTGCACCTTAAGGTGCTCCAAACCACTTTCAAGAAGTTTATTAATCCTTCAGATGCAGCACAGGAATATTTGGAATGTGGAAAAAAATTAACATTTAAAGGGAACCTGCCACCCCGAATATGAGCTGTGGCCACCGGCATGAGGGGCTTATCTACAGCATTCTGTAATGCTGTAGATAAGCCCCAGATGTATCCTGAAAGATGAGAAAAAGAGGTTATATTATACTCATCCAGGGGCGGTCCCGCTGCGGTCCAGATCCGATGGGCGTCGCGGTCCGGTCCGGGGCCTCCTATCTTCTTACGATGACGTCCTCTTCTTGTCTTCATGCCACAGCCACGGCGCAGGCGTACTTTGTCTGCCCTGTTGAGGGCAGAGCAAAGTACTGCAGTGCGCAGGCGCTGGGCCTCTCTGACCTTTCCCGGCGCCTGTGCCCTGCAGTACTTTGCTCTGCCCTCAACAGAGCAGACAAAGTACGCCTGCGCCGTGGCTGTGGCGTGAAGACAAGAAGAGGACGTCATCGTAAGAAGATAGGAGGCCCCCGACCGCGACGCGCATCGGACCCGGACCGCAGCGGGACCGCCCCTGGGTGAGTATAATATAACCTCTTTTTCTCATCTTTCAGGATACATCGGGGGCTTATCTACAGCATTACAGAATGTAATGTTTGGGCGCACAGCAGAGCTTGGAAGGGAAGTACCACCATTTGAGTTTTTGAATGCAAAATTTGCAATTTACGGATGCCATGTTTTGTTTGGAGAGCCTCTGATGTTCCTAAACAGTGAAAATCCCCCACAAGTTGCACCATTTTGGAAACTAGACCCCTCAAGGAACTGATCTAGATGTGTGGTGAGCACATTGAACACTCGGGTGCTTCACAGAAGTTTATAATGTTGAGCTGTGAAGATTAAAAAAAAAATCACATTTTCTCTACAAATATGTTGTTAGCCCCAAATGTTGCATTTTCATAAGGGTAACAGGAAAAATTGCACCATACAGTTTGTTGTGTAATTTCTCCTGAGTACGCTGATACCCAATATGAGGGAAAAAACTACTGTTTTGGCGCACGGCAGGGCTCGGAAAAAAAGGAGCGTGATTTGACTTTTTGAATGTAAAATTTCCTGGAATCATTAGCGGACGTCAAGTCCCATTTGGAGAGCCCATGATGTGTCTAAACAGTGGAAACCCCCCACAAGTGACCTCATTTTGGAAACTAGACCCCTCAAAGAATTTATTTAGATATGTGGTGAGCACAATGAACCCCCAGGTGCTTCACAGAAGTTTATAATGTTGAGCTGTGAAAATAATAAAATCACATTTTCCCCACAAAACTTTTTATTTTAGCCCCAAATTTAGCATTTTCATAAGGGTAACAGGAGAAATTGCACTAATTGCACTATATAATTTGTAGTGCAATTTCTCCTGAGTATGCCGATACCTCATATGAGGAAGAAAACTACTGTTTGTGCGCATGGAAGGGAAGGAGCGTCATTTGACTTTTTGAATGTAATATTTCCTGGAATCATTAGCGGATGTCAAGTCCCATTTGAAGAGGCCATGATGTGCCTAAACAGTGGAAACCCCCCACAAGTCACCCCATTTTGGAAACTAGACTCCTCAAGGAATGTATTTAGATGTGTGGTGAGCACGTTGAACCCCCAGGTGCTTCACATAAGTTTGTAACATTTACATAGTTACATAGTTAGTAAGGCCGAAAAAAGACATTTGTCCATCCAGTTCAGCCTATATTCCTTCATAATAAATCCCCAGATCTACGTCCTTCTACAGAACCTAATAATTGTATGATACAATATTGTTCTGCTCCAGGAAGACATCCAGGCCTCTCTTGAACCCCTCAACTGAGTTCGCCATCACCACCTCCTCAGGCAAGCAATTCCAGATTCTCACTGCCCTAACAGTAAAGAATCCTCTTCTATTTTGGTGGAAAAACCTTCTCTCCTCCAGACGCAAAGAATGCCCCCTTGTGCCCGTCACCTTCCTTGGTATAAACAGATCCTCAGCGAGATATTTGTATTGTCCCCTTATATACTTATACATGGTTATTAGATCGCCCCTCAGTCGTCTTTTTTCTAGACTAAATAATCCTAATTTCGCTAATCTATCTGGGTATTGTAGTTCTCCCATCCCCTTTATTAATTTTGTTGCCCTCCTTTGTACTCTCTCTAGTTCCATTATATCCTTCTTGAGCACCGGTGCCCAAAACTGGACACAGTACTCCATGTGCGGTCTAACTAGGGATTTGTACAGAGGCAGTATAATGCTCTCATCATGTGTATCCAGACCTCTTTTAATGCACCCCATGATCCTGTTTGCCTTGGCAGCTGCTGCCTGGCACTGGCTGCTCCAGGTAAGTTTATCATTAACTAGGATCCCCAAGTCCTTCTCCATGTCAGATTTACCCAGTGGTTTCCCATTCAGTGTGTAATGGTGACATTGATTCCTTCTTCCCATGTGTATAACCTTACATTTATCATTGTTAAACCTCATCTGCCACCTTTCAGCCCAAGTTTCCAACTTATCCAGATCCATCTGTAGCAGAATACTATCTTCTCTTGTATTAACTGCTTTACATAGTTTTGTATCATCTGCAAATATCAATATTTTACTGTGTAAACCTTCTACCAGATCATTAATGAATATGTTGAAGAGAACAGGTCCCAATACCGACCCCTGCGGTACCCCACTGGTCACAGTGACCCAGTTAGAGACTATACCATTTATAACCACCCTCTGCTTTCTATCACTAAGCCAGTTACTAACCCATTTACACACATTTTCCCCCAGACCAAGCATTCTCATTTTGTGTACCAACCTCTTGTGCGGCACGGTATCAAATGCTTTGGAAAAATCGAGATATACCACGTCCAATGACTCACCGTGGTCCAGCCTATAGCTTACCTCTTCATAAAAACTGATTAGATTGGTTTGACAGGAGCGATTTCTCATAAACCCATGCTGATATGGAGTTAAACAGTTATTCTCATTGAGATAATCCAGAATAACATCCTTCAGAAACCCTTCAAATATTTTACCAACAGTAGAGGTTAGACTTACTGGCCTATAATTTCCAGGTTCACTTTTAGAGCCCTTTTTGAATATTGGCACCACATTTGCTATGCGCCAGTCCTGCGGAACAGACCCCGTCGCTATAGAGTCCCTAAAAATAAGAAATAATGGTTTATCTATTACATTACTTAGTTCTCTTAGTACTCGTGGGTGAATGCCATCCGGACCCGGAGATTTATCTATTTTAATCTTATTTAGCCGGTTTCGCACCTCTTCTTGGGTTAGATTGGTGACCCTTAATATAGGGTTTTCATTGTTTCTTGGGATTTCACCTAGCATTTCATTTTCCACCGTGAATACCGTGGAGAAGAAGGTGTTTAATATGTTAGCTTTTTCCTCATCATCTACAACCATTCTTTCCTCGCTATTTTTTTAAGGGGCCTACATTTTCAGTTTTTATTCTTTTACTATTGATATAGTTGAAGAACAGTTTGGGATTAGTTTTACTCTCCTTAGCAATGTGCTTCTCTGTTTCCTTTTTGGCAGCTTTAGTTAGTTTTTTAGATAAAGTATTTTTCTCCCTATAGTTTTTTAGAGCTTCAATGGTGCCATCCTGCATTAAGCCGTGAAAATAAAAAATCACATTTTCCCCACAACAAATGTTATTTTGGGCCCAAAATTTGAATTTTCATAAGGGTAACAGGAGAAATTGCACCATACAATTTGTTGTGCAATTTCTCTTGAGTGCGCCGATACCCCATATGTGGGGGAATACTACTTTTGACGCACAGTGCAAAGCTCAGAAGGGAAGAGGTGCCATATAGGAGTTCAGATTTTTCCTGGAATGGTTTGAGGATGCCATGTCACATTGGCAGAGCCCCTGAGGTGCCAGAACAACAGAAACCCCCTATATGTGAACTTATTTTACAAACTACACTCCCCAATGAATTCATCTAGGGGTGCAGTGATCATATTGTCACATGTGCCTCACAGAATTTTATACCATTGAGCAGTGAAGAAAGAATAAATTACATTTTTACCACTAAAATGTTGTTTTAGCCCTAAGTTTTTAATTATCTAAGGGCTAATAGGAATTTTTATTTGCCTCCTGGAGCACAGATTTTCCTAGAACAGTTTGCGGACTCCAAATAGAGAGCCCCTAATTGGTAGAAGAGCAGAATCCCCCCCTCAAGTGACCCCATTTTGGAAATTATACGCCTTGGGGAAATTATCTACAGGTGTAGTGACGATTTTGACTCCATTAGTATTTTCCAGAAACAAGCAGCAATGAATGCCCAGCTCATGCTCCTGGAGACATGCACCCATAACTTAGGCGGGCTCTCATTACTTCAGAAATGGCAAACATGTGGTTTAGGTACACTGTGGGGCTCAGAAGGGAGGGGGCATTTGGATTTGGGAGCGGAGAATTTGCTGAATTTCTTTTGGGCGGGTGAGGAGCCATTTCGCTTTTTTAGAGCTTTTGTACTACCAGTAACGTGGAAGCCGTTAACAGATGACAGACCAGAGTGTTATGCAAACTGTCTGCTCTGCACTGACAGGGAAAGTTGCTGATTATGCACTGCGGATGATCAAGCAACTTTCCTAGCTCTGGTGACCCGGATGTTGTCATGATGACATTGGGTCACCATGACGACATCTGATCCAAGGGCAGAGGGACTGTCATTCCTCTTCCTGCTCCCCAAATGCTGTGATCGTGTTCAATAGTAGCATTTAGTGCTGGAAACGGTGTGAGACCACTCCTGGCACTTAGTCAGAATCAGCCGACACCTAGCGACAATCATTAGCACGCACAGCCTATGTGTGCGCACGATCGCCTAGATGTAATAATCTTTCCTGCGTCAATGAGTACCAAGACGCATGGATGCATTATTACTGACTATGTCGGTAAGGGGTTAAAAAACTGCATCAGACACCATTTATCAGATGCTGCAAATAAACTTACGTCTAGATGCTCGGCAGAAACAAAACATTTTTCTGTCCATCATGTTCTGTTACGGGCATAGAACGGGTCAATAGATCATATAGGGGGGCTGATCACCGTAGGAAACTGCTTAATCCAGAATCATGGTGGAACCAGAATGCCACAAGGCATGAATGCAAGATATGATATAATACACCATTATTAATTATTTCCAAGTTTTCTAGTTGTGTCCTTGTTTCTTTATAACCTTTGTTTTAATATTATACATTTTTACGTTGTTTATATATCTTGCTCTGATTGGATTACTGAGACCGTGTGTCCTAAACAGGATATCACTTAAAACGCTGACCTTTCAGCGTTTTTTTTATATATGCAATGATTAAAGACCTGCTGATCTGAAAAGCGTTTCCCTATAATAACTCCCCCAGTTGGTTTGTGATGCTTTTGTATACCCTTTTTTTTATATGTAATAAATAAAGATGATGATTTTATGAAGTTCCTAGACGCTGGATTTCTTTTTTTCTGAGCACACAACTCGAGGACAGGTGTGGCCCTGTTTTTGGAAGAAAGCAGCCATGTTTTTTTTATTTCAAATGAGCATGATGATAGAGCTAAAAGCAGCAGCGTGGATATGAAATGTTCTCACCTTGACTTTATAATAACCATCACATGAGGAATCTGCTGTCTGGTTCATAAATGTTTTTCCCTTCTTATGTGTGAACACATCCCAAATACTCTGTCCTTTTCCGTCCTTGTCCCATGCTCCTTCAGTTTGGTATGCTGAGCTGCCCACTCCCCACATGAAAGCTGTATGGTAGAGATTCACAGTCACATAGTGCAGGCAGGAGCAAGCGAGGGGTGGACAAAGTAGGCAGTTGCCTAGTGCAACATTGAAGGGGGCAGCACAATTTATGCATTTCCAAAAATGTTCTACCGTTATATTTCCGCTGCTATTCAATTTCCCTATATGAAAAAGAACATTAGGGATTTTTTAGTTAAATTTCCAGCTATCATGCTGATTTTCTGGGACAAAAAAAAAATCACCAAAAAAGCTTGTCTTACCATTGAGTACTGGTTATGTGCTTGCCACAAGTAGAAGATGCAGGACTAAAAACTTACTGGGTGGAAAGGTGCCGTAATAAAAGGATCCCCTTTCGGTCTGTGTCCACTGAAATTCCTCCTCGCTACACAGTGCCAGGAACAGCAGCTGAGCAACAAAGATCACTGGAAACATCCTTCTGATGGTGGATCACAGGATCTCTTTACTGCAGATGTTTCAGTTATTCCATGTCTGAGATATTAAAAGACAGTTTAGATAAATGACATAAATTCTTGATTTATATTCATGGATTCAACGTAGATTTTGATAATTTATGATATCTTGAAACTTCAGTACTCTGTCAATCTTTTTAGAAAAATTATTGAAAAGTTGTTACGGTTTTGCCGCATTACAAGGATCACTGAATAGTAGTGGGAACTGTGACCGGAAAAGGCAATGAATTTAAATGTTTTTTCAGAAATGACCACCATCTGATGAGTATGGAGCCTTCTCAGTCTCCCCTGATAAAAGATGTCAGGGAGAAGGTACTGTCCAGGCAGGTTAATTTAAAACGCCTGATTATTCTGTTTCCACAGGAGTCAAGCTACCACTTGAGATGACTGGCAGCGACTTAGGCTACTTTCACACTAGCGTCGTACTCGACCCGTCGCAGTGCGTCGGGCCGATGTACCGACGCTAGCAGTGAATGCGCCGCACAACGGGGGCAGCGGATGCATTTTTCCAGCGCATCAGCCGCCCCATTGTGAGGGGCGGGGAGGTGGGGGCGGAGTTCCAGCTGCGCATGTGCGGTCGGAAATGGCGGTCTGTCGGCAGCAAAAAAGTTACATGTAACGTTTTTTGCAGCCGACGGTCCGCCACAACACGGCGCAACCGTCGCAAAGTGTGGCAAAGCATCGCAATGCGACGCTAATGCAAATCAATGGTCAAAAAATGCATCCTGCAAGCACTTTTGCAGGATGCGTTTTTACAACCAAACGACACATAGCGACGTGCAGTGCACGACGCTAGTGTGAAAGTAGCCTTACTCTCCATTTACAAAAAAAAAAAAAAAAGAAGAACATTCAACTGAGCCCAGCACACTTATGTGTGGAGGAGTAGAGAAAGAGCTGTTGGCCAAGAAAGCATTTATGCACTTTTCTTCTCAGGCTATTTATAGAGTTTTTCAAGGTGGTCAAAAACTACAAATTTTTCCTAGTGGAAATCACTTCATGAACCTCCCTATTTTTTTAGAGAAGTTTTTCTGTTTCCGAAAGCAGGTTTGAAGACGCATTTTAGAAGAGCTTTTTTTTGTCTCCTACAGCATTTTTTTTCTTTTTTTTTGCAGCCTTTTCATTGGGCTCTGCCTAGTTTGGAGGACTCCATCAAGAGCCATTTCAAAGGAGTGACAGGCATTTTTTTTACCAGGTGTTTTTACACCACCTGAAGCAGAAAAAAAAATCAAAACACTCAGCGTATGTGGTTTTACAATAGAAACTGTTCAAATAAACATTATGCACATAACCTTAGGTATATGGGAGCCTTAAAGGGAGTCTGTCAGTAGGATAAACCATCCTAAGCCATCTTTATGGGCATGTAAGTCATAGGAAGCTGAATAAAATGATACCTTGATATCTGTGATCTGATGTCTTATTACAGAGAAACAATAAAGCAGAAGAGAAACGGAGTTTCATGTCCAAAAACATTTAAATATTTTATTAAATTACAAAAAACTTTTTTTTATCAATAATTTCCAAATACATAAAAAATGTATAAAGATAAAAATATCAAACATTAGAGGAGTAGGGGTAGCACAGACAAAAAAACGGTGCAGGAAACGGTCAGATGCCAAATGCCTAGACAAATCACTTGCATTGTGCACAGTATAACATAGGTATAAATGCGGGGGGCGTATAGTAGAATATGTATCAATCAGTCCGCCCCCTGAGGAAGCAAGCTGACGCGAAACGTGCGTTGGGGCAACGGTGTGGTCCGGTCGTGGTGCCAATTACATGGGTAAGAGTCCGGGGGGAGGGTCTACGGTTTAGACATATGAGATATGAGTCTGTGTACAGGGCTCATGACATTGATACATATTCTACTATACGCCCCCCGCATTTATACCTATGTTATACTGTGCACAATGCAAGTGATTTGTCTAGGCATTTGGCATCTGACCGTTTCCTGCACCGTTTTTTTGTCTGTGCTACCCCTACTCCTCTAATGTTTGATATTTTTACCTTTATACATGTTTTATGTATTTGGAAATTATTGATAAAAAAAAGTTTTTGGTAATTTAATAAAATATTTAAATGTTTTTGGACATGAAACTCCGTTTCTCTTCTGCTTTATTGTATCGGTTTTAGGAGTGTCCTTACCATACTAAACATGTCCTCCTGGTAGTCTCCCCCACTGAGGTTGTGAGCATGCGGAGGAACGTGTTGTTGTTTTCTTTCATTTTGGGTCTTTTCTACCACCTTATTACAGAGAAATCCACGTTTTGCTTAATAAGTAAATGAGCTGTTCCAGGCTATGGGCTGGACACCGATCTGTACGAGAATCTGCCTCCAGAGATTATTATTAATAAAAAGAGCCGTTACCAGTGTGATGTGTAATGGCCGCTCTCTCCTCTCCTGATCTCACTGCAGAGCTGTGTGTGATTATACCTGACACATCTGCAGGTTCCTCTCAGCTTCAGCTTCCATCTCACAGGCACAGTGCTGTAATACAGCAGAGCTGTGAGAGCTGCAGCAAATGTGTTTGTAAGGAGACAACGTTCAGTTCTACTGCCCTGTGTTAATTGCATGTCTCATACTGGCAATGTCTCCTTCCATTTAAAACAAGCTCTGGAGACAGATTCTCAGGCAGATCAGCATCCTCTCCATAACCCTGAACAGCTCATTTATATATAAGAAAAACATGGATTTCTCTGGAATAAAACACTGGATCTCATATTTCAAGGTATCATCTTTTTCAGCTTCATATAGCCGACATGCCCATACAGACGGCTTAGGATTAATGCTACTGGCAGATTCCCCTTTAAGATTTATTTACATTCATGCTTTTTAGTTTATGATTTTTAGGCAATATGTTTAATTTTAAAATAAAGCCATTTTTTTAAAAAAAGCTAATTCAAGGATACTATGGAGAAATTTTTCATTCTTGATCAAGAGCTGGAATAAGGGGCAATTAATTTGTTAAGCATAGATTGAAATAGATTTCATCTGCAAGCATATATTGAGGGGGCACCATAGGACAAAGTCCATGGGTTCCAACCTCGGCCTACGTTACACACAGACCCATTAATAGAAGAAAAAGCAGTAGGCCATAAAGAGGTGATCACCATGAGACTTAAACATGGTATGTAAATTTTACTGGGTACAAAAGAACACAAACAACACTAAAAGCATTAAAATAGTCATACATGTACTTGACACAAATGTAACACAAGCTCCTAACGAAGCTCAAACCTGCCCCCAGATAACCAGTGTGTGCTGGCTAAATTATAAAGGTATAAACAGCATACCAGCACAAGTGTACGGCACAATCCCTAATAATATGAAAGTGCAAATGCATACTTAAACATCAAACTCCTAACCCTCTATGTCCTAAACAACATTGCATGAATAACAAGCTATGTATCGCTGAAAAAATACCAGCCCCAGAATAAGGTTCCAGGAGGCCCCAAAAACAGAGGCACTACACAGAGATAGAAAGGGTAGTGAACAATGATGTATATGATTAATGATCATAAATGGTCAAAAAATAATAAAGTACAAGAGATGCTGAAAGGGATGCCAATACAAAATATACCGTATACCTATAGAGTGTCCATGAAAAATATCATGCACACGCCATGATACAGACATGCACAGCACACATGGAATCATGTAAGGCAGGCAGGACCCAACGCTGTCGCCACTCACGGTGGCTTCATCTGCAATATATGACAATTTTCTAGCATTCAATATAGCAAACCTGTAAATTGTCTCTTCAGAGAGGAAGAGGACTTGAACTCTAAGGGTCCCTTTCCACTTGCGAGATAAAAAACGGTCCGTAATCTGGACCGAAAAAACGGATGGAACGTATGCGATTTTCATGCGAGTGTCATGCGAGTACAATGCGATTTTTAATCGCATCATCCGTTTTTTATAATCGCATCATCCGTATGACATCCGTATTACTGTCCGATTTGTACGCACCGGTGTCCTTTGAAAAGCCGGCAATTCAGCGCAGTGTACAGTAAAATCACACTGACAGGTTAGAATAGACTAGATATATACACATAGAATAGGTATATATACATATATATATGTCAGTGAGACACCTATATATGTATATTTATATTTAATGCAGCGCAAGATAGCATAAAAGCCGCTAATTCAATTGCCGGCTTTTAATTTCTCCTTCCCAAACCCGACAGGATATGAGACATGGTTTACATACAGTAAACCATCTCATATCCCCCTTTTTTTTGCATATTCCACACTACTAATGTTAGTAGTGTGTATGTGCAAAATTTCAGCGCTGTAGCTATTAAATTTAAGGGTTAACTCGCGGAAAAAATTGGCGTGGGCTCCCGCGCAATTTTCTCTGCCAGAGCGGTAAAGCCAGTGACTGAGGGCAGATATTAATAGCCAGGAGAGGGTCCATGGTTATTGGCCCCCCCGTGGCTAAAAACATCTGCCCCCAGCCACCCCAGAAAAGGCACATCTGGAAGATGCGCCTATTCTGGCACTTGGCCACTCTCTTCCCACTCCCTGTAGCGGTGGGATATGGGGTAATGAAGGGTTAATGCCACCTTGCTATTGGAAGGTGACATTAAGCCAGATTAATAATGGAGAGGCGTCAATTATGACACCTATCCATTATTAATCCAATTGTAGGAAAGGGTTAAAAAACACACACACACACATGATTACAAAGTAGTTTAATGAAATAAAGACAGCGGTTGTTGTAATAATTTATTGCTCTCTCAATCCATCAGGAACACCCTCGCTTGGCAACATAATAAACGCACAAGATACATACCCTCAGATGTCCGATCATGTCCCACGATGTAATCCATCTGAAGGGGTTAACTAATATTACAGGCAGGAGCCCTGCAAATGCAGCTGTGCTCCGTGCTTGTAATTCCCCTGCGAATGAATGAAATGTAGGTCATTGACCTACATTTCCCTCAGTCGCGGTGATGCGCCCCCTGGTGGATGTCCTCATATGACCTGGAGCGTGGGAAAAAGTTCCCAGGCTGCAGTTCATGAGAACATCCACCAGAGGGCGCCTCACCGCGACTCAATGTAAGTACAGATCCTGCTTTC